>NC_138773.1:294381348-294843848 GCF_965119305.1 Pelophylax lessonae | reverse complement strand
GTGAGTGTACAGCTTGTATAACAGTGTAAATTTACTGTCCCCTCAAAATGACACAACCCACAGCCATTAATGTCTAAACCGCTGGCAACAAAAGTGAATACACCCCTAAGTGAAAATGTCCAAATTGGGCCCAATTAGCCATTTTCCCTCCCCGGTGTCATGTGACTCATTCGTTTTACAAGGTCTCAGGTGTAAATGAGGAGCAGGTGTGTTAAATTGGTGTTATTGCTCTCACTCTCTCATACTGGTCACTGGAAGTTCAACATGGCAACTCATGGCAAAGAACTCTCTGAGGATCTGAAAAAAGAATTGTTGCTCTACATAAAGATGGTCTAGGCTATAGGAAGATTGCCAAGACCAAGAAACTGAGCTGCAGCACGGTGGCCAAGACCATACAGCGGTTTAACAGGACAGGTTCCACTCAGAACAGGCTTTGCTATGGTCGACCAAAGAAGTTGAGTGCTCAGCGTCATATCCAGAAATTGTCTTTGGGAAATAGACGTATGAGTGCTGCCAGCATTGCTGCAGAGGTTGGAGGGGTGAGGGGTCAGCCTTTCAATGCTCAGACCATACACCGCACACTGCATCAGATTGGTCTGCATGGCTGTCCTCCCAGAAGGAAGCCCCTTCTAAAGATGATGCAAAAGAAAGCCCGTAAGCAGTTTGCTCAAGAACAGACTAAGGACATGGATTACTGCAACCATGTCCTGTGGTCCAATGAGACCAAGTTAAACTTATTTGGTTGAGATGGTGTCAAGCGTGTGTGGCAGCAACCAGGTGAGGAGTACAAAGACAAGTGTGTCTTGCCTACAGTCAAGCATAGTGGTGGGAGTGTCATGGTCTGGGGGTGCATGAGTGCTGCCGGCACTGGGGAGCTACAGTTCATTGAGGGAGCCATGAATGCCATTATGTACTGTGAGGGCATGATCCCCTCCCTTCGGAGACTGAGGCCGCAAGGCAGCATTCCAACATAATAACAACCCCAAACACACCTCCAAAATGACCACTGCCTTGCTAAAGAAGCTGAGGGTAAAGATGATGGACTGGCCAAGCATGTCTCCAGTCCTAAAACCTATTGAGCATCTGTGGGGCATCCTCAAATGGAAGGTGGAGGAGCGCAAGGTCTCTAACATCCACAAGCTCAGTGATGTTGTCATAGAGGAGTGGAAGAGGACTCCAGTGGCAACCTGTGAAGCTCTGGTGAACTCCATGCCCAAGAGGGTTAAGGCAGTGCTGGAAAATAATGGTGGCCACACAAAATATTGACACTTTGGGCCCAATTTGGACATTGTCACTTAGGGTTGTACTCACTTTTGTTGCCAAATTTACACTTATATACAAGCTGTACACTCACTACTTTACATTGTAGCAAAGTGTCATTTTTTCAGTGTTGTCACATGAAAAGATATAATAAAATATTTACAAAAATGTGAGGGGTGTACTCACTTTTGTGAGATACTGTATATGCTGGAAGAAGCACTGATCGGCCCTCACACAGATCCTGACCCCAGTATGATGTATATGCTGGAAGAAGCATTGATTGGCCCTCACACAGATCCTGATCCCAGTATGTAATAGGTAGATGGAGCACAGATTTAGTGTTAAAAAACACACAATCTGATTGTACAGACCCCTTTACACTGCCCGCACATGTCACAATCTGACTATTCATTTCCCTGTACGTTTGCCTTTAGATTTGCCAACAACGATGCAATATGGGGGCTTACCCTAACAATCGATTACACAGGTTGACGGCATTCTAAATGAGATGGTACCTCGGGGGCGGTCCATGAAGCCCTGCACTCCCACTATGTCCTCAGTGTTGAATGATGCTGGGAACTAAGGATATCTAGTGGCAGAAATTATACCGTGGCAAAAAGTAGGCAAATACTGCTGCCTGTTTCTAAAATTTTTGGAACTGGTTGTAGCTTGGCTACAAATAGTGAGACTGCTGCACACAAAGTAGCTGGATACTGTACTACGAAAACAGCAAAAAATATATAAACATAATTAATTATTAATCATAGAAATATTGCTGCCTGAGCTGCCTTTTTTATTAGGGAACATTTAAATATATATATATAAAATTATAATTTTTTTAACCCAGAGTTGGGCTTTAAATGTTTCCTCTTAACCACTTAAGCCCCAGAAGATTTTACCCCCTTCCTGACCAGGGTTTTTTTTTGCGATTTTTTACTGCGTGACTTTAACGGACAATAGCGCGGTCGTGCGACGCTGTACCTAAACTAATTTGACGTCCTTTTTTTCCCACAAACAGAGCTTTCTTTTGGTGGTATTTGATCACCTGTGCGATTTTTACTTTTTGTGCTATAAACAAATAAAGAGCGTAAATTTTGCAAAAACAACAATATTTTTCCAATTTTTTATATGAAATTCCCCCACAAAAAAATGTAAAAATCAAAATTTTTTAACATTTTTGGCCAATTTGTTTTCTGCTACATATGTTTGGTAAAAAAAAAATCGCAAAAAGCGTATTTTGATTGGTTTGCGCAAAAGTTATTGCGTTTGCTAACAAAGGGAAAGATTTCTGTAATTTTTAGGGTTTTTTTTAACGCGTAATGGCGGCGATCTGCGATTTTTTTTGCGGTACTGCGACATTGCGGCAGACAGATTGGACCCTTGACTGACATTTTTTACACTTTTGGGGTTACCAGTGACATTACTGCAGTAATCAGTGCTATACATATGCACTGTTACTGCAAAATGACACTGGCAGGGAAGGGGTTAACTTTATTGGGGAAGGAGGGGTTAAGTGTGTCCCTAGGGGCGTGCTTTTTACTGTGATTGGACATGGCTACTGGTGTAGGAACAGTGATCAACGGTCCTACATTGTAGAACCGTATGATCACCATTCCTACACAGGGGAGAATGGCAGGCGGCTTGTTTACATTAGCCGCCTGCCTTTCTCCATTAACGGAGGACGATCGCGAGTGACCGGCGGACATTAGGTCCGCCGGTCACACGCACTGACTTCCCAGGGAACGAGCCGGGGCGGGCGCGCGCCTCCGTGGGCACGCGCTCGCCCGCTATTGGCTCACAAGGAAGTGACAGGCTAGTGACGTATATATACGTCACTTTGCCTGGCCGGGGCTGACTGTCGATGTATATAGTCGTGCGGCGGTCGGCAACCGGTTAAATGCTGTTTCAGATGCACAACCAACAAAGCTTTCCTTACAGAAAAAAAATAAGAGAAAATAGGAGATATATGCTGCCAGAAAATAGTTAACCGTGGATGATATAGATTTATTAACTAAAGAGTTGGAAAATATTTTCCCACTAAACGCGGGAATAACCAACAATACATCACATAATAGAAACTGTGTGTCATCATTGTGCTTCTGTAATATGGAGGTTATATACATTATTTATGAACCTCAATTACACACTGGGAATAAAACAATTACTCTGCCTCTGTTTCCAATAAACATTTCAAACCTTATCCACAATTCACCGCGTCCCCCTTGGTTTCATCGTATTGCACTAATAAGAATCCACGCAATTTAAAATAGAAAGAAAGAGCTTTTCTCTCTGCAGACCACCTCTGCCTCCAAATGCATTAAAGTGGACTGGTCACAGCTAGACAAGAATAGCCAGACCTAAATTAACATAACTCTGCGGGTTTTCTTAGGATTTATATTCATTCCCATATTTACCTTTAATTACTTTGTTTCAGTTTTTGGGCTCGTTCACGTGTGCTGTGATCTCTGAACAGCAATCTGCATTCAGATTGCTCTTCAGAGACCATGTGACAGGCTTGAGGAGGCATTGTATTGCTTCCTTTCTGCTTGCTTTAACCCACACTAGCGAGTGCAGCAGCATGCATTGATTATGGTTGCGGGGAGCTGGCAGAGCGACCCCATTTACTTAAACGGGTCACGCTTGGCGGGCTGAAAGAGCGGCTTCCTGCTGCAGCCATGATGCAAGGCATTGTTTGCTGCTTCCTGCTGCTCGGCCTGTTTACACCTGGCATGCAGCCACAGGGGGAGTAATTGGGGAGTGGTAAAAATTTAGCTCAACCACAGGTTTTTTCTGCAAGGCAACTGCTAACGTGAACAAGCCCTAATGCTTCAGCTTGTGTTGGGTAAACAGAGGTCCCCTGAATTCTGACAGGTGCTGCCTTGTCACCTGCCTGCCCTCATACACTGCCAATTCAGAAGAGAGACAGAGTGGGGGAGATTTACAAAAACTGGTGCACACAGAATCTGGTGCAGCTGTGCATAGTAACCAATTATGCTTCCTACTCCGCTTTTCTCAGCCGGGGATCGATCCGCCGATCCCCCGCCGAGCAGGAGGATGACAGCTGTGTCTCCGCGCTGCGTGCGGAGACACAGCTGTCAGTTCCCCATGCATCTCTATGGGGGAAATCGGATGGGAACTGACCGTCGGTCCGTTCTCATCCGATCCCATCCGATCCGTTGGACGGATGTAAAATAGGGTTTCCATCCGTCCAGATTTGACGGATCGGATTGGGTCGGATGTCAGCGGACATATCTCTGCTGACATCCGATACCCCATAGGAATGCATGGGGGGACCGTTCAGATCCGCCTGTGTGAAAGGGGCCTTAGGCTCCTTTCACACAAACGATCCGATCAGATCCGCCAGTCAGTTTTTCAGGCGGACATGATCAGATCCTCCATGCATCATAATGGGGCAGCGGATGTCAGCGGAGACATCTCCGCTGACACCCGCTGCTATCCGATCCGATCCGGTCCGTCAAATCCGGACAGATGGAAACCCTATTTTCCATCCGTCTGGTGGATTGGATCGGATGGAATCGGATGAGAACGGACAGGCGGTCCGCTCTCATCTGATTCCCCCATAGAGGACAGCGGGGATCTGACAGCTCCGTCTCCGCACACAGATCCACGGATCGATCCCCCACTGAGCAGAACGGACTCCGTAGACGGAACGGAGCCGTGTGAAAGGGGCCTTAAGCTTTGAAAAAAAAAAGAATGAAGCTGATTGGTTACTATGCGCAGCTGCACCAGATTCTGTGACACCAGATTTAGTAACCCCTCTGCCCACATAATGTATGAACCAGAAAAAAAAAAAAAAACGTACTCAATATCCACTTAAAGACCAAACCTTTTCTGGCACTTTTTGTTTACAAGAATAAATCAGTATTTTTTTTTTGCAAGAAAATGAGATATGACCCCCCCCCCCCAAACATACTTTTTTTTAGCAGAGACCCTAGGGAATAAAATGACGATTTTTGCAATTTTTTATGTCACACGATATTTGCGCAGTGGTTTTTAAAACGCAATTTTTGGGGGAAAAAAAATACACAATTACCGGTAATTAAAAAAAAAAAACGTTATACCCCAGTTTCTTTGTAAATATGAAAGATGATGTTGCACTGAGTAAATAAATACCTAACCTGTTACCCGACGCTTTCAAATTTTTTACACGTTACCTGTTTAGAGTTACAGAGGAGGTTAAGCACTAGAATTATTGCTCTAACATTTGCGGCGACACCTCACATGCGTGGTGGAAACACCGTTTACATATGTGTGCACAACTTACGTATGCATTTGCTTCTGGGTGCAAACACAGAGGGATGGTTGCGCTTTCATTTTTTATTTATTTTTTAAATTATTATTTATTTTACTTTTAATTGTTACATTGTCCATTTTTTTTTTTTGATCACTTTTACTCATTTGTTATAGAAAAAAGGAAGACAGGTCATATTTTGTGGGGGAAAATTGGGGTCAAAAAGACCCCAAATCTCTCCCTTACCTTTAAAAGCAAAAGATTAAAATTATAAATAATTGTTTGTTTTAAGAAAAAAATAGTTTACTTCCGCCCCAAACCGGAAGTGACCTGTTGACGTTGCTCCGGTCCTCTAAGTTCATAGAGGCAATTAGAGATGATCTGGTTTCTGTCCACCTCTGTGACCAGCCAGCCGCACCATTGGATCGTTTCTCAGATGGTAAGCCGAGAAACACCGGCGAACGGTGGAATGGTGGGCGTCACCTCCTGCAACTTCTGAAGGTGATCCACTAGCTAATGAGCTGCTCTGACCGCTTTCATGAGAAAGAGAATCGCAGAGCTGAGAAAATAAAATACCGGGTTATATAAAGTTGGCCCACCCTTTGCAGCTCTAACAGCTTCAACTCTTCTGGGAAGGATGTCCACAAGGTTTAGGAGTGTCTATGGGAATGTTTGACCATTCTTCTAGAAGCGCATTTGTGAGGTCAGGCACTGATGTTGGAGAAGGCCTGGCTCGCAGTCTCCACTCTAGTTCATCCCAAAGGTGTTCTCTCTGGTTGAGGTCAGGACCCTGTGCAGGCCAGTCAAGTTCCTCCACCCCAAACTCGATCGTTCATGTCTTTATGGACCTTGCTTTGTGCACTGGTGTGCAGTCATGTTGGAACAGGAAGGGGCCATCCCCAAACTGTTCCCACAAAGTTGGGAGCATGAAATTGTCCTAAATGTTTTGGTATGCTGACACCTTAAGAGTTCCCTTCACTGGAGCTAAGGGGCCAAACCCAACCCCTGAAAAACAACCTCACACCATAATCTCCCTTCCACCAATAGATTTGGACCAGTGCACAAAGTAAGGTCCATAAAGACATGGATGAGCGAGTTTGGGGTGGAGGAACTTGACTGGCCTGCACAGAGTCCTGACCTCAACCTGATAGAACACCTTTGGGATAAATTAGAGCAGAGACTGCGAGCCAGGCCTTCTCTCCATCATCAGTGCCTGACCTCACAAATGCGCTTCTGGAAGAATGGTCAAACATTCCCATAGACACACTCCTAAACCTTGTGACAGCCTTCCCAGAAGAGTTGAAGCTTTTATAGCTGCAAAGGGTGGGCCAACTCAATATAGAACCCGACAGACTAAGACTGGGATGCCATTAAAGTTCAAGTGTGTGTAAAGGCAGGCGTCCCAATACTTTTGGTAATATAGTGTATCACTAGAACTTACCAGCCAGTACCCTTCTTACCCTGTGCCAGCCCTGTGCTGTGCTCCTTGTATTTGTATGTTCAAGTTTCAAGCTTGACTAAAGAACACTTTTAAAAATGTATCACCAAGGGGAAGCAGAAAAAAAAAGTTAGCATTAAATGTGTCCTGATTTTCACCAGAAATGAAAATATTAAGTACAATTAAAGTAACAGCGTGAGCAGAACAGAGCAGCTGCAACTCGGCAGTAAAGCACAATCCATCACTGCTGTAATGGAAAGTCCTATTAAGCTGTGCTCAGGCGTTTATCAAAAGTCCATCAAACCTAAGAGCAATTAATGATCATGTGAAATCCCGGTAATGTTATAAGTAAAGTGTATTTAATCCCAAAAACAAAACTGTAATTGCAGCTTCCATGTCCTTAGATGTTCTGGCTGAGTTCATTTATTTTTTAGGCTTTTTTTTTCTTTATTTTCTCCCGGTGATCCTGCCAGTAACACACTTCCTGTCCTACAGTGACAACACTCACCCACTCTACCGTATCTATAGAGCAGCAGTGTTGTCTTCTCAGGCTGCTCTTCTGATTTGGACTACAAACCTCCTCCTCATTTCCTTTACATAGAAGGGAGGTGTTCTGTAGTTTACAGCAGATAACGGGGAAAGCTGATAACATTGGATATCAGTTCAGTCTGCGGAAATTACAAGGACAATGGAATTCTGGGAAGATCAGCACATATTTTTCTCTGCTTGCAAAAAAAGTACATAAAGGGAAAGTTTACCTTTTTGCAAAATGGTAACTAAAGCCTCGTACACACGCAACGATTATCGGCCGACCGATCGTCCGACTTTTGTGCAGAGTGGTGTTTTGTTGGTTGGAATGTGCCTAGACTGCACACGGATTTTCTCGGCCAACAAAAATCTACTTCAGAAGTGATGTCATGTGCTGGTTTAGTTTCCGTGTGTTTTTTCTTCTCTGAGCATGCCCAGTCTTGCTCATCAGATTTTTGTCTGCCGAAATCTGTACTGACTGACGGAAAATCGGCTGTTGTGTTGACGGCCAACACAAATTTTATAGTCTGCACACCAGATTTTTTTCGGCCGAAAAGTCGGAGTCGGTTGTCGGAAGCATCATACTAACAAGCCGAAAATCGGCCGATCGGACGTTGGCCGAAAATTCACGGCCAATTATCGATGCGTGTGTACGAGGCTTTACTCCAGATATCCTGGCCACCCGTCCAGACCCCATTGCACATAGCGGCCATGATGCCCTGTGATAGTGGTGTAGCAGTCAGGGCCGGCACTACCATGGGTCTCACTGGGTCCATTAGACCAAGGCAGCACTTGGAGAGGGGCAACAAATTGACTCCCAAGATTTTTTTCCCCGCAGTTTTGTGTGTCATCAGTTTGTGTCGCGTTACGGGTGGCATTTCTCCAGCTCATCCTGCCGCCCATAGTGCAAACTGATGGGTATCTGGAGGCGGAGTGTCTCCTCCGGGGAACCTCCCTCGTGTGATCGTAGTGTATGCAATGACGTCAGACATCAGAACACTCTATCTCACGCAGGACAGGCTGGATCTTCTAGGGTGGTGGGTGCGGCAGACACAGGAGTGACATGAGGACTGAGGACAGAAAGCGGGTGTTTGCTGGACCGGTCCGGTGGTGAGTTATGGAAGAAGATAACAGTATATATATATAGTTTCTAAATTTTAACTTTATATAAAATAATGGATGTGGGGGACTTTTTTTGGGCATGTTTTTTTTTGGGGGTGGGGTGGAGGGAGGGGGTAGCATTTTATTCTCGGACCTAGGCAGCACAATGTCTTGGGCCAGCCCTGGTAGCAGTTGGTACATCTCAATACACAGCCCCGGAGGGAGTATCCATCGTAATACTCACAATGGCAATTGCCATTGTGCAACCACGTGACCAATGACAATTTGGGGTTGGTTTATTAAAAGCAAATAGACTGTGCACTTTGCAAGTGCAGTTGCTCCAGAGCTTAATAAATGAGGTAAAGCTTCACTTTACAAAGAATATACAATCACATGCAAGGAAATTGCTTTTTTACTTGCACATGATTGGATGATGGAAGTCAGCAGAGCTTTACCTCATTTACTAAGCTCTTGAGCAACTGCTCTGACAGAGTGAAACTGCACTTTGCAAACTGCACAGTCTATTTGCCTTTAGTAAATAAACCCCAATTTGTCTGTTGACTGATGGATGTCTTAACACTTTGAGATTGCTTTGTATCCCTTTCCAGCCTTATGCAGATCAAGTACTCTTGACCATACGTCTTCAGAGTGCTTTTTTATTTATTTTATTTATTTATTTATTTGAGGCATTGTTCACATCAGCTGATGCTTCTTATGAATGGCAATCTTAAAATGTAGATCAAATTAGCTCTAAACCACACCTCCAAACTCATTTCATTAATTGGACTCCAGGTGTGTAAACTACTGGCTCCAATTAGCGTTGGTTCAAGTAATTAGGCTATGGGTTCACTTACTTTTTCTTTCAGGACTGTGAATGTTTAATAAGTGTGTTCAATAAAGACAGGAGAAATTAGAATTGCTTGTGTGTTATCAGCTTAGGCACATTGTGCTTAACTATTGTTGGTACTTAGATGAGGATCACAATTGATGGTAAATTGCTGCAGAAAACCAGTTAAAGTGGTTGTATCCTCACCGAAAAAACAAAAACAAAAAAAAAAAACCCCTGCAGGACAAAGGCATAATGAGCTAGTGTGCATCGCATACTAGCTCATTATGAAATACTTACCTTAAAACAAAGCCCCGACAAGGTCACCCGATCACCGCTGAGGGAGCCGTCATGCAGTGGCGGAGCTAGACTTTTAAAACAGGGGTGGCAAAGGGGTGGCTAGGTATTATTTTGGGGGGTCAATATACAAAGTGTAATTTAGTGTCAGATTCGTCCACCGCAATGTCGCAGTCCCTCTAATGATCGCTGCCATTACTAGTAAAGACAGGATACAGGTGGTGGTGATCAGAGGATACAGGTTTGCCCCCAATGATTATTGCAGAGTGCGACAGCAATGCCCCCAATGATTATTGCAGTGAGACAGCAATGCCCCCAATGATTATTGCAGTGAGACAACAATGCCCCCAATTATTATTGCAGAGTGCGACAGCAATGCCCCCAATGATTATTGCAGTGAGACAGCAATGCCCCCAATGATTATTGCAGAGTGCGACAGCCTTGCCCCCAATTATTATTGCAGAGTGCGACAGTAATGCCCCCAATTATTATTGCAGAGTGCGACAGCCTTGCCCCCAATTATTATTGCAGAGTGCGACAGCAATGCCCCCAATTATTATTGCAGAGTGCGACAGCCTTGCCCCCAATGATTATTGCAGAGTGCGACAGCCTTGCCCCCAATGATTATTGCAGAGTGCGACAGCCTTGCCCCCAATTATTATTGCAGAGTGCGACAGCAATGCCCCCAATTATTATTGCAGAGTGCGACAGCCTTGCCCCCAATTATTATTGCAGAGTGCGACAGCCTTGCCCCCAATTATTATTGCAGAGTGCGACAGCAATGCCCCCAATTATTATTGCAGAGTGCGACAGCCTTGCCCCCAATTATTATTGCAGAGTGCGACAGCCTTGCCCCCAATTATTATTGCAGAGTGCGACAGCCTTGCCCCCAATTATTATTGCAGAGTGCGACAGCCTTGCCCCCAATTATTATTGCAGAGTGCGACAGCAATGCCCCCAATTATTATTGCAGAGTGCGACAGCCTTGCCCCCAATTATTATTGCAGAGTGCGACAGCCTTGCCCCCAATTATTATTGCAGAGTGCGACAGCCTTGCCCCCAATTATTATTGCAGAGTGCGACAGCAATGCCCCCAATTATTATTGCAGAGTGCGACAGCCTTGCCCCCAATGATTATTGCAGAGTGCCACAGCAATGCCCCCAATTATTATTGCAGAGTGCGACAGCCTTGCCCCCAATTATTATTGCAGAGTGCGACAGCAATGCCCCCAATTATTATTGCAGAGTGCGCCAGCCTTGCCCCCAATTATTATTGCAGAGTGCGACAGCCTTGCCCCCAATTATTATTGCAGAGTGCGACAGCCTTGCCCCCAATTATTATTGCAGAGTGCGACAGCAATGCCCCCAATTATTATTGCAGAGTGCCACAGCATTGCCCCCAATGATTATTGCAGAGTGCGACAGCCTTGCCCCCAATGATTATTGCAGAGTGCGACAGCCTTGCCCCCAATGATTATTGCAGAGTGCGACAGCAATGCCCCCAATTATTATTGCAGAGTGCGACAGCCTTGCCCCCAATTATTATTGCAGAGTGCGACAGCCTTGCCCCCAATTATTATTGCAGAGTGCGACAGCCTTGCCCCCAATTATTATTGCAGAGTGCGACAGCCTTGCCCCCAATGATTATTGCAGAGTGCGACAGCCTTGCCCCCAATGATTATTGCAGAGTGCGACAGCAATGCCCCCAATTATTATTGCAGAGTGCGACAGCCTTGCCCCCAATTATTATTGCAGAGTGCGACAGCCTTGCCCCCAATTATTATTGCAGAGTGCGACAGCCTTGCCCCCAATTATTATTGCAGAGTGCGACAGCCTTGCCCCCAATTATTATTGCAGAGTGCCACAGCATTGCCCCCAATGATTATTGCAGAGTGCGACAGCCTTGCCCCCAATTATTATTGCAGAGTGCGACAGCCACAGCATTTGCCCGCAATCATTGCAGAGTGCCAGCGTCCCCCCCGTGAGACCAGCTTACTTACCTCACGGACGGTCCGCGGCTCCCTGCATCTTCTCAGTCCTCCCGCCGGCGCCTCCTCGACCAATGGCACAGCGTTTGCCATTCGGCCAATCAGGAAGCGGGAGGACCCGCTCCCTGATTGGCCGGAGGAGGATCCATGTGACAATAGCGAATTTTCATTCGCTATTGTCACAGAATGGGCGGGCTCGGCTTCGGGAGTCGGGACGCACTGCTTTGCTGCTCCCTGACCCTGGCCGCCAGCTTAGAGGGATCAGCCGGTTCTGCGAACCGGCTGATCCCATCCCACCACTGCCTGTGATTCTCCGCTGCCAGCCAGGATCGGGGTGGCAACAGGGGTGGCAGGGACATTTTCTGGGGTGTCAATTGACACCCCAGCTAACCCTCTGGCTCCGCCACTGCCGTCATGTTCCCTCGGCGTCTCTTCCTGGTTCGGTGGCTCCGGCGCTGTGAGTTACTTTCTGGCAAGGAGCCGGCAAACAGCTCTGAAGGTCCGCCGGACCTTCAGAGCGCATGCGCCGCTGGTTTCAACGGCTGCATGCAGGACGGATATCTCCTAAACCCTGCCAGTTTACGAGATATTAATTATACCTACAGGTAAGCCTTATTATAGGCTTACCTGTAGGTAAAAGGTAAAAAGAAACAATACTTCCACTTTAAGTCCAAGGGGTTCACATACTTTGTATAGCCACTGTACCCAAACAGTGGCTGCATCTGACTGGATGTGGCTGCTGTTTTTCCTGCCAATTTTTTGTAGGGCTCCTTCATTTTTTTAATTGAAGAATGTCAGACAGGAGGGTGGCGACAGGACCACCCAAGAAACAAAACTGGCATAGCGTATGTACAGCCTTAGCCTGCAAACTAACTCAGAAATGGAAAGAAAACACGTACCGGCCAGGGATCTCCTCCTTATTCTATATGAAATGCAGTCTGCAGAGCAGGTGGTGAACTTAGACCAAGAAGTGAATGCACAATCCTCTTTGCAGGGCATCGTACATTCCTGCATTGTGGGAGGAGCAGGACCGGCCCATCTGATACACTCAGTCACATCTACTGAACGATCACCGACTGTAACACAGATCATCTCTGGAAGACAAAAGAAAAATATTCACTTTTTCTATTCATTGTATAGAGATATACATATTTTGGTTAAAAATAGTCATTATTACTGCATGATTTACTTCAATAACAAGCTAATAGAAAATTATGTTTGAGGTTCTGAAAGGTTGAGTCAAATCTGTGTGCAAATTTCAGCTTGAGCTACTAAATTCCGAAACAGCAGGCTTGTAGATTAGGTGGTAAAATGGGCTACAAAATAGTCACTGCTGACTAAAAAAAAAAAAACATTAATGTGCAATATTTTACACACACACACACATACAGTAAACCCCCCTCCATTGCGGGGGTTACGTTCCGGACCCAGCCGCGAAAAGTGAAATTCCGCGAAATAGAAAAACCCTATTAAAATGCATTGTAGGCATGATTTTTTTTACTGTCACTGTACGTGTAGAAGCATTTTAAGGTCTTTAAACACACTTTTAAAACAATAGAAACTCATTTAAACACATAAAAGATACTTAGAGACAGAGCAAGAGCTATGAAAAACACAAAAATCTTTCATTTTTAATGATTTATATAGTAAAATAACATTACAAAAAAAAACGCGAATTACCGGGACCGCAAAAACTGAACCGCGATGTAGCGGGGGATTACTGTATATATATATATATATATATATATATTTATGTGTGTGTGTGTCTACAGTATCTCACAAAAGTGAGTACACTTTGTCCCCTCAAAATAACTCAACACACAGCCATTAATGTCTAAACTGCTGGCAACAAATGTGAGTACACCCCCAAGTGAAAATGTCCAAATTGGGCCCAAAGTGTCAGTATTTTCTATGGCCACCATTATTTTCCAGCATTGCCTTAACCCTCTTGGGCATGGAGTTCACCAGAGCTTCACAGGTTTCCATATTTGAGGATGCCCCAGAGATACTCAATAGGGTTTAGATCTGGAGCCATGCTTGGCCAGTCCATCACCTTTACCCTCAGCTTCTTTAGCAGGGCAGTGGTCGTCTTGAAGGTGTATTTGGGGACGTTATCATGTTGGAATACTGCCCTGCGGCCCAGTCTCCGAAGGGAGGGGATCATGCTCTGCTTCAGTATGTCACAATATATGCTGGCATTCATGGTTCCCTCAATGAACTGTAGCTCCCCAGTGCCGGCAGCACTCATGCAGCCCCAGACCATGACATCCCCACCACCATGCTTGACTGTAGTCAAGACACACTTGTTTTCCTACTCCTCACCTGGTTGACGCAGTGAGTCACTTACTTGGACAAATGTGCTGATTGGGATAGCAGATCCTGCTGCTCCTAAAATAGAGTTATCTTTTTGTCAACTAACTGGGTAAATGATCATTTGTTACAATAAGCTGATAGCCAACATGTTTCAGAGGTAAAAAAAAAAATCCCCCTTCATTATTTAATAAAAACAATGCTCAGCACAAATGAGTACGCCCCTTTGAAAAGTAAGACTTTAATCAATATCTCAATGAACACAAGAACAATTTACAAAAGTTTGACAAAACTGAGTTTTATAGAACATTTGTTTGGCTCATTACATAAAAGTAAGGTTAATAATATAACTTAGATTATAAAATCTTCAGTTTTATTCAAATAATTGATGCAAAATTGATTAAACCCCACAACAGAAATGACTCCATCTAGTATTTTGTATGACCTCCATGATTTGTAAGAACAGCGCCAAGTCGTCTAGGCATGGAATGAACAAGTTGGCGAGATATTACAACATTTATTTTTTCTATTCTTCAAAAACAGCCTCTTTTAGAGCCTAGATGCTGGATGGAGAGTGAAGCTCAGCTTGTCTCTCTTCAGAATTCCCCGTAGGTGTTCGAATGGGTTCAGATCAGCTGATAAACTTGGCCACTGAATCACTTTCACCCTGTTCTTCAAAAAAACAAAAGTGGCCTTCGATGTGTGTTTTGGATCATTGTCATGTTGGAAAAGTACGCAACGACCAAGGGCACGGAGTGATGGTATCATCTTCTCTTTCAATATAGAGCAGTACATCGGTGAATTCATGATACCATCATGATACCATCAATGAAATGCAGCTGCTCCCTGACACCAGCAGCACTCATGCAGCCCCACAGAAGGACACTGCCACCACCATGTTTCACTGTAGGCACCATGCATTTTACTTTGTACTCCTCACCTTTGGGACATCATGCGGTTTTGACGCCGTTAGTTCCAAAAACATTTATTTTGGTCTCAGTAGTCATCTTCTTTTTCAGCATGGGCCCCGGCGAATTTTAGGTGGACTTTTTTGTGCATAGGCTTTAGGACAGGCTTCCTTTTGGGTCGACACCCATGCATGCCATTCCTCTGCAGTGTATGCCATATTGTGTCATGGGAAACAATCACCCCGGTTTGGCTTTCTACTTCTTTAGCTAACTGCAGTGAACTTGTATGGGGATTTTCTACAACCCTTCTCAGAAGATGCTCCAGTGCATATTTATAGCACTGATTACTGTAGTAATGTCAACGGTACTCCCAAAAGTGTCAAAAATGTCAGTTAGGGGTCCGATCTGTCCGCTGCAATGTCGCAGTCCCGCAAAAAAAAAAAAAATCGCAGATCGCAGCCATTACTAGTAAAAAAAGAAAAAACAATAAAAATGACGTAAATCTTTCCTGTAGATAGTAAACGCAATAACTTTTGCGCAAACCAATCAAAATACGCTTATTGCGATTTTTTTTACCAAACATATGTAGCAGAAAACAAATTGGCCTAAAATGTTAAAAAATTTTGATTTTTACATTTTTTTTGAGAATTTCATATAAAAAAATGTGAAAAATATTGTTATTTTTCAAAATTGTCGCTCTTTTTTTGTTTATAGCGCAAAAAATAAAAATCGCACAGGTGATCAAATACCACCAAAAGAAAGCTCTATTTGTGGGGAAAAAAGGACGTCAATTTTATTTGGGTACAGCGTCGCATGACCGTGCAATTGTCCGTTAAAGTCATTAAGTGCCGAATCGCAAACTAGGGCCTGGTCTTTGAGCAGCCAAATTCCTACGGGGCTTAAGTGGATAAAGTGGAACTAAATCCTCCTTTCCTATCCTTTTCAGCCAAGGAAGCTGCCATCTTGCCATCTGTTTGATCTTTTCCTACAATGATGCTGCACATGTGATCAGTAATAACACCAACCATTTGATGGTTTGACAGATGTGACAGTTACTGTACATTCCCAGCAGGAAGTATAGGTTTTAGTTCCTCTTTAAATGTCTATTATATATATTTTTTTTCTACATGACAGTCCCGTAAAAGTGGGATTTTGTTTGCCGCTGAAATGTGTTGGCTGTCAGTTTATAATAAAAGATGATGATTTGCACTCAACATCCTTGTGAATTAAGGTATAATTAAAGGCAAAACTTTATTTTATAGTATTGGATAGAGTGGAGAGAGATTAAAACACCTATCAGGTTTGTATTGCTGTCTGTGTCCTTGTTAAGGGAGATTCATCCTCTCTACATTATCACCAAGACTGAAAGTGAAAGAAAATCTAAAATTTTTGGTTGTCACCAGAACAGGAATAGAGTGGAAATCAGGGGCTTAACTACAGGGGTTGCAATCGCTACCGGGCCCCATGCTCCAGGGGGCCCAGTAGCAAACCAGTGGGTGAACTTCTAGGATCTCAAAGGTCACACTTGCGACCGGGCCCTGGCATTTCACCACTGTGGGGAGGCCCCAAGATTGCAGGAAGGGGGCCCACTTCAGAACTTGTGAAAGGATCCTGATGCGGGACCATAATAAAAGGCCATGCAATGAGATTAAAGAGCCCCAGGATTAGTGGGAAGAGCCCCGGGCTTGAAGGGAAGGGCCCCGGCCAGGGGTCTGGGGGGCCCTTCATGGTTTCTTGCATCGGGGCCCTGAAGGTTCTAGTTACGCCTCTGGTGGAAATCTTCCAAAATGGTGACAACCATTGATTCCTTCATTTGTGAGGGACTTCTTGTTTTGGCTATGGGACAGGGAGTGAAGGGAAATCTCCCCAATGGTACACAGGTGGCAAAAAAAAAAGAAACTGATAGCGGTTATAACCTTCCCTTACTCTATGCAAAATAAAAAACCGCTTGCCTTTAGCTCTACTTTAATCGTTTAAGGCACTCCTTTCCTTCCACACTTCAGAAAGAATTGTCAGCCAGAAAAGTACAATTTTCAAAAGGAGGTCAACAATGGCAGCCTCCGTGTCGGAAGAGGTTTCCTTTCATCTCTTATTGTTTTCTGTAGAAATGTCAGAAATGTACTCTAATTGCAGCTTATATCTTTCCGCCGTTAATTTGGCAGTAGAAAAAAAACAAAAAAAAAACAGTACTGCTTCAAATGGCTGACATTTGGCTTGATTTTCTTAGATTTACGGTCTCTTGATTGGTTTACAAACTAGAAATAAAAAGAATAGGTCTGCTAAGTGTATATGGAGCCCTTCTATAGATACAAAGAGATAAATGAGATGTCTTGTAGACGGCAGTGCGATGCAGTGGATATGACACGGCAAAGTCTGTTCTTTTCATCTCCATAGTAACTTGCCCCATGCATCCGACTGATATACAATAAAGAGTCAAACTTTGTCTAGCACTTAAAAAGAAACCATTTTAAAGTGACGATTTACAAGCCGATGCTTGCTGGGAAGTAAGCCATCTCACACTGTGTGAAGGGAAGGACCTGAATCCGGAGAGATCTGTCATCTTCACAAACCATGACTCTTATTAAGTGACATCCCACACAGCATGGCGGGGACAACGCGTGCTCTCTGATGTAACGCAAAAAACAAGTCACATTTAGCAGCCTATATAGGAACACATTGTGGCTCCAGGCACCATCTGTGTACATATGCCTGTGACAATGATTCTGGAAGTCTAATTAGTAGAGAATGTTAAAGATAATCCATAATGTTAAGTATATTACCAGAAGTATTGTGACACCTGTCTTTATACGCACATGAACTCAAATGGCATCCCATTCTAAAGCCCCGTACACACGCAACGATTACCGGCCGACCGATCTTCCGTCTTTTGTCCAGAGTTGTGTTTTGTTGGTTGGAATGTGCCTAGACTGCACACAAATTTTCTCGCCCGACAAAATTCTACTTTAGAAGTGATGTCATGTGTTGGTTTGCTTTCTTTGTGTTCTTTCTTCTCTGAGCATGCCCAGTCTTGCTCATTAGATTTTTCCCTGTCGAAATCTGTACTGACTGCACGAAAATCGGCCGTATTTTGACGGCAGACAAAAATTTTATAGCCTGCACACCAGGTTTTTTTTCGGCTGAAAAATCGGAGTCGGTTGTCAGAACATACTAACAAGCCGAAAATCGGCAGATCGGTCGTCGGACGAAAATTCCCTGCCGATTTTCGACGCGTGTGTACGAGGCTTTAGTTCGTAGGGTTCGATATTGAGGTGGCCCACCCTTTGCAGCTATAACAGCTTCAACTCTTCTAGGAAGGCTGTCCAAAAGGTTTAGGAGTGTGTCTATGTGAATGTTTGACCATTCTTCCAGACCTGACTCGCAGTCTCCGCTCTAATTCATCCCAAAAGTGTTCTATGAGGTTGACGTCAGAACTCTGTGCAGGCCCTTCAAGCTCCTCCACCCCAAACTCACTCACCCATGTCTTTATGGACCTTGTTTGTGCACTGGTGCGCAGTCATGTTGGAACAGGAAGGGCCAACCCCAAAATGTTCCCGCAAAGTTGGGAGCATGACATTTTCCAAAATGTCTTGGTATGCTGAAGCCTTAAAGTGGTAGTATCACGATTTTTTTAACTTTTAACTACAGGTAAGCCTATGATAAGGCTTACCTGTAGGTACAATTAATATCTCCTAAACCGGCACGGTTTAGGAGATATTTGCAGCGCATGCAGCCGCGGACCTTCAGTTTCCCTTGCCGGCAGCATGCGCGAGAGTGACGTCATCGCAGCTCCGACCAATCACAGCGCCGGAGCTGCCGAACCCGGAAGAGACGCCGTGGGATCATGTCAGCGTCCGCAGCGGTGTCCGGGGGTCCGTGACGGGGCTTCGTTCTAAGGTAAGTAATTCATAATGAGCTAGTATGCAATGCATACTAGCTCATTATGCCTTTGTCTTGCAGGGTTTGTTTTTTTTTTTTTTTTTCCTGGGTTTACAACCGCTTTAAGAGTTCTCTTCAGTGGAACTAAGGGGCCAAGCTCAACCCTGAAAAACAACTCCACACCATAATCTCCCCTCCACCAAATGATTTGGACCAGTGCACAAAGAAAGGTTTATAAAACACATGGATTAGCGAGCTTGGGGTGGAGGAACTTGACTGGCCTCAGATTCCTGACCTCAACCTTATAGAACACCTTTGGGATGAATTAGAGCAGAGACTGCGAGCCAGGCCTTCTCTCCATCATCAGTGCCTGACCTCACAAATGCGCTTCTGGAAGAATGATCAAACATTCCCATAGACACACTCCTAAACTTTGTGGACAGCCTTCCCAGAAGAGTTGAAGCTGTTATAGCTGCAAAGGGTGGGCCAACTCAATATTGAACCCTACGGACTAAGACTTGAATGGCATTGAAGTTCATGTGTGCGTAAAGGCAGGCGTCCCAATACTTTTGGTAATATAGTGTATCTTCAGTAGGAACACAAATTAAAGTGACACTAAATTCTGATTTCAAAAATAATATAAAAATATATATTCAAGTATGTATTCTTAAATCAAAAAAGTGCCTTCTATTGCCTTCAGGCTCCTCTAAACCTCCAAATTCCTCTTTTTTGCTGCTGTGATCTGACTTCCTTTTAGAGGATGGCTACGTTTGCTCTCCATGGTCCCCCTATTTGTAGGAACGGTACCATCCTCTTGCTTGTCCCCAGCAAGGACCTTCTTGATATGGTGGGCTTCAAGCATACCCCCCAACTTTCTGAAATAGGAACGAGGGACACCTATTATAAAATGTATGTAGGCATAGGACACACCCCCTGCCACATCCCCCACTTAAGGGAGAATTGTACAAAAAAATAATTGATTGCCACTTCTGGTCTAGAAGGTTTTACCCCCTTAATGACCCAGGCCATTTTTTGCGATGCGACACTGCGTTAATTTAACTGACAATTGCGCGGCCGTGCGACGCTGTACCCAAATACAATTTATGTTCTTTTTTTCCCCCCCACAAATAGAGCTTTCTTTTGGTGGTATTTGATCACCTCTGCATTTTTATAAACAAAAAAAGAGCCATAATTCTGAAAAAAAATAAAATACAATATTTTTTACATTCTGCTATAAAACACACCCAATAAAATTTTTCTAAAAATCAAATGTTTTCATAATTTTAGGCCAATATGTATTCTGCCACATATTTTTAGTAAAAAAAAAATCCAAACAAGTGTAAATTGATTGGTGTGCACAAAAGTTATCGCGTCTACAAACTAGGGGAAAGATTTATGGCATTTTTACTTTTTTATACATTTTTTTACTAGTAAAGGCGGCGATCAGCGATTTCTAGCGGGACTGCGACATTGCAGCAGACAGATCGGACACCCAAATTACATTTTATGACACTTTTGAGGGGGCCAGTGACATTACTACAGTAATCAGTGCTAAAAATTTGCACTGTTACTGTACCAATGACACTGGCAGGAAAGGGGCTAACACCAGGGGCGATCAAAGGGTTAGGTGTGCCTCCAGGGGGTGCTTGCCAACTGTGTGGGGGATGGACTCACTAGATGAACATAGAGACCTGTGTTCCTGAATAGCAGGAACACAGGATCCCTGTGTTCATCTGTGACAGAACGGCGGTCTGCCTTGTTTGCCTTGCTTTTATCCAGGCAGCATTAACCACTTGCCGACCGCCGCACGACTATCTACGTCGGCGGTCAGCCCCTCACAGGCAAACTAACGTAGGGCTACGTTGCTTGCTTGTGAGGGTCTAGGGAGCGAGCGCGCGCCCCGGAGGCGCGCTCCCGCTCCCGCGTGGTCACTGACCCCCCCGCGCGTGTGACCAGCGGACCCGATGTCCGCCAGCCACTCGGCGATCGGCGGGGGAGAGGGAGAATGTCAGGCAGCTTGTGTAAACAAGCTGCCTGTCATTCTCCTCGCTGTAAAGACACTGATCACATGGATCTACTATGTAGATCCGTTGATCAGTGTCCTTACAGCTCAAGCCACAGCCAATCACAGTAGAAAGCACGCCCCTAGGGACACACACAGCCCCTCCCTCCCAAATAAAGTTAACCCCTTCACTACCAGTGTATTTTTACAGTAACAGTGCATATATATAGCACTGATTACTGTAGAAATGTCACTGGTAACCCCAAAAGTGTCAAAAATATCAGTCAAGGGTCCGATCTGTCCGCCGCAATGTCGCAGTCCCGCAAAAAAAATCGCAGATCGCCGCCATTACATTTATTAAAAAAAAAAAAAACAACAAAATGACAAGAATCTTTCCCTTAGTTAGTAAACGCAATAACTTTTGCGCAAACCAATCAAAATACGCTTTTTGCAATTTTTTTTTACCAAACATATGTAGCATAAAACAAATTGGCCTAAAATGTTAAATTTTGATTTTTACATTTTTTTGGGGAATTGCATATAAAAAAATGTGAAAAATATTGTTATTTTTGCAAAATTGACGCTCTTTTTTTGTTTATAGCACGTGATCAAAAAATCGCACAGGTGATCAAATACCACCAAAAGAAAGCTCTGTTTGTGGGAAAAAAAGGTACAGCGTCGCACGATCGCGCAATCGTCCATTAAAATCACGCAGTGCCAAATCGCAAAATAGGCCCTGGTCAGGAAGGGGGTAAAATCTTCCGGGGCTTAAGTGGTTAATAAATACAGTTAATAAATACAGTATATCACAATCTGGTATACTTGCGATCCTTGTATAAATGGCAGTTTCCCTTTAACTTTTGCCTGATTAGCTATACAAAAAGAATCTTCTATATTACAAAGCTATCACTAAACAATCGGTTCTTTAACAAGATTGGTAACTTTCTTCTGCTTTGCGGTGTGCTCAGGAGATCGCTGCCAGGTCGATAAACTACATTGCGTCCGTTGTTCGTCTCCTCTAAGGTGGAAAGGAGCAGTGTCAGCACACATTAACTTTACTACAAGTGAAAAATAGAGAAGTGGTTTGCAGCTCCAGAAGCAAAGTGAATTTAATTTAAATTTCTCCAAGCCAAAGAAATCATTTAAAAGTGTCATCTATAAAGTGCTCTACAGGCTTGTATTCACTTGCCAGTTTGCTAATTTACTATGCAATAAACACTTCTGACAGCTGAGAGATTAGCTTTTGACTTGTGCTCAGGTGCTTCATGTGTTACATTTAATAGTATACAAACCTGCCATAATTTGACAAATATATCTTCTATACTACACTGTTGGGATCACTTATGGGATTAGAGATGGGAGAATCCCCACGAAGTCCAGGGAATCTGAAACGGAAGCTAGCTTGCAGGATGGATTATATGCAGGGGAGGGCAGGCAGCCTTAGGCCTAGGGGGGCAAGTTCAGTCAAGTGGCCCATTGAACCATCAAATCAGCTCACCATCCATGCCCACCTAGTTTTATAATGGATATTGATGTTTTGAAGCAAGACAAACATGATGCAATGTGGTAACATAATTTAATGTTAATAGCAACAATGGAGGTTTAACAAAAATACATGACATCACACCAGGCGGGGCCTAGGAAGCTCCTGTTGAGCGGAGATCACTCTGCCTGACAGGGAAGTGACTGTGTTAGTATTGTGCCGGCTGGGTGCTTGAGCATACTCTGCACACTTATGGCGCTTTTCCACTGCATGGAACCGTACCGGTTCGGCACGCTTTGTGCTTTTCCACTGCTGGTACCACATGGTATAGGGTCGGAACGGTTCGGTACGGTACGGTATAGGTTTGCTTTTCCACTGCATGGAACCGAACGGTACGGTACGGTATGGCTCTGAAAAAACAGTACCTACTCGATTGTGGTTCCAACAGGTACCAAACTGGTACCATATCCCACAATCCTTTGCATGCAGTCACTACTAGCCACTGATTGGTCAGAGAATCGTTGTTATCCCACCCACTTAACTTTAGTACTACTTTAGTGGAAAAGCAAACCATACCGTACCGTACCGAACCGTTCCGACACTATACCATGCGGTACCAGCAGTGGAAAAGCAAACTGGGCCAAGCAGGGCCGAGTAGAGCTGAGCCGGTACTTGCAGTGGAAAAGTGCCATTATACCGCTCCGCTGCAGCTCTGCAAATAAAACATTGTGTATCACTGATTAGCAGCTGTATACAGTGTGTCTGGCCCCTACATTAATGCAGCCCTGGAGTGCAGCCTTTTTACCTGACATCAGAGTGGCCCGGGGGGCAATAGCCACCCTGCCCCCCTTCCCAGTCCTCTGATTATATGTTCTTCTAGATCTAGACCAGTAGTCTCCAAATTGTGGCCCATAACTAGCCTTTATCCAGCCCCTGGGGCACTATTCCTCCCAATGATATGAGGCACTATTCCTTCCACTGACACTCATTTTGGGGCATTTTTTCTCCCACTAATATAAAGAATGGGGCCCTGTTTCTTCCACTGACACCAATAGTACACTGACACCAACAGTAGGGCATAATTCCTGCCACTGACACTAACGATAGGCATTATTCCTCCCACTGACACCAACAACGGGGCCCTGTTTCTTCCAATGATCCCAATGATCCCACTAATACAAATAATGGGTCACTATTCCTCCCACCCTCTCTCTCCTTCCATCTGTCTCTTTATATTGCTCTATTTCCATCTTTCTCCCTCTCTCTCTATATATATATATATACAGTATCTCACAAAAGTGAGTACACCCCTCAAATATTTGTAAATATGTTTTTATATCTTTTAATGTGACAACACTGAAGAAATGACACTTTGCTACAATGTAAAGTAGTGAGTGTACAGCTTGTATAACAGTGTAAATTTGCTGTCCCCTCAAAATAACTCAACACACAGCCATTAATGTCTAAACTGCTGGCAACAAAAGTGGGTACACCCCTAAGTCAAAATGTCCAAATTGGGACCAAAGTGTCAATATTTTGTATGGCCACCATTATTTTCCAGCACTGGCTTAACCCTCTTGGGCATGGAGTTCACCAGAGCTTCACAGGTTGCCACTGGAGTCCTCTTCCACTTCTCCATGACGACATCACGGAGCTGGTGAATGTTAGAGACCTTGCACTCCCAACCTTCCGTTCGAGGATGCCCCACAGATGCTCAATATGGTTTAGGTCTGGAGACATGCCTGGCCAGTCCATCACCTTTACCCTTTAGCTTCTTTAGCAAGAGCAGAAGGGGGAAGGGCCGGGCCGAGGAGAACGGAGAACGAGCGCTCGTTGTCATCGGAAGTTCCACCTATGATAGATGTCACATGTCTCGGCAGAGGAGACGGGACTTCCTATGACAGCTCGTCCTTCCTTCTCCTCGGCCTGGCTTGCCCCCTTCTGCTCTCGGTGCTGCTTTCTGGTCTTTTTTTTTTTTTAATATCGGCGTATAACACACACTATTGCTTTTTCCTCCATTTTTAGGAGGAAAAAGTGCGTGCTATACGCAGATAAATACGGTACTTCTATCTGGGACGACAGCTATGAAGACCAATTTTATGCAGTGTGCGGTGTATGGTCTGATCACTGACAGGCTGACCCCCCACACCTTCAACCTCTGCAGCAATGCTGGTAGCACTCATACGTCTATTTCCCAAAGAAAACCTCTGGATCTGACGCTGAGCACTCAGCTCCTTTGGTCCATCATGGTGAGGCCTGTTTTGTAAGGGGTGTATTCACTTTTGTGAGATACTGTGTATATATATATATATATATATATATATATATATATATATATCTTTATATCTATCTCTCTTTCTCATCTCTCTCACTCTCTCTCTTCCTACCTCTCTTTCCTTCCTCTCTCTCTCTTTTTCATCTCTCTCCTTCTACCTCTCCTGCCCCCATCTCTCTCTCTCTCTCTACCTCTCCATCCCTCCTCTCTCTCTTTCTCTCTCTCTACTTCCCTCTCTCACCAGCAGAGCTGATGCTTCCTGTATTGCTCCTGTCACAGGCGGAGTGCATTTGGTATCACTCTGCCTGCAATAGGAGCCGGCGCTATACAGGAAGCATCAGCTCTGCTTCCTCTAGTGCCAGGTCCTTTCCTCATACTGTGCTCTGCGATGGGGGGTCGGAAACCCGCAATCTGAGCTTACCGACCTGCCATCTCAGAGCAGGAGGTGGCGCTGGGATAGTGTCGGGGGGACTTGGACACGGCTGCTAATGGGAACGGCGTTCCTGCTGTAGAAAAAGTACAGGAATGCCGTTCCCATACGTTCCCGCAGCACTCGAGCCCTGGTGTTCCTTCATTTTTATATTTTTTAAAAGCTCTTTTTTATTATTTATAGCTTTTTTTAACATTGGCCATGAGCCACATAGGTTTTATTTTTAGTCTTTAGTCTTATTGCCTATGGGAATATACTTTGCAGTGAGTTTGCATACAGTATTTTTGAAGAATTCCCATTTCTGTTCTGTGTTCATCTATGCCAATATTCCCTCCCAGTCTAAGTCTTGGAGAGCTGCCCTCATCCTTGGAAAATTTTAAATCTTAAAGTTAAGTGTTTTTATATTTCCCGTATGCGTTTGTTGCTTACAGCTAACATTAAATGAAATCATATTATGGTCCTAGCATTGGTAACAATGTCCAATCATTTGTGTCAGTGAGAGAAATAGTGCCCCATCATTGGCGTCAGTGGGGGAATACTGTCCCATCATTGGTGTCAGAATAGTGTCCCCTCACTGATGTTAGTAGGAAGAAAAGTGCCCCGTTATTGATGTCAGTGGAGGGAATAGTGCCCCAAGGGCCAGATAAAGGCAAGCATCCGGCCCCCAGGCTGTAGTTTGGAGACCACTAGTTTAGGACAAGGAAGAAAGGAGACTGACAGAATCAACCAGATTACCAAAGTAATGCAGTGTCGCATCGCAAAAAATGGCCTGGTCATTAAGGGGGTAAAACCTTCCGGTCCAGAAGTGGCAACCAATTATTTTTTTTGTACAATTCTCCCTTAAGTGGGGGGTGTGGCAGGGGGTGTGTCCTATGCCTACATACTTTTGATAATAGGTGTCCCTCATTCCTATCTCAGAAAGTTGGGAAGTATGCTTGAAGCCCACCATATCAAGAAGGTCCATGCTGGGGACAAGTAAGAGAGGATGGCTACGTTCCTACAAACAGGGGGACCATGGAGAGCAAACGTAGCCATCCTCTAAAAGGAAGTCAGAACACGGCAGCACAAAAGAGGAATTTGGAGGTTTAGAGGAGCCTGAAGGCAATAGAAGACACTTTTTTGATTTAAGAATACATACTTGAATATATATTTTATATTATTTTTGAAATCAGAATTCCCGTGTCACTTTAATTTGTGTTCCTACTGAAGATACACTGTATTACCAAAAGTATTGGGGTACCTGCCTTTACACGCACATGAACTTTAATGGTATCCCATAGGGATGATCGAACTTTTGAAAAGTTTGGTTCGGCCAAAACACCCGAACTTACCGAAAGTTCGGGTCCGGATTCCAGAACCACATTGAAATCAATGGGACCCGAACTTCGGTAATCAAAAAACACAATTTTGAAGCCCTAAAACCCAATAAATGCCACTAAAAAGTGCCTAGGGTTCTGGGTCATGCCCCAGGGTCTACTAAAAACACAAAAAAAAAGTTCTTAAAAATTGTCATTTTTGATAGAGAGCCAATTATTGAACAAATTATTGAAAAAAAAAAAAGAGATTTCTTTGGATTTAGTGTCTGGGGGGGTCTCAGAAGTGTACCTGTGAAGTTTCAGCTCTGTAGCATGTCCAGAACCAGAAAAAAAAGATAATTTTCTTAGAATTTTTATTAGCGCAGGGATGGGGTTCCGCTCCTTTCACACCTGGGCGTTTTTGTTTCAGGCGTTTATTGGGCATTTTTTGGACGTCTTTGGAGGCAGGCATGACATCTGAACTTCTGTATAGGGGTATATATACACACACACATATATATATATATATATACACACACACACATACATACATACATACATATACATATATATATATATATATATATATATACACACATACACTATAGGTGTGAAAGGAGCGGAACCCCATCCCTGCGCTAATGAAATTATTTGTTGCAGGGATGGGGTTCCGCTCCTTTCACACCTATATGTGTGTATGTGTATATATATATATATATATATATATATATATATATATATGTATGTATGTGTGTGTGTATACATACCTTTACAGAAGTTCAGATGTCATGCCTGCCTCCAAGGACGCCCAAAAAATGCCCAATAAACGCCTGAAACAACACACCTGGGCGTTTTTGTTGCAGGCGTTTATTGGGCATTTTTTGGGCGTCTTTGGAGGCAGACATGACATCTGAACTTCTGTGTAGGGGTATATATACACACACACATATGTGTATATATACACATACACACATTTAGGTGTGAAAGGAGCGGAACCCCATTCCTGCGCTAATGAAATTATTTGCAGGGATGGGGTTCCGCTCCTTTCACACCTATATGTGTGTGTGTATATATACCCCTATACAGAAGTTCAGATGTCATACCTGCCTCCAAAGATGCCCAAAAAATGCCCAATAAACGCCTGCAACAAAAATGCCCAGGTGTGAAAGGAGCGGAGCCCCATCCCTGCTCTACTAAATGATCTTTTTCTTCTGGCGGTCACCCTGACATGGATGAGTTCGGTCACCCTGGCATAGCAGTCAGAGTCAGTTCACCCTAAACTACACTACGGTCACCCTGACACTTAACACTTTCCCTACAGAAACTATATTTTTGAATCTAACTATAGTGGTATATAGTACCCTAACTACACTGCATATCCCTTTCCTCACACTTATAATTGCTAAATTATACTTTTGCAGCAGGAGTAACGGAACTGCTTCCACTCTCTTCCACAGCCCCTGTATTACAGTGCTAGAGATTTGGCGGGGCTATGTTATATACTGGGGGGCGTATTCACTACTGATTGGCCTCTGGACCCCCTAGTCACTCCAATCACATTCCTAACAGACTCCTGCCCCCTCAATTGGCTTTTACTCACATTTCTGGTCCAATCACGGGCTTTTAAAGCCCACTTCCTGACCCATTGCATTTTGGGCGGTTCTGGTGCCGAATTCCGAACTTTTACCGCAAAAAGTTCGGAATTCGGCCGAATTTCGAACAGTCAATGTTCGGGTCGAACCGATGGTCGACCCGAACCTTTGATCATCCCTAGTATCCCAGTCTTAGTCAATATTGAGTTGGCACCCCCTTTGCAGCTATAACAGATTAAACTCTTCAACAAGGTTTAGGAGTGTGTCTATGGGATTGTTTGACCAGTCTTACAGAAGTGCATTTCTGAGGTGAGTCACTGATGTTGGAGAGAAGGCCTCACTTGCAGTCTCTGCTCTAATTCATCCCAAAGGTGTTCTATTGGGTTGAAGTCAGCACTCTGTGCAGGCCAGTCAAGTTCCTCCACCCCAAACTAGCTCACCATGTCATGTGCTTTGTGCACTGGTCCAAATCATTTGGTGGAGGTGGGGATTATGGCGTGGGGTTGTTTTTCAGGAGCTGGGCTTGGCATATCAAGACATTTTGGACAATTTCATGTTCCCAACTTTATGGGAACAGTTTGGGGATGGCTCCTTCCTGTTCCAACATGACTGCGCACCAGTGCACAAAGCAAGGTCCATAAAGACATGGATGAGCGAGTGTGGGGTAGAGGAACTTGACTGGCCTACACAGAGTCCTGACCTCAATTGGATAGAACACATTTGAGATGAATTAGAGTGGAGAATGCGAGCGAGGTCTTCTCTCCAACATCAGTGTCTGACCTCACAAATGTGCTTCTGGAAGAATGGTCAAACATTCCTATAGACACACTCCTAAACCTTGTTGACAGCTCTCCCAAAAGAGTATATTCTGTTATAGCTGCAAAGGGTGGGCCAACTTGATATTGAACCCTATGGACTAATGGTGCTTTTCCACTGCATGGAACCGAACGGTTCGGCTTGCTTTTGTGCTTTTCCACTGCTGGTACCGCATGGTAAGGTGTAGGAACGGTTCGGTACGGTACGGCGGTGCTTTTCCACTGCATGGAACCGAACGGTACGGCTCTTAAAAACAGTACCACCTCGATTGTGGTTCCAAGTGGTACCATACCGGTACCATATCCCACAATACTTTGCATGCAGTCACTACTAGCCACTGATTGGTCAGAGAATCATTGTTATCCCACCCACTTAACTTTAGTACTACTTTAGTGGAAAAGCAAACCATACCGTACCGTACCAAACTGTTCCAACACCGTACCATGCGGTACCAGCAGTGGAAAAGCAAACCGGGCCAAGCAGGGCCGAGTAGAGCCGAGCCGGTACTTGCAGTGGAAAAGTGCCATAAGACGCCTTTAAAGTTCATGTGCGTGTAAGGGCAGGCAGCCCAATACTTTTGGTAATATAGTGTACTTTGGACAGAAGGAGTACATAAAAAAAGTCTATGATTTATAAAATATACACACATAGAAAAAAATAATATGCACATAAGGTAACGCAAGTACAAAAATATTTGCAATACCTAATTTACCTAGGGGAACATTTTTGTTTTCCGCCAAAAACATTTTTTATTTTAAATTCCTCGGCAGAAAAGGCATTCATTGTATAAGCCTCCCATCTCTATTGTGTAGATGTTGATCCTTTAGCAGCAATTTAATTACCGCCAGACAATTTTCTGCTTTAAATACTCTGCTTTTAAACCTACAGAACAAAACCTCAAAGGTTACGAGGGTAAAAAAAAAAAATGTTCTGTGGAAATAGCAGGTACGTTATATCACAAAGAAACAGCAAAATTCCACCCTGCCGGGAGCGATTATCTCCGAGACCCCCTGAAAGCTCTGTGATATTTAACAAGTTCAAACTGTACTTTTAGAAGAAAGAAAAGTCAGAGGAAAACAAAGGTGTCATTTTAAAGATTTGCAATTTTATCATTTTGTCATTATACATTTATAAACGCTCCAGATCTCTTAACTGTGATGTTTGCTATCCAGATTTGTGAGACGGCACTTTTTTCCCCAAATTGCTTTCATGACTTATTTTTGATAATCATACAATGATAGCTGCCTGGAATAATGGGATTGAAGCGAAGTTCAGTTTTGCCTTTGGAACAATGAAATGCATTGTAAGAATTATAGGAAACTTTATTGCAGATCCCACCGACTCTATTGTGTGTCTATTACTGTGATAGGCTGTTTTCATGTGCTTGCTAGAAGTGGAGTTGAGTTGGAGTTGGAGGGCCAAGTAGGAGAGTCTACTGACTCTCTGTAATACGAAATCATTTTACCACCCCACGACTTCAACTCTCAGTACAGGGCAGTGCAGGGAATGCCTGCAATTTGATCTCAAGCTCTGTGTGGGAAAAGTAGTAAGACATATACATAGGCAACAGACTCCTGAGACATGTTTACTGATGTTCTTACATCAGTGTCTTCAGTCCCCTCTACATATCCTAGTCCCCCAATTGACATCACAGTCCCCCACTTCACATCACGGTTTCCCCTTCACAGTAGTGTCCTCTGCCCCCCTTCACATCACCCCCCCCCATCCCCTTAGCAGTAGTCTTCTGAACCCCTCATCACATCACACTGCCCTTCATTCACAGCAGTGCCCTCAACCCTCCTTCACCCCCAACAGTAGTGTTCTCTGCCCCGTTCACATCCCTGACCACATCCGTGTCCTTCTCTGCCCCCCTTCACCCCCCCCCCCACATCAGTGTCCTCCTCTAACCTACTTCACCCCGCCCCCTCACATCAGTGTCCTTCTTTGCGCCCTTCACATCACCCCAATTTTTACTTCACAGCAGTATCCTCAGCCCCCCTTCACATCAGCCACATTCTTCATTCACAGCAGTATCCTTAGCCCCCCTTCACATCACCACCATTCTTCATTCACAGCAGTATCCTCAGCCCCCCTTCACATCACCCCAATTCTTAATTCAGAGCAGTATCCTCAGCCCCCCTTCACATCACCCCCATTCTTCATTCACAGCAGTATCCTCAGCCCCCCTTCACATCACCTCAATTCTTAATTCAGAGCAGTATCCTCAGCCCCCCTTCACATCACCCCAATTCTTAATTCAGAGCAGTATCCTCAGCCCCCCTTCACATCACCCCCATTCTTCATTCACAGCAGTATCCTCAGCCCCCTTCACATCACCCCAATTCTTAATTCAGAGCAGTATCCTCAGCCCCCCTTCACATCACCCCCCTTCTTCATTCACAGCAGTATCCTCAGCCCCCCTTCACATCACCCCCATTCTTCATTCACAGCAGTATCCTCAGCCCGCCTTCACATCACCCCCATTCTTCATTCACAGCAGTATCCTCAGCCCGCCTTCACATCACCCCCATTCTTCATTCACAGCAGTATCCTCAGCCCGCCTTCACATCACCCCCATTCTTCATTCACAGCAGTATCCTCAGCCCCCCCCCTTCACATCACCCCCATTCTTCTTTCACAGCAGTATCCTCAGCCCCCCTTCGCATCACCCTCATTCTTCATTCATAGCAGTATCCTCAGCCCCCCTTCACATCACCCCCATTCTTCATTCACAGCAGTATCCTCAGCCCCCCTTCACATCACCCCCATTCTTCATTCACAGCAGTATCCTCAGCCCCCCTTCACATCACCCCCATTCGTCATTCACAGTAATATCCTCAGCCCCTCTTCACATCACCCCTCCCCATCCCCTCCCCAACAGTAGACTTCTGAACCCCTCTTCACATCACATCCCCTTCATTAACAGCAGTGTCCTCAGCCCCCTTTACATTACCCCCCCCCTCCCCTTAACAACAGTCTTCTGAACCCCTCTCCACATGACACCCCCTCCCTCTATTCACAGCAGTGTCCTTAACCCCCCTTCACATCACCCCCCCCCCTCCTCTTAACAGTAGTCTTGTAAACCAGTCTTCATATCACACCCTCCTTCATTCACAGCAGTGTCCTCAGCCTCCTTTCACATCACCCCCCATCCCCTTAAGGCCCCTTTCAGGCGGCTCCGTTCCGTCGATGGAGCCATTCTGCTCAGCAGGGGATCGATCCGCCAATCCCCGCTGAGCAGGCGGATGACAGCTCTGTGTGCGGAGAGGGAGGTGTCAGATCCCCGCTGTCCTCTATGGGGGAATCAGATGAGAACGGACCGCCTGTCCGATCTCATGCGATCCGATCCGCCAGGCGGATGGAAAATAGGGTTTCCATCCGTCCGGATTTGACGGACAGGAACGGATGTCAGAGGACATGTCTCCGCTGACATCCGCTGCCCCATAGAGATGCATTGGGCATCCGTTCAGATCCGCCTGAAAAACTGACAGGCGGATCTGAATGGACCGTATGTGTGAAAGGGGTCTAACAGTAGTCTTCTAAACCCCTCTTCACATGACACCCCCCTTTATTCACAGCAGTGTCTTTAGCCCCCCTGCACATACCTCACCTATTCCATTATCAGTAGTCTTCTGAACCCCTCTTCACATCACACCCACTTCATTCACAGCAGTGTCCTCAACCTCCCTTCACATCAATGACACCCCAACAGTAATGTCCTCTGACCCGTTCACATCACAACCACAATAGTGTCCTCCTCTGCCCCCCTTCATCCCCCACATCAGTACCCTACGCTGCCCCCCTTCACCTCCCCCCCTCCACATCAGTGTTCTCTTCTAATCCACTTTACCCCCCCACCCACATCAGTGTCCTTCTCTGTCCCTTCACATCACCCCCATCCTTCATAACCCTGTCCTATCTCCTTAACTCTTCTACCTTACAAGGGCGCACAGCAGAGCAGAGGGTGGGAAGCACAGCACCACTGGATGGAGGGCAGAAGTAGGAGCTGCTGGAGCTAACTTTTCATATTAACAAGTTGGTAATTGGTTGCTCTATTCTCTCTGTACATGCTCCCAAATGTTCAACCAAAGTGCACAAGTATCACAAATAGAATAGCCATCCACCAATGCAATTACCTCCCCACTACAAAAGATAATCAGTCTTTATTTCGCTCCTCTGACCATGTTTCAGCATGCAAGATGGACCATTTTTTCTACACACATCTCCCTATTACAGAGTGCTTATAATAAGTGTTTTCCTTCCAATATCCTGGATCTTCTCCCCAATATAATATAGTAAGGGATACAAGATAGAAAATGAATAGTGCAATTGTTTTTTTTTTTTTTTTCTTCCATTATTATAAAAAAGCCGGCCTCTGTGATGAAACGCGTCAGTCTAAGGTTGTGCTGTTTTTTTTTTTCTTTTATATAGAGCGATATTCATAGCGTGTGGGGAGGATATGATTTCAATGTACAAATACTGTACTGGTGATGACCCTAGCATAAGGAACAAACTTTTCAGAGAAAGGGAATACAATAAGACATGTGGCCACTCACTAAAACTAGAGGAAAAACGGTTTAACCTAAAAATACGTAAGGGGTTCTTTACTGTCAGAGCAGTAAGGATGTGGAATTCTCTTCCACAAGCAGTAGTATCAGCAGGGAGCATCGATAGCTTCAAAAAACTATCAGATGGGCACCTTAAAGACCACAACATACAGGGGTATACAATGTATGGTTAACAACAAACACACACACACACATCATAGGTTGAACTGGATGGACTGATGTCTTTTTTCAACCTCACTAACTATGTAACTATGTGTGAGCACTTGGTTTGTGTAAGTATAATTTTTTTTTTTGTGATCAGCATAAAGTTAACTATCCAGTCTTTAGGTAGTTGTAAGCCTCCAAAATGAAAAAATAAACAAAGCATATCCATCTTTAATGTGTACCTGCCTCCATCCAAAACACCTAGTGTGATTTCTGTCTGTTCTCTCATTTCTCTGTGATCTGCATGAGTCACCTTGGACAGTCTATGCCAGCACCAGACAACCCTAGGAGATTCCCCCCCTCCCTTTCCCAGCATACAGCAGGGAATTGACAGCCTCAAACATTCCCTTATGAGACTTTGTTAAGAGGGGTGTGTCCTTTGCCTCCACTCAGGTGTCAGATTACACTCAGCTCTGTGCTCTCTGCTGTGCAGTGTGTGATGTCAGATCCCTGCCTTCTGAAGCTCAAAAATGCAAATGTGTAATTCTGGAATTGTATACCTCCCAACTTTTTGAGATGGAAATGAGAGACACCTATTAGCAAAAGTATATAGGCATACGACTCACCCCCTGCCACTCCCCTTTAAAGGAGAATTATACATACAATTATTAGACACACAAGTGCTTTTTTTTAACCAATACTTTTCCTTTTTACTGGCTTTTGCTATATACAAATGCAGCAATTTAGAATTTGGATGAAAGGTTTAGTACTGGGAAACACTTTTTGAATGACAAATAGTTCATTTTATGTACAACTATTTAGATCAGACCAAAATGAGGGACAAATGGAGGAGGAAAGAGGGACAGAGGGGCTTTGTTCCAAATCAGGCACAGTCCCTCAAAATCAAAGACAGTTTGGAGCTATGAAATAAAATGGATGTGGAGGAGAATAGGGCTGCAGATAAACACGTACAACTCATTAAGGGGAATGTGTTTCATATCTGTGCAACACCTGAGGCTAGTCAATTCACTGGATATATACGTATAGGCTTTAAAACCACTTTAAAGATCAGGAAAGGCCAGATTACATGCATTGCTTGATGACTCAGAGAAAGGATACAACCCCTGCAGCACTCCTAGCTGGACCACTTGGTTCCCTCAGATATACAGAAAATACTGACCGGTGACCGGGATCCAGGCAAGTGCTGGATTTTCTTATGAGAACAACGCATGCTTTAGTTGAGCATCATGCATGTATTACGCATTTAAATGAATCCTTCATTTGCTACTTACACTGCATATTCTTTCCTTTCCAAGCATTCCCTTATTCCCCTGCCAAAACAAACATGAAAGGAGACGGGATGCTTCTAGCAGCTCCAGCTTTTTAAATAGCAGAGGGCAGCTCGGGGCAACTCTGGGAAGATCGGCAAGGTCAAAGCTTGTCTACCTTGTGCACCCCCCCCAGTGTCTACGTTCCAACGCTCCATGAGCCAGATACACAATTCCTCGCACAAGCGCTCACACAAATTAATAACTTCCAGAAAGACCAAAAACTGACAAATCTGGGTTGGGATTAACAGTGCAGCAGCATTACAAAAATATAGAGTCAGAGCTGAAAAGATATAAAGCACATCTCATCCCAGTCTGCACAAATTCTTCACTCGTGTGGAGCTTAGAAGAACACTTTTTATGTGAAAGCCAAAAAAAAAAAAAAAAAAAAAACTTTTTTTGTGCAGCAGCTGAGTTTCAAATTTCCTGATTTAAAGTTCTGGTAAAAAAAAAAGGAAACTATAACTTTTCTAAAGAGACAGATAGACGGACAGACAGACAGACAGACAGACAGACAGACAGACAGGAGATAGATATAATTATACATGAATATAATAAAAAATAGATAGAGTAATGGACAGAATTGATAGACAGACAGACACACCTGTCCATGGATGGACAGAAAGATAGATGGGTTTATAATCAGAGATAGATAGATAGATAGATAGATAGATAGATAGATAGATAGATAGATAGATAGATAGATAGATAGATAGATAGATAGATAGATAGATAGATAGATAGATAGATAGATAGATAGATAGATAGATAGATAGATAGATAGATATGTTACCAAAAGTATTGGGACGTCTGCCTTTTCACACACAGGAGCTTTATTGGCATCCCAGTCTTAGTCCGTAGGGTTCAATAATGAGTTGGCCCACCCTTTTCAGCTATAACAGTTTCAACTCTTCTGGGTCTTCAGGACCTTGCTTTGTGCACTGGTGTGCAGTCAATTTGGAACTGTAAGGGGCCATCCCCAAACTGTTCCCATAAGGTTGGGAGCATGAAATTGTCCAAAATGTCTTGGTATGCTGACGCCTTAAGAATTCCCTTCACTGGAACTAAGGGGCCAAGCCCAACCCCTGAAAAACAACCCCACACCATAATCTCCCCCTTCACCAAATGATTTGGACCAGTGCACAAAGCAAGGTCCATAAAGACATGGATGAGCGAGGTTAGGGTGAAGAAACTTGACTGGCCTTTCAGTCCTGACCTCAACCCGATAGAACACCTTTGGGGTGAATTAAAGCAGCGACTACAAGCCAGGCCTTCTATTCCAACATCAGTGCCTGATCTCACAAATGCGCTTCTGGATGAATAGTCAAACATTCCCATAGACACACTCCTAAACCTTGTGGACAGCCTTCCCAGAAGAGTTGAAGCTGTTATAGCTGCAAAAGGGTGGACCAACTCAATATTGAACCCTACGGACTAAAGCCCCGTACACACGTACCGATTGTCGGTCGTAAATATTCGGCCGACGACCGATTGTAGGCTTGTTAGTATGATGCTTCCGACAGCCGACAGCGCATTTTCGGCCGAACAGAATCTGTCCTGCAAGCATTAAAAATTTTGTTGGCCAACACCAGAACGGCCGATTGTTCGCCAGTCAGTACAGATTTCGGCCGACAGACAGCATATTTGCAAGACTGGGCATGCTCAGAAAAGAAAAAAGACAAGGAAAGTTAACCATCACATGACATCACTTCTGCAGTCGGCTGTTGTTGGCCGACAAAATTCGTGTGCAGTCTTTTGCAGTTTTCAACAGACACGACAGCCCTGGACAAAAGACGGCCGATCGTTCGGCCGACGATCGGTACGTGTGTACGGGGCTTAAGACTGGGACGCCATTAAGGCTCATGTGTGTGTAAAGCCAGGCGTCCCAATACTTTTGGTAATATAGTGTAGATAGATAGATAGATAGATAGATAGATAGATAGATAGATAGATAGATAGATAGATAGATAGATAGATAGATAGATAGATAGATAGATAGATAGATAGATAGATAGATAGATAGATAGATAGATAGATAGATAGATAGATAGATAGATAGATAGATAGATAGATAGATAATGGATGCTATATAAAAATAAAGACTAGATAGATATATTACCAAAAGTATTTTAGATAGATAGATATCTTATCGGTCTTTCTTATCTATCCAAGACCAGATGAGATACGATAATATCGAATACAGTGTTTCTCAACCTGTTTTAAAGCACAGCACTTTGCAAAATCTTGAGGCACCCACATCTAAAATGAAGCTCCTCCTCCCATCTGAGATCCTCCTGTCACATTAGAGTTTTCCCTTCATGTCAGATTCCCCTTGTCAGACTCCTCCACATCACATTAGAGTCCTCCCAACACATCAGTCCCCTCTTTGCATCAAGGTCTCCACATCACATCTGAGATTACCCACCACATTAGAGTCCCCCTTTATGTCAGAGTTTCCCCATCAAATCAGAGGTCCCCCTATCATGTTAGAATCTTCCCTTCATGTCAGGTTCCCCCTTAATGTCAGAGTCCCCCCATGACATCAGAGGTTCCCCCTTTATGTTCTATATTTTCCTCCCTATCATGGTAAAGTCTCCCCAACACATCAGCCCCCTCCCCCTTCACGTGAGATGCCCCCCATTACATCTGGGGTTCCCCCTCACATTAGAGTACTCCTTTTATATTAGAGTTCCCCAAACACGTTGGAGGTCCCCCGTGATATCAGAGGCCTCTCATTGTGTCAGAGTCCCCTACAATTTAGAAGCTCCTCCCATCCCATTAGAGTTCCATCATCACATCAGAAGTCCCCCCTTCTCATCAGAGCTCCCATAACATCATAGGAGCCCCTCATAGCCTCAGTGTCTCCATTACATAAAAGTCCCTGCATAACATCAGAAAATTCCTATACATGAGAGCCCCCATCAAATCAGAGTCCCCATCACAGAGTCCCCTCTTCCCATCTGAGCCCCACCTTATGGCTCCAGCAGCATAGCAGGGGGTGGAAGGTAGAGCAGGCCTGACAGGAGGCACATTTCCATCCTCTCCTAAATGATGGGGATGCATGCCACCTGCCCTCAATCAGTGTCATTCATTGCTATAGGCGGATCTATTAGACCTCTAAGTCACCTCTGCAAGCAACTGCAGCTAATCAGGCACAGACCATGCTTGACTAGCTGATGCCCTGGCCACAGTAGTTGAGGTATGATAGCTCTGGACTCAGAAGAAACAAAATTCTTGTCTCTTATGAGTTAATTCACCAGAGGGGGGATCAGCAGAGTCCAGGCACATGTCAGGCACTGGACTCTGGGGAAGGGAAAGGGGAGAGAAGGGGGGGGGGGTGGTGGAGCGCTTTACAGCTGCCTGAATAATTTCCACTAGAAAGCTGAAAGCCAGCTTGAAAGTGTACACCAGTGTATATACCTCCATTGCTGCTGATGTATATCTAAAGCCCAGCATTTTTTCTTTTTTGGATAGAGTGGAGAAGGGTCAGCAACCCAGTCAGGTTTCTATTGCTGTCTTCATCTCTGATAGGGGGATTCTCCCTGACTATTTGCCCTGATGCCCATTGTCAATGGTACCGAAAGTGGAGGCAAATTCTAAAATGTTAAATTGTCACCGGAGCAGGAATAGAAGAGAACACTTCCAATGGAGACACTTGTTCTGCTGAGAGTTACGAAACCCACAACAGTAAAATCAGTGTGTATATGCAGTAAAGCATGCTTGTTATACTCACTGTGGAATCTAAGGGGTTAATCCTCTACATCATGTATAAAAGGCTATTTGATCCTCCCCTCCTTCCACAGTCCCCAATCCATTTGCTGATGGTACAGAATCTTGGGGGCACTCTGCACATTCTCAGTTTGGTGTGTATTGCTAGAGAGTTGTTTTTTTTTTCTAGGGAGAGTGCACATGGTCAGCACAGGGCCAATCAGCACTGTCCAGACAGAGGATCAGGGGTCCTGCAGCCTCATAGGACAGTCAAGGGAGAATGCATAAGTGCTGCCAGCACTGGGGAGCTACAGTTCATTGAGGGAACCATGAATGCCAACATGTACTGTGACATACTGAAGCAGAGCATGATCCCCTCCCTTGGGCCGCAGGGCAGTATTCCAACATGATAACAACCCCAAACACTCCTCCAAGATGACCACTGCCTTGCTAAAGAAGCTGAGGGCAAAGGTGATGGACTGGCCAAGCATGTCTCCAGATATAAACCCTACTGAGCATCTGTGGGGCATCCTCAAATGGAAGGTGGAGGGGAGCACAAGGCTTCTAACATCCACCAGCTCCGTCATCATTGGAAGAGGACTCCAGTGGCAACCTGTGAAGCTCTGGTGAACTCCATGCCCAAGAGGGTTAAGGCAGTGCTGGAAAATAATGGTGGCCACACAAAATATTGACACTTTGGGCCCAATTTGGACATTTTCACTTAGGGGTGTACTCAGTTTTGTTGCCAGCGGTTTAGACATTAATGGCTTTGTGTTGAGTTATTTAACCACTTGCCGTCTGCTCACTCGAGCACTACTGCGGCAAAGTGGTTCGTTATCGTCTGGCGATGTAGACCTACGTCGCCAGACACTCCCCTTTCTCGGCGGCGCGTGCGCGCCGCCGGAGGCTCGCTCCCGCTGTATTCAGTCACAGCGGGAGTCGGGCCAGAGGAGGAGCGGCGGCGATCGCCGCTGCTCTTCCCTGATCGTCGGGGAATCGAGTGTGGAGATCCGCCTGCTTGTGTAAACACAAGCGGGCGGATCTCCTAAGTGACAGGCAGGGTCAGATTTCAGGGTTCAGCATAGCTGAACCCTGGATCTGTCCTTGTGTCACACAGTCACCTCCCCCCACACACGTTAGTAAGCACCAGGCATACATTAACCCCTCCCTCTCCAATAAAATTAACCCCTTCCCTGCCAGTGTCATTTTTACAGTAACAGTGCATATTTATAGCACTGATTACTGTGGTAATGTCACTGGTACCCCCAAAAGTGTAAAAAATGTCAGTCAAGGGTCCGATCTGTCCGCCAAAATGTCGCAGTCCCGCAAAAAAAATCGCAGATCGCCGCCATTACTCGTTAAAAAAAAACACCAAAAATGACAGAAATCTTTCCCTTAGTTAGGAAACGCAATAACTTTTGCGCAAACCAATCAAAATACGCTTATTGTGATTTTTTTTACCAAACATAGGTAGCAGAAAACAAATTGGCCAAAAATTTTAAAAAATTTAGATTTTTACATTTTTTTGGGGGGAATTTCATATAAAAAAATGTGAAAAATATTGTTATTTTTTCAAAATTTACGCTCTTTTTTTGTTTATAGCGCAAAAAGTAAAAATCGCACAGGTGATCAAATACCACCAAAAGAAAGCTCTGTTTGTGGGAAAAAAAAGGACGTAAATTTAGTTTTGGTATGGCGTCGAAAGGCCCCGCGCAATTGTCAGTTAAAGTCGCACAGCGCCGAATCGCAAAAAGTGACCCAGACGTAAGTCAGCAAAATGCTCTAGTGGTAAAGTGGTTAAGGGGACAGCAAATTTACACTGTTATACAAGCTGTACACTCACTACTTTACATTGTAGCAAAGTGTCATTTCTTCAGTGTTGTCACATGAAAATATATAATAAAATATTTACAAAAATCTGAGGGGTGTACTCACTTTAGTGAGATACTGTATAAAAGTTCTATCTATCTACTGTGTGTGTGTATATATATATATATATATATATATAGGCTTTTGAAATATTCATAAAATGAAAAATAGCATTTAATGTAAGACTTCATTCCAGGGCTATTAACATTTGGCTGCAACACTTGGTAAGGGATACAATAATAAGAACATTACTTGAAGAAAAAAAAAATACCATTTTATGCACATTATGTAGATTGCATCTATTTGTTATTGCTGTAACTAGTCTTCAGCTGGCTCGGTTCGGGCTAAGCTAATTCATTTCAAATTGCATTTTAATGTTATAGATTTATATACCTTTCTATGGGACTCAATGGTAACATATTACTGCAGTTATACTTTGAAGGGGAAAAAAAAAAAGGAAAATGAATTGAAGTAAAACGGCAAGAACGAGAAACGTTTCAGTTTACAGAAAATCAGGGGCTATGAGATTAAAATTATACTTAATGTGCACTTAGCGCGCTGGCAAATAGCTCCATTAAGTACGCGAAGCGTAACCGGCAAAGAGATGTACGGCGGTGAGCTGCCATTGTTCTTGCTGTATAAATTAAGGCGCTCATTTGAATGCTTATCTGATTTTATTTTGTTATATCTGTTGCTGGTTAATTGTCTACAGGGTGTATAATTTAAAACTGAAACTACAGTATTTTCAGAGATGATGCGGTTTATGTTGTTATTGTCACATTGCGATCCCTAGGCACTTATAGTGCATGTTTTGTGGGTCAACTTACAGGTACAGAAAATAGACCTGTCAGTTAAAGCGCAACTGAACTTTTAGTTAAAAATTAGATAAAAACATTTCAGGCACTTCAAAAACATAAGGTGCGCAAAAACTTAGTTTTCTGTAGAAGCCACACTATGAATAGAAAAGCCTGTGCCCTGCCAGCATGCTGCAGAGAGGGACCCTTGTTTTCTGTGTAGCAGTGGTCTCTCTGCAGAGGGTGTGTCGGCCCATTACAGAGAGACCCTCTTGTCTCAATACTCTAAGTTAGGGGGGTCTTCAAACTTTCCCAAAGAAAGGGCCAGTTTATTGTCCTTGAATTTGACAGACAGGATTGGATCGGATGTCAGTGGACATGTCTCCGCTGACATCTGCTGCCCCATAGAGATGCATGGGGCATCCGTTCAGATCTGCCTGAAAAACTGACAGGCGAATCTGAACGGTCCGCATGTGTGAAAGGGGCCTAAATCGTGCTTCTGTCTGCGCTTTGAGCTGACCGGTTTCGCCGAAAGTGGCTTCTTCAGAGACAACGCCAGACTGTAGTGCTATTAATATACAAATAAAGGTCAATACATCAAATGAATTAATATATAAAGAATTAATTACAGATGAATCATAATATATGTCCAAAGAGTGTGTAATTATTTTGATGTATTGACCTTTATTTGTATATTAATAGCACTACAGTCTGGCGTTGTCTCTGAAGAAGCCACTTTCGGTGAAACCGGTCAGCTCAAAGCGCAGACAGAAGCACGATTAATGCTTATTCTTATGCGATAAAGTTCTTTTTGTCTATGTTGATGTTTTTATGATTGTATTAATAAAACTTATATATTTTTTTATATCTTTTTGTCATAATTATGCCTTTATTTTAGAGCACCTTCAAAGTCCCATGATATACTCCCTTCTATTTTCTACTTATAGGGATGTTGCTGCTATAATTAATTTATCTACTGGTTCCCTTCACATCTTTTTTAAACTTTACTTTTCAGGTCTGTGACTCAGAAATGATCTAAGCGGTTTAGCATAATAGTAAGGAACACGCTATTTTGACAATAAGTTTATCAATGGCCGCTTACACAGTTACATCTGGTTAAAAAAAGACACAAGTCCATCTAGTTAAGCCCCCATTCACACTGGGGCGACTTATGAGGCGACTTGTGTCGCCCCAGGTCGCTTGACATAACCAAAGCAATGTAATTCAATCAGTGCCGTCTTAATTGGCACTACTGAAGTCGCTCCGACTTCAGAAAAGGGTCCTGTACTACTTTGAGGCGACCTGTGATCCGACCTCTCCCATATACTTCAATGGGAGTCGCCTCCTTATCTTAATTGAAGCGACTTGTGATCCGACATGGGATCCGACTTTCCATAAAAATGGTATTGAACAAGAAAAAAAGAGCATTTTTCTTATCATTTTTATTAAAACAGGAATGCGGCTTCTCACCAGCTGGCTTTTTTTCTTGCAGGCATTTATCGGGCATTTTTTGAGGCAGGCATGACTTTTTTTGTATTTAGTGTCTGGGGGGTCTACAAAGTGTACCTGTGCAGTTTCAGCTCTGTAGCATGTCCAGAACCCCCAAACAATTACCATTTTTCTTATAATTTTTATTAAAACACTAATGCGGCTTCTCACATCATATTGTGATTGGCCAAATAAAAAGTCGTCTCGTGCTGAAGTCGCGCCGAAGTTGCGCTAAGTCTCGCCAAAGTCGCGTCGAAGTCGCGCCAAAAAGTCGCGCTGAAAGTCGCCCCTTCTGAGGCGACTTTAGTGGTCGCGGCAGTGTGAACCGGCACTCAACCAATTAAAGGGAAACAAATATATACAAGCCGATATACATAATCCAATACCCACAGTTGATCCAGAAGAAGACAAAAGAAAACCCTACAAAGCATGATCTAATTTTCTTTCTATAATTTTTATTAAAACAGTAATGCGACTTCTCACATCATATTGTGATTGGCCAAATAAAAAGTCGTCTTGCGCTGAAGTCGCGCCGAAGTTGCGCTAAGTCGCGCCAAAGTCGCGTCGAAGTCGCACCAAAAAGTCGCGCTGAAAGTCGCCCCTTCTGAGGCGACTTTAGTGGTCGCGGCAGTGTGAACCGGCACCCAACCAATTGAAGGGAAACAAATATATACAAGCCGATATACATAATCCAATACCCACAGTTGATCCAGAAGAAGACAAAAGAAAACCCTACAAAGCATGAGCCAATTTTCTTCAGCAGGGGAAACTTTTTCATTCTTTAAATGTCTCTCTTTTAGATGAAGTGTATTTTGGAAAGGTATTAGGCCCCTTTCACACAGGCGGACCGTTCACATCCGCCTGTCCATTTTTTTGGCGGATCTGAACGGTCCCCCCATGCATCCCTATGGGGCATTGGATGTCAGCGGAGACATGTCCGCTGACACCCGACCCGGTCCGTTCCCATCCGATTCCCCCCATAGAGATCTATGGGGCTGTGACAGCTGTGTCTCCACACACAGTGCGGAGAACAGCTGTCATTCTCCTGCTCAGGGATCGGCGGATTGATCCCCCGCTGAGAAAAGCGGAGTCCGTTTGACGGACTTACTGTGTGAAAGGAGCCTTAGGAGTGAGATCTGTTCTCTCATAGACAGAAATGTAGAAAAACCAGGTATTAGTGGGGATGGGAGCAGCGGGCAGCAGTGCTGAGGCTTATGCTGGCCATACACTATAGAAAAATCGGCCAAAATTCGGTCATTTGGACAGTTCTTTCGTTTTTTTTTGCCAGTTAATGGGCATGAATCGGTAATCAGTTGTGGCGTTTTTGAGCTGAAAAAACGAAGGACAAGTTTGGAAATTTTCTACCGAACGAACAATAAATTAAAAGGTTAATCTGTCTCTCGTCCAAACTGTTTGCACTCGATAAATGTGAAAAAAAAAAAAAAACTAAAAATTGATTCATTTATGTCCATTGAACGATTTATCGGTCATTACATGATGGCACAATTGTTTGCTCTCGCGGCCGAGTGTTCGTTTTCGAAAAAATGAGTTTGAAAGATTTTTCGTATAGTGTATGGCCAGCATTAAACAAGGAGCCTAGGAGTTTTTGTTATGTCTGATAACTAATTTGCTTTGAAGCATATTTAAACCCAAAAACAAAAACTTAAAGTGGTTGTAAAGGCACAGGGTTTTTAACCTTCGTGCACGCAATGAATGAAGATAAAAAACCTTCAGTGTGCAGCAGCCCCCCTAATACTTACCTAACCCCGATCCTGATCCAGTGATGTGCACGAGACCCAAGGCTTTCCTGGGTCTCTTCATCCTGATTGGCTAAAATGCAGAAGCAGGAGCCATTGGCTTCCACTGCTGTCAATCACAACCAGTGAGGCGGGAGCGGGGGTGGGGTCGAGCCACGCTCTCTGTGTCTTAGCTTGCTATGGGGGCACTGGGCAAGGGGGACGGGCAAAAAGCACAGGTGGGGGACCGGATAAGAGAAGGAAACGGGGCTGTCCTGTGCAAGAACACTGCACAGAGCAGGTAAGTATGACATGTTTATTTTTTTTAAATATATATTTTTCCTTTAAAATCACTCCAATACATTTGCAACAGAACAATGTAGATCCTTGTCTATCATGAGTGACACCTAATAATGTTGACCTGCCCCCACAACATCCCTTTGAATGACAAGTCTGCCTGGCCACTACTCCGCTCACAAATGACACATGCCCACTGGTGTCTGTATGCAAACAAGGCAGTGGGGACCTTGAGTGACGTCACTGATCAAATGTAGTCATAACCATATTTACTCAATGACATTACCCAGGATCTCTGTTGGCTTTTTTCCAAACAGAAGCATGCAAGGATCTGTCATTTAGTGGTGGTACTGCTACTATCACAAAATTCCAGATTCTGGAAACCGTCCGGGGATTTTTCATCATGACGAAAAAAAATAGAAGCTGTCGGGAATCTGTCATTTGTGACAGGAGTAGTGTTGGGGCAGCATGGATTAACTGGTCTTTGGGTCCCCATCAACATGAGGACAAGGTGTCTTGAAAGGTGGGAGGATTTTCCACCCCAGGATGATGAAGACAAGGACCCCATCACGACATCCTGTCCTTCCAAATAAACGTGGGCTCTGCCAGAGGTGACTTAGCACAATATGGAAGCTCCCCAGGTGAATGAGTATAGGACACATAGTACCACTTGTTACTCATTCACAAAAAAAAAAAAATAGTACCGTATATACTAGAGTATAAGCCGACCCGAGTATAAGCCGAGACCCCTACTTTTACCACAAAAAGATGGGAAAAATCATTGACTTGAGTATAAGCCTAGGGTGAGAATGCAGGGCGGCGGGCATGGTACAGGAGAATGCAGGGTGACTGGCATGGTGCAGGAGAATGCAGGGTAACTGGCATGGTGCAGGAGAATGCAGGGTGACTGGCATGGTGCAGGAGAATGCAGGGTGACTGGCATGGTGCAGGAGAATGCAGGGTACTGGCATGGTACAGGAGAATGCAGGGTACTGGCATGGTACAGGAGAATGCAGGGTACTGGCATGGTACAGGAGAATGCAGGGTACTGGCATGGTGCAGGAGAATGCAGGGTACTGGCATGGTGCAGGAGAATGCAGGGTACTGGCATGGTGCAGGAGAATGCAGGGTGACTGGCATGGTGCAAGAGAATGCAGGGTACTGGCATGGTACAAGAGGATCCGGGGTTGTGGGCATACTACAGGAGATGCAGTGCTGTGGGCATGGTACATGTGGACCATGCCCGCAGCACTGCATCCCTTGTAGTGTGCCCGCAGCCCTGCATAATAACAGGTAGTGAAGCTGTTTCACTTACCTGTTCCAGAGGCGCCTTCATTTTAAAAATGGCACCGCCCGGCTCCGACACGTCATTGCGCACGTGCCGCCGCCGCTCGTATACTTTCGGCTATTCCCGGCCTCTCCCGAGCGGCGCCGGGAATAGCCGAAATTACACGAGCGGCGGCGCGTGCGCAGTGACATGTATGCGACGGGCGGCGCCATTTATAAACCTTAAACCCGTCGGAGCGGACAGGAAATTTTTTTTTTTTTCCTTGACTCGAGTATAAGCCGAGGGGGACGTTTTCAGCACAAAAAAATGTGCTGAAAAACTCGGTTTATACTCGAGTATATACGGTAAATAGTAAATAAAAACACCCATACCATGAAAAGGGTTAATTATTGAAAGAAAGAAATAAATAAGGTAAATTTAAATGTCAGCCACATTTCCCAATATGGAGATTAACCCTCTATATTTGTCATGTTTACCCTTTATTACCAAAAGTAAAAATTTAAAGAAAATCCCAAATTTTGGGTTGTCACCAAAACAGGAATAGAGATTAAATCTTCCAAAGGGGACGTTAGTTCTGGTGTACTTGACAAGCAGGGATTCCCTCACTTTGGAGGGATTTCCTCTCGCTTCCTGTTTTAGATATGGGTGAAGGGAAATCTCCATAATGAGACACAGATGGCAAAAAATAATTGACAGGGATTAAAACCCTCCCTTACTTTATCAAAACTGAAAAAAAATGTTGCCTTTGGTTCTACTTTAACATTTTTTGCATTGGTACATATCCCCTATGGCAGTGCCCAGCTACACATGCCCATTTTAACCACTTGCTGACCGCCATATAGCACTCTTACTGCTACAGAGCAGCAGCTGTGTGCAGAATCAGGCGTGTATATATATATATATATATACGACTGTGCATTTCCACCTGCAGGGACCACTTCTGCTGTGATAACTCACACAGAAGCTGATCTGTGGGCCCCGGGGACTCAGGGTGTCCTCCGGCATCCACTGATCGTTAGTAAAACACTGAGAACTGGGATATGTAAACAAGGCATATCTCAGTTCAGACGGGGGGGGGGGGGGGGGGGAGGGGGGACAATACTGTGTTCCAACAAAGCAGAGACTAGAATCCATCTCTTCCCCTAGTAAAACTACTACTACTTTTTTCCCGAAGTGAAAGTAGTGCACTGTGCACACTAATAACAAAACACTGGCTAGGCACACCGTTAACCCTTTGATCGCCCTAGATGTTTAACCCCTTTCCAGGCCATTGTCATTAGTACAGTGACAGTGCATATTTTCCCTGTATTAGTGTTGATAGTGTCCGATGGTCCACCACAATATCGCAGTCTTGCTAAAAGTTTAAAATTGCCGCAATTGCTAGTATAAAAAATAAATAAATAAAATTTTCTATAAAAATATCCTATGGTTTGTAGACCCTATTATGTATGCATAAACCAATCAATATATACGCTTATTGGGATTTTTTTTAACCAAAAATATGTAGCAGAATACATATTGGCTTAAACTGATGAAGAAATTCGATTTTTTTACATTTTTCTATTGAATAGGTTTCATAGCAGAAAGTAAAAAATATTTTTGTTTTTTCAAAATTGTCGCTCTTTTTTTGTTTATAGCACAAAAAAAAAAAAAAATGCAGATGTTATCAAATACAACCAAAAGAAAGCTTTATTTGTGGGGGGGGAAAAAAGACATCAATTTTATTTGTGTACAGCGTAGCACAACCGCGCAATTGTCACTTAAAATATTGCAGTGCCATATTGCAAAAAATGACCTAGTCATGAAGGGGGGTAAATCTTCTGGAGGCCAAGTGGTTAAAGAAAAGTTTACAAACTGGCTTTGAAATCCAGATATCACACAAATCACAAAAAAAGGTTACAAAAAAGACATAATAACAGCTCATTCGATGTTAAAACTGTGAGTAGGACCCTGCAACAGCTTAAAAGGTGTTATTTTCCATCCATTAATCTTCACATCCTAGGTGACTATTATATACAAATGTCATGCTTTTCAAAAGATATTTTATCCAAATATAATGTGTTGCCAAATACACAATTGCTCTATTGTCTGCATATACTCTTTTGATGAATGCATGATTGTATATATGGCATGGGATTATACTGCCCTACGTTTTAAAAGGGGATTACAGTACCAATTTTCTGCACAAAACTGCCTTTTGATACCTGTTGCGAAGGAACTGTTGACTTTTTGAAAGTTTACAAGAAACAAGAACTATATGGTGGAAGAAATGGGAATATGATCAGCCTATTAGAGTAATTTTTGTGTGTCCCTATTGTAGCACTCCCTTACCCCATGGAGGTAGTTAGAAACCCCCAAATGTCTTGGTGGGCCAAGAGTTCACCTCAGTTGGGTCCTTGATTTTTTTCAGTGGGTTGTGTCCAGCTCTCTAGAAATCTTGAATATACAGTATAATATTTGGTATATTTGGGATAAAATATTTTGAAAAGCATGATTTTTTATATAATAGTCAGTCACCCAAGGTGTGACGATAGATGGACAGAATTATTAACACCTTTTGAGTAATAGCAGAATAAATTTTTTATTTATTTTGTTTTTGTACATTTGTTATTTGTGCATTTTTATTTTTTAATGTTACTTTTTTCCTGATTTGATATACCGCATTTTCGCTCCATAAGACGCACAAGAACCATAAGACGCACCTAGGTTTTAGAGGAGGAAAACAAGAAAAAAAATATTCTGACCCAAATATATAAATATACATATATATATATATATATATATTTACACACACATACATACATATATATATATATATATATATATATATATATTCACACACATATATATATATATATATATATATATATATATATACTGTACATATATAATATACAGTATATATATATATATTCACACACACATACATATATATATATATATATATATATTATATACTGTACATATATAATATACAGTATATATATATATATATATATATATATATTTACACACACATACATATATATACTGTACATATATAATATACAGTATATATATATATATATATATATATATTTACACACACATACATACATATATATATATATATATATATATACACTGTACATATATAATATACAGTATATATATATACATACACACACACACACACACACAGTATACGGTAATAGCAATAATAGTGGGTACTTGCAGAGATTTGCTTGCGATCACCTGTGCGATTTTTTTAACATGCGCTTTAAACAAAAAAAGAGCGACAATTTTGCAAAAATAACAATATTTTTCACATTTTTTTGTATGAAATCCCCCCCCCCCCAAAAAAAAATGTAAAAATCAAAATTTATTAACATTTTAGGCCAATTTGTTTTCTGCTACATATGTTTGGTAAAAAAAAAATCGCAAAAAGCGTATTTTGATTGGTTTGCGAAAAAGTTATTGCATTTACTAAGGGAAAGATTTTTGTCATTTTTATTGTTTTTTTTTTAACGAGTAATGGCGGCGATCTGCGATTTTTTTTGCGGGACTGCGACATTTTAGCGGACAGATCGGACCCTTGACTGACATTTTTGATACTTTTGGGGTTACCAGTGACATTACTACAGTAATCAGTGCTATACATATGCACTGTTACTGTAAAAATGACACTGGCAGTGAAGGGGTTAACTTTATTTGAGAAGGAGGGGTTAAGTGTGTCCCTAGAGGCGTGATTTTTACTGTGATTGGATGTGGCTGTGTGTGTAACAGCACAGATCAATGGTCCTACATAGCAGGACCGTATGATCTGTGCTGTTACACAGGGGAGACTGACAGGCGGCTTTGATTACATTAGCCGCCTGCCTTTCTTCCGCTGTAACCGACGATCGCGAGTGACCGGCGGACATCGGGTCCGCCGGTCACTCACGCAAAGGATCTGTGACCCTCACAGGCTAGCGACGTAGACCTACGTCGCTTTGCCTGTGAGGGGCTGACTGCCGAAGTAAATCGTCGTTAGGCAGTCGGCAAGTGGTTAAAGTAGTGGTGCATTGAATTGAAAAATTCTAGTGCTGAAACCAAAAATTCAGGATGCACTTGGCCGAGGCCGAAAACCAAAATTGACCAAATTTTGTAAAAAATATATATATTTTTATAAATAATTGTATTATATTTAACTTTTGAACTAATATCATGAATTTAAATTTATATGAATGTATTGATGGTCATTATCGGCACCTTTTGAAGCAGTGTTAAAAATCCTTTTTAAAACGCAACAAAAATGCACCTCCCATTGAAATGCATTGAAGACGCAGCAAGAATGCATCAAAAATGCACCCGTGTTGCGTTTTTGATGCATTTTTTGAGTCACATGACCTATGAAAAGCACACCATAAGCATGGTAAAATTGCGGTACAATTGCAGCAAAATCACAGTTGTTTTTGGCAGCCATCTTTTGGCTGATAATTTTTGGCGGCCAAAATTTTGATGCATCACTAGCTTAAAGTAGAATTCCAGGCAAAACCCAACTAGTCTAAAAAATGCTCCCCTCACCTCCTAACACCTATGCTAACTAACCTGTGTAAGAGAGATAAATATGATTACCTATTTTCAGGCTACTCCAGGCCAGTCACGTGATCTCCGTGTGGCAGTTGCAGGGGAGAGGAGAGAGCGCTCAACAACAGCTGGCAATGCCTGGGAGAGGTGACATCACCCATAGACTTCCTATGGCCCATTCATTCTCAGGAGTTCCTTCCTCCCCCCTGTAGCCAGTGCTGGATGACACAGGGGAGCCGGATCACATGACCAGACTGGAGCGGGCTGAAAATAAGTAAGTATATATCCTTACTGGTCCTAAAAATTACCCCCCTCCTAACACCCGTTCTGACTAACCTCTGTAAGAATGATGTATATACTGCATGTTTTCCCTGTGCCGGTGTGGGTCTCCTCCAGATACTCTGGTTTCCTCCCACACGCCAAAGACATGCTGGTAGGTTAGCTAGCACTTCATAATGTATGAATATGAGTTAGGAACCTTAGAGTTTAACCTCCTTGTGGGCAGGGATTGATGTGAATGTACAATATACTGTACATGGAAAGCACCACATAAATTGACAGCGCTATATAAGTATTTGAAATGAATAAAAATACTTAAATATCTTCAGGCCGCTCCAGTCCGGTCACATGATCCAGCTCCCTTGTGTCAGCCCCCGCCAGCCACAGGAGTGAAGAAGCAGTCCCTAAAGTGGATGGGCCATAAGAAGCCTATGGGTGATGTTACTGCTTCAAAGCATAAACAGCCATTGTCAAGTGCTCTCTCCTCTCCCCTGCAGCTGCCACTGGCTGACACAGGGGAAATCACACGACTGGACCGGAGTGGGCTGAAATTGGGAAAGTAAATACATCTTCCTTACAGGTTAGTCAGAATAGGCGTTAGGAGGGGAAGGGAGCATTTTTAAGACTCTTTTCAGCCCACTCTGGACCGGTCATGTGACCTGGCTCCCCTGTGTCAGTCAGCGCTGCTTGTAAGGGAGTGGAGGGAGTGGAGGGACCACCGGCAACGGATGGACTTCGGTTTTTGCTGCATTGTACAGTTATGGATTGCATTTGATTCCCTGCATCACCCAATCAGAGGGCAGGACTGTGACGGACACGGTACCAGATCCCTGCCCTCCTTACTAACTCATGACAAAGGACCGGCCAATCTCACAGTGCTCTGTCTCGTGACAATGCCACTGTCCGCTGCACCTTGCACAAAGATTTTACAGCTTGCGGGACCACAATCTGGGTGCCAGCAGCCTGAGAGCGATTATTACTGGGCTAATTAAAATATAACTGCCACCACCCCCCTTTATAACAGAGCAGGAGGAAGCTCGTAATTCTAGTAATTCTAGCAATACCAATTATGATTTTAGAATAATCGTCTGTAATACACACTGTCACCACAGACATGTTCATAGGATTTATCCTATAAAGTAGCACTCTTCAGGTTATTTTTTAGCTTGCCGTAAGAGCTTAGGGACAAGGTTAACACTTTTCAAAATATGGTTTTAATAATGAAAAGGTCAAAATTGGTGCAAATAAAATATTTACAGAAAAAAGGTGTTTCAAAGAAATAAAGACATAATTTAGCATCAGAGAAATAAGGAAGAATTGAGGAGGAAGGATACTTGCAATAAATGTCCTGGGTGTTATCAGAGTTCAGTCGATGAGCCAGGTGTTGTCAGTTCTCAAGCTTGACAGATGTTGCTGATTTGATGGTAAAGGAGAACTCACAACTGTCTTGGCATCTCTCTTTTTCTCTGGGATCAAAGGGGTGTTGACAGATGCCCCTGAGCCATAAAATGTCCATGGGCTGTTCTGGGTTTATGACAATATCAGGTCCCTCCTCTACACACAGTTTTTTACCACTATTCATATCTTCCAATATGTACCAGTTGCATTCTTGAAACTGATAGATTATTTTTCAGCATTGAATTTCACATCCAGGGATACTAAACACTGGGTAGCCAGAGCCGGCCCCAGCATAAGGCAGGTTAGGCAGCTGCCTTAGGGCGCCAGGATGAAGGGGGCGGTAAAACGCACCTTCCCATCTGCAGACAAACTTCCTTGCACTGACCCAATGAAGGGGAGGTGAGCAGTGTTAGCCCATCCTGTGTTCAGGTACTTTGAACGAGCGCACATCATAGTAATGTCGCGAACATAAAATTCGCCGTTCGCGAACGGCGAACGCGAACATCTGCGAATGTTCGCGAACCGGCGAACATTGCGAACCGCCATAGACTTTAATAGGCAGGCGAATTTTAAAACCCACAGGGACTCTTTCTGGCCACAATAGTAATGGAAAAGTTGTTTCAAGGGGACAAACACCTGGACTGTGGCATGCCGAAGGGGGATCCATGGCAAAACTCCCATGGAAAATTACGTAGTTGACGCAGAGTTGGGTTTTATTCCATAAAGGGCATAAATGCCCTAACATTCCTAAATTGTTTGGAATAATGTGCTTTAAAACATCCAGTGTGTGTATACGATCAGGTATGATGTTGTATCGATCAGGTAGTGTAAGGGTTACGCCCGCTTCACAGTGACAGACCAAACTCCCCGTTTAACGCACCGCAAACAACCGCAAACAGACCAGAACCGACCAAAATGGGACAGGAACTGGGCTTTAAGGGTTAGGGTTAGGGTTAGGTTTAGTGTTAGGGGCTAGGGTTAGGATTACGGTGAGATACTTAGGGTTAGAGTTAGTAACCCTACCCCTACGCGTCTAACCCTAACCGTCTAACCCTAAGCACTAAAAATAACCCTAACCCTAGCCCTAACCCTAATTCTAATTTTTTTTCTGGTTCTGGACATGCTACAGAGCTGAAACTTCACAGGTACACTTTTTAGACCCCCAGACACTGAATCACACACAAAAGTTCTTAAAAATTGTAATTTTTTGTTAGAGAGCCAATTATTGGAAAAATTAAAAAAAAATAAAAATAAAAAATTTCTTTGGATTTAGCATCTGGGGGGTCTAAAAAGTGTACTTGTGAAGTTTCAGCTCTGTAGCATGTCCAGAACAAGAAAAAAATACAAATTAGGGTTAGGGCTAGGGTTAGGCTTGGGGCTAGGGTTAGGGCTAGGGTTAGGGTTAGGGTTAGGGTTATTTTTATGGCTAGGCTTAGAGGGTTAGGGTTAAGGTTAGAGGGTTAGGGTTATGGTTAGAGGGTTAGGGTTAGGTTTAGTGTTAGGGGATAGGGTTAGGGTTACGGTGAGATACTTAGGGTTAGAGTTAGTAGCCCTACCCCTACCCCTCTAACTCTAACCCTCTAACCCTAAGCACTAAAAATAACCCTAACCTTAGCCCTGACCCTAACCCTAGCCCTAACCCTAGTCCTAACCCTAATTCTATTTTTTTTCTGGTTCTGGACATGCTACAGAGCTGAAACTTCACAGGTACGCTTTTTAGACCCCCCAGACAATAAATACAAAGAAATTTTTTTTTTTAAGTTTTTTTATTTTTTATTTTTCCAATAATTGGCTCTCTATCAAAAATGACAATTTTTAAGAACTTTTTTGTGTGATTTAGTGTCTAGGGGGTCTAAAAGGTGTACCTGTGAAGAGTGTACCTGTGAAGTTTCAGCTCTGTAGCATGTCCAGAACCAGAAAAAAAGATCATTTTTCAGTAGAGCAGGGATGGTGGGAACCCCTTTTACACCTATATGATCTTTTTTTTCTGGTTCTGGACATGCTGCAGAGCTGAAGCTTCACAGGTACGCTTTTTAGACCCCCCCAGACACTAATCCAAAAAAAGTCATGCCTGCCACCGTATATATCAGTGGTGGGTGGGCAGTGGCACTGCAGTGGGCACAGTACACTCTGTGGACCTGACAGTCACTGGCAGCCCAGGCAACTGCAATAATAAAAAATATGTTTTTTTTTTTCAATTTGCAACAAGATGCTGTGCCACCGTATATATATATCAGTGGTGGGCAGTGCACTGCAGTGGGTACAGTACACTCTGTGGACCTGACACAGCACTCACTGCAATTATGACAGAGGAAAAAAAATATTTTTTAAAATGCAAGGTACTGTGCCTGTGCCACCTGAAATGAGTGTGGTGTGCACACAGTACAGTCTGTGGTGGGTCTGTGGCCTCTCACACACAGCGGGCAGGCAACTGCAGTGTACAATAGATATATATATATATATATATATATATATATATATATATATATATATATATATATATATATAAAAAGAAAAAACTCAATTACCAGACCTTGAAAGGGCTTTTGGGGACACTAGATATATATATATATATATATATATATATATATATATATATATATAAAAGAAAAAACTCAATTACCAGCCCTTAAAAGGGCTTTTGGGGACACTAGATATATATATATATAAAAAATTACACAAATACCAGCCCTTAGAAGGGCTTTTTGGGGTGCTGCCAGGATGCTGACCTTACAGCAGTAGTGGACCAAGAACACTGACTAGCAAGACCAGGAACACTGACTAACAACTGTCCCTAGCTATTAACAGCAGCAGCAGCAGCAGCTCTCCCTGCTCTCACTAACACACACTGCTTCAGAATGATCTAAGATGGATGCTGCCCTTGCTTATTTATAGGAGGTGGGAGGGTGTGGGAGGGAGGTATGCTGATTGGCTGGAAATGTGCCTGCTGACTGTGAAGTTCAGGGTCAAAGTTTGCCTCAATGATGTATTATAGGGGGCGGACTGAACATCGCATATGTTCGCCCGCAGCGGCGAACGCGAACATGCTAAGTTCGCCGGGAACTGTCCGCCGGCGAACCGTTCGGTACACCTCTAATCGCTCATAGAAGCTACTTTGCTTTCTGCAGATAGGCGTGCCAGAGCGCTGACAGGTAGGCATGGCCAGCGGTGGGGAATACAGCTCACTGGCTGGTTCAAAGACTGATGATCTGTGGGCCGCTAGGTTGATTGACAGGGGAAGCCCTGCCCCCCAAAAGTGTTGTGGTTTCTCCAGGCAGAGCAGAAGCTGCTTAAGATGCTGTGGTCACAGCGGTCCCGGGATCAGGGTGAGTCTGATGACAGGGAGGATCCGTGTGACCGAATGTAGATCAGAATGAGGCAAACTGTAGGTGAAATGGACCTGACAATTATCACCCAAGCATCTCAGTCCCATATCAATGCTGCATATGCATTAGGTCTGCAACACAAATCCGAAAAAGCCACAAAAGCTCTTTATCATAAAAACAAGTTTAGAGCTTTTATGATAACAGAGGGAACACTTTGTGTGTGTCACAGATTCATCTATGCATGATTACAGCCATACAATCTTAGCAAGACATACAAAAAAGGTTCCATTTCATGGGGTGAACAGGGATCAAATGTATTCCTTTTGTAACAGACGTCTCATCTACACAGTATTTTTACAAGCCTTTTTTTGTAATAAATCAAACATGAAAGTCTAGGAAAGATTTTAGCAAATGAGGGATTGGAGGAATGTTTTGCTGTGAATCCTCCAAAAAAAAAAAAAAAAAAGGAAATACTCCCCCCCCCCCTCTCTCTCACTCTCTCACCCTCTTTCTCTCTCTCACACCCCTTTCTTTTTCACCTGCTCTCTCTCTCTAACCACCCATTCTCTTTCTTACCCCTATCTCCCTGTCACCCCTCTCTCTCTGTCATCCCCCCTCTCTCTCTGTCAACCCCCCCTCTCTCTCTCTGTCAACCCCCTCTCTCTCGCTCTTTCCCTGTCAGTCTGTCAACTCTCTCTCTCTGTCAACTCTCTCTCTCTGCTGTCAACCCCCCTCTCTCTCTGTCACCCCCCTCTCTGCTTTGTCAACCCTTTCTTTCTCTCTCTCTCTGTCTCTGTCAACCCTCTCTCTTTCTTTCACTCTGTCAACCCTCTCTCTCTCTGTCAACCTTCTCTCTCTCTCTCTCTGTCAACCCTCTCTCTCTCTCTGTCAACCCTCTCTCTCTCTGTCAACCCTCTCTCTCTCTGTAAACCTTCTCTCTCTCTCTCTCTCTCTCTGTAAACCATCTCTCTCTCTCTCTCTGTCTGTCAACCCTCTCTCTCTGCCAACCGTCTCTCTCTCTCTCTCTGTCAACCATCTCTCTCTGTCAACCTTGTCTCTCTCTCTCTGTTAACCCTCTCTGTCAATCTTCTCTCTCTCATAACCTTCGCTCTCTCTCTCTGTCAACTCTCTCTGTCTCTCTCTCTCTCTCTGTCAACCCTCTCTCTCTCTCTCTCTCTCTCTCTCTCTCTCTGTCAACCTTCTCTCTCTCTCTCTATCTGTCAACCTTCTCTCTCTCTCTCTCTCTCTCTCTTTGTCAGCCTTCTCTCTCTGTTAACCTTCTCTCTCTCTCTCTGTCAATCTTCTCTCTCTCTCTCTGCCAACCTTCTCTCCTTCTGGCAACCCTCTCTTTCTCTATCAACCTTCTCTCTCTCTGTCAACCTTGGGGACCTTGCACTGATGCCCGACCAGAGACTTTTATCAGAAGTGGGGACAGTTCGCATGCTCTTAAGGCTGCTTAGGCAGCCACATTAGGACACCGGGATATGGGGAAGGGGGGGCGCCTCAATGCACTTTTGCCTGAATGGTCAAAAGTCCTTGCACCGGCCCTGTGGGTAGCTCAGATAAACTTGTCACCCAGGGAATATCTGACAGCTATCTTCCCTTCTATAGGTGCTAGTGTGGTCATGTATGACCTTGATTCATTCAGTTTGACACTCCTCATTCAAATATTTAGTACACCCCTCACATTTTTGTAAATATTTTATTATATATTTTCATTTGACAACACTGAAGAAATGACACTTTGCTACAATGTAAAGTAGTGAGTGTACAGCTTGTATAACAGTGTACATTTGCTGTCCCCTCAAAACAAGCGGTTTAGACATTAATGGCTGTGTTGAGGTATTTTGAGGGGAAAGCAAATTTACACAAGCTGTATAATCACTACTTTACATTGTAGCAAAGTGTCATTTCTTCAGCGTTGTCACATGAAAAAGATAAAACTATTTACAAAAATGTGAGGGGTGTACTCACTTTTGTGAGATTTGTTAAGTTTTGAATTGGGCAGAGGTCTCTGGTTGCCTTTTTACGATCCACATTACTTCTGGCTGGGTATCCTTTTATGGCATGCTATGTATTTTTAATGGATTTGGTCATAGTTTTACGATAGGCCTGGACAGCAGAAACAGACATCCTGCCAGAACTCATTTAGCCATTTACAGCTCTGCACAAGCCTAAGTTGCTGGTTTCTGATGACTCTGAGTTGAGATAATGGCTCTTTTCAAGTGTAAAACCTATGCATTCCATGAATTAAAGGAGGAGGGAAGGGGTAAGATCACTGCTGCAATGTGTAACTGTTCTGCAGGACTGTCATGGTTGACCTATGATATCTGAACAACATGGCCACTAGCTGCAGCTTTTTTTGTGTCCAGTACGTGATATCATTACAAGGACATCTTTCATGCTTTGAATAACATGGTCACATATAAGGATTTTGTATTTACATTTTATTTTAGAGCTGAACTAGATGAACAGTTCTTTTTCTATCCTAGCTTTAGAAAAGAGCACTGAACCATACATTAGTTGCCTTTATACAGCAGGGAAAGCGGGTGAAAACGTTAATTGGTTCCACCTAGTGATTTCACAGCTCCTCGGTTAAAATAATGCAACTTGGCATTAAAAATAAAATGTAGAGTAAGGAAACCCCAAATTGGTAGATGTCGAAGAGATAAACCACCTGTCTATTTCAGATCAGTAAGATCTGCACTTCAGTTCCTAGGTCTAGTGTGGCCACTATAAGTATATTTGTTGTATGGAGAATTCAATAGGAGGTGCTGGAAACCAAAAGGGTGGATGGATACAACAAAAACTGCAAAGTGGCCAGGCATACCACTCAGGTCAGGGAATATGGCTAGGATATCTCATTACTGAAGTGTCCAAGATACAGTATAAGATAGCAGAATCTGAATCAGTCCATTAGGCTCTATGCAAAATATAATAAAATATATTTTTTGGGTGGACTGGTCCCCGATAATATGTTTTACAATGCATTGTGGTCATTTGGAGTTCATAAATGGCCATAAATGCGCATACAAAACGCTCTATATGAATGTTTTTTATGACACTTTTTTTATTTTAAGGGAACTGGGTTTTTTTTTTTTTTACAGTGTGCATGGAGCCTTAGGGCTCTTTCACACGGAGTGGACCGCATTGCGATCCGCTCCGGCACTTTTTTTTTTCACGGAGCGGATGACACTTGTGTCATCCGCTCTGTATGTCCGCATATCATCCCATCCGTTTGCGGATGATATACGGACATAATGTAAGTCTATGGGCATTGCGGATGTCAGCGGATGACACCGCTGACATCCGATTTTGCTTCCTTTCCGTTTTTTGAACGGAGGAAAAATAGGGTTCTGTTCCGTTCCAAAAAACGGAACAGAACTGAAAGGAAGAAAATCGGATGTCAGTGGATGGTATTCCACTGACATCCGCAATGCCATTGACTTACATTATGTCCGTAAATCATCCGCAAAAAAATAGGATGATTTGCGGAAATACGGAGCGCCCGTGTGAAAGAGCCCTTAAAGTGGTATTAAAGCTTTGTTTAAAAAATAAAAAATAACAAACGTTTTATACTTACCTGCTGTGTGCAGTCATTTTTCATAGGGCAGCTCCTATCCTCTTCATTTCGGGCCCCCAGTCGGTGCTCCTGGCTCCTCCCCCTCAATCAGTGCCCCCAGAGAAAGCTACTTGCCCTGGGGGCACTGCTGCGTACTCACTCCCGAGACACCTAGAGCCATAAGACACAGAGCTGTGGCTCGCCTCTTCCCCCCCCCCACACACACTCTCCCATCATTGGCTCACTGGCTGTGATTAACAGCAGTGGGAGCCAACGGTCTGCTGTATAAGCCAATGAGGAGGAAAAGCTGAGGCTATCATTAAAGTTGCTGGATCGTAGGGAGCTCAGGTAAGGTGGGGGGGGAGGGGCTGTTGCACACAGGATGCATGAACATAAAAAAGCTTCATCCTTTAGAACCACTTTAATGTTTCAGAGATTCTTGAAGCCCTAAGGGCCAGCTCACACCACATGGAGTCCAGAGCGTTTTTTTTTTTCTGCATCAAAAATGCATGGAAAGTAGGTTTTATGGTTTCCTATGATACAGTGTAGTTCACACCAGTATGGTCAGTTCCAGGGCATTCCAGTTCCAGAAAAAAAAGTAGAAACATGCTGCATTTTTCCCGTACTGGACTGTACTGTAACACGGTAAAAAGCATAAAACATGCACTGTATGGCACTGGAACGCATCAAAAACGCATGAAAAATGCACCAGACCCTAGTATAGTGAAAAAAAAAACAGGAAAAAAGAAGAAAAAAAAGTATCTGGAATAAAATGTATCAAAAATGTGTTAAAACGCTCATGCAAACGGATCTGGAGTGTGTTTTTGTGGTGTGAACCGGCCCTAAAACTGTAATTTTGAGACAAAAGTGTCCAAAAAGTGTGTGAAAAGCCAAAACATGTTTTATAGAGAAAGGGAAGGGTTATAACCCCAATCAATGTATTTTTTGCTGTAAGTGAGAGGAAATTTTTATGTTGTGAAGGTTTATATGGGTGGTTCACATGGGCAGCTGGAGGGCGGTAAATGCAGGCGGCTGATCCTGGGTTTTACAACTCCTCTAAGTAAGACAATGCAGCCTCCCAGAACTGTATGTATGCCACCGATGTAATAATTTGTTCCCAGACGCAGCAAAGAATAAACGGCTTGTCACATTCAGCAGGTGGTACTACCGCCAAATGTAAAGGTGACATGTCACCTCCTCACCGCTTGTCATCTGCCCTCTAAAAAGCTTTCCACCATGGATTGCATGTGTGAACGAGCCCTTAGATAGTTGTCATCAGAACATGTTTCTCTACTGAAAGACCTCTTGTTAATGTGACAACCACAAGATATCCCATGAATGTTTCGGAGGAAATGCCTACCAGGCCACATAGAGGACTGAATTCACCCAGCAGGGACACACACAGTAATACAAACTTGACAGTGGTGCTATTCCTTCCATTTTCATTCGAGAATAAAAAAAAAAGCATTTTAGCGATCCTTACAAAAGTATAGCCAGCTTATAACATCTCTATTAACCACTTAAGCCCCGGAAGATTTTACCCCCTTCCTGACCAGGGCCTATTTTGCGATTCGGCACTGCGTGACTTTTACGGACAATTGCGCGGCCGTGCGATGCTGTACCTAAACGAATTTGACGTCCTTTTTTTCCCACAAACAGAGCTTTCTTTTGGTTGTATTTGATCACCTGTGCGATTTTTTGATCATGCGCTATAAACAAAAAAAGAGCGTCAATTTTGCAAAAATAACAATATTTTTCACATTTTTTATATGAAATTCCCCCCTAAAAAAATGTAAAAATCTAAATTTTTTACCATTTTCCGCCAATTTGTTTTATGCTACATATGTTTGGTAAAAACAAATCACAAAAAGCGTATTTTGATTGGTTTGCGCAAAAGTTATTGCGTTACTAACAAAGGGAAAGATTTTTGTAATTTTTGTTGTTTTTTTTAACGCGCAATGGCGGCGATCTGCGTTTTTTTTTGTGGTACTGCGACATTGCGGCGGACAGATCAGACCCTTGACTGACATTTTTGACACTTTTGGGGTTACCAGTGACATTACTACAGTAATCAGTGCTATAAATATGCACTGTTACTGTAAAATTACACTGGCAGTGAAGGGGTTAACTTTTTTTTAGAGGGAGGGGTTATGTGTGTCCCTAGGGGCGTGATTCTAACTGTGATTGGCTGTGGCTTGAGGTGTAGGAACAGTGATCAACGGTCCTACATAGTAGAACCGTATGATCACTATTCCTACACAGGGGAGAATGACAGGCGGCTTGTTTACACGCGCGCGGGGGGTGGGGGTCCGTTACCGCGGGGGAGCGTGCCTCCGGCGGCGCGCGCTCGCTCCTGAGACCCTTACAGGCTAGCGACGTAGTGGTACGTCGCTTTGCCTGTGAGGGGCTGACCGCCACAGTAAATAGTCGTGCGGCGGTCGGCAAGCGGTTAAGCCTGGAGTGTTACATAGTTTCAGATCCAGATTGCTTTTTTAATATTAATAATTTCCCTTTGGGATTATCAAAGTATTCTGACTCTGAATCTGAGGTTTTACATGGACTTCCTGGTCATCAGATCACTATGATTGGCTGTCACAGTGATCATGTGGGGGGAGCCCCCCCACCTGCTCATGATCGTTAAAACCTAACCAGGAGTGGTCATTGTGCTGGGGGCATCAAGTGAGCAAGCTCCCAGAATAAACAACCTCGGCATATACTGTATGTGGCAGCCTGCCATTACAGTCCACTGTTGTGGTGACGCATATATGTGTAAAGTTAGCAATAAAGGAAGGCCTGAAGCAAAAAAAATAAAATAAATAAGCATAGGGCTAGGGCGTACAATGCGATTAGGGGACTAACGCAGAAAAGGTTCAAATTCTGGCATGGAGTTTAAAGTTGTTGTAACCTACCTGATTGGTAGCTTACTGTAGCTGGGAGTGGTCTTAGAGATTTGAAGGGGTTATATGAACCGCAAGTGGTAAGTGGTTTCCAGCAAGCCTTAAGGCCCTTACACACGATAAGAAAATCTGAAGAGAAAATTCGTCCGACGACCGATCTGCCCATTTTCGGATTGTTAGTATGATGCTTTGGACAGCCGACTCCGACTTTTCGGGCTGAAAAAATCCTGATGTGCAGGCTATAAAATTTTTATTGTCCATCAACACAACGTCCTATTTTTGTTTCATTAGTACAGTTTTCGTCGGAAAAAAATCTTGTGAGCAAAACTAGGCATGCTCAGAGACGAAAGAACACATACAAAACAACCCAACACATGACATCACTTCTGAAGTAGAATTCTGTCGTATGGGAAAATTTGTATGAAAATAACCTCTTCACTTTCCACATTAGATTAGCATGCCACAAAAAACGGACAACAGATCGTTCGATAATCTAATCATGTGTACGGGGCTTAAGGCTGGCCATACATGGGTCGAACTTTCGAAATTCGACCAACTAAGCCTTCAATTTCACCTCATATTGCTACAGAAAATATTTTTTGTGGCCGGGAATATACTTTTCCTGCACTCATGTGCATTTCTTTTTCAGTTATATTTCTCGCATGATTCTCCCATCGTTGATTAGAAAATCGTTAGTTTTTCAGAAAATTTCCAACATGCTCGATCACTCAAATTTGACGACTGCACGAAAAAATTGGCTGCTGCTGCGGCCCACTAATGGTGCGAAATTCGAACGAAAATTTTTAGATAAGATTTTCAAAAGAAAATTCTTTCAAAATTCGACCCATGTAAGGCCAGCCCAACAGGCAATTATTAAGGTTGGGGAACATCTATTCTACGCTAGTAAAGGGGCTAAGGCAGAGGAAAGAGTCTGCACCCAGAGAGCAAGCAATTGTGCTACAAGTTTGAAAATAAAGCTGGATACACACTATCCAACTTTTGTGGTTAGATTTCCTTCAGATTTACATTTTCTATGTAGTGCAAGGGCCTGCCAGATTGCATACAAATTGAAAGTGTTTAGGTTTGACCTCATATTACATGGTTTTGGTAAATCTAAAGGAAAAAGTCTTCAGAAAATCTTATAATGTGTATGGCCCATTACTTGCTAAATTATTGCTAGACTTGCCAGGCTTCACAAGTTTGTTGCACAATTGTAGTAAGTCCGCATTGCATGACTCCAGATCAACTTTCTTTGCAAACATTCTGCAAGTCTCCTGCAAGTTCTGGTTCAGTTACGTTGTGCAATAGTCATCCTACCACAGGGGGCACTGTGGCTGAATTTTCATGCTGTAGACTTGCAGGGCTCTTGCTGTAGACTCACCACTGCAACTTTGCACTTGCTAGAGACTTTACACACAAATTTGCTACAAATTTGAAAAATGTCAACTAGAGCTCGTGCTTCAAGTGCTCTGCAAATGTACAACTTGACAGTGAAAATATGCAGCAAGTTAACAGACTTACAATTCAACACTGCCATCAATTTTTGGCAATTTATCCTTGCTATCTGGGCAATTCTGTTGCTGTGCATTGGAGAGCATTTTTAGAATTTCTTTGGGCTATGCCTGCAGGTCATTTCTGGCTAGATACATGCCCGTTAAGAAGGATACACGACAGGAATTCTCTGAAGTGTTTGAAGCTGTGTAGACAGTTTTATCAGCCATCTTGTAGAAAATCTGACCTGGCAGAGTAGTTAAGTTCTCATGGGACAGCAAAAGCAAGAAAAAGGCAAGCAAACTTGCTTTATTAGCTTAAATATAAAACATGTAATTATTCTTTAAAAAAATAACCTATTTTCTATTAGAGACGATTTTTCTTTAAGGTTTAAAACTGCAGAAGAACACATCACAAGTTGCCCGTGGACAGGAAGCAGTGAAGCACTGATCTACAGCAGTTCAATTTTAAGGAAACTCACTACAATAGAATAGTTTTACTCATGGCAGAGCTCAGAGATTACCGAACATAGATTTTATTTGCCATGGTTACAGCCTCCTACCTCTATTAATCTCTAAAGATGAAGTATATCAAGCTAGAATGCGTTTGAGGTCTGTGTGAGAACTTATCTCATTCTGTGCCGGCTGCTTTGTGCTTTGGTGATTTGATGAATTAGTTAATTTTGTTGTCACTTTCCATTTTAGGATATCTCAGTTGGATGAAAAATGTGCAATTTCTTTTAATTTGTATTCAATAAAAATATTATTTTGTGGGTTTTGACAAAAGGAAAAAAAAAAAAAAAGTAACCTTGGTGCTAAAAAAAGGGTCTGATAAATCGGCTATTCCCTGAATAGACAGCAAAAATGTTACTCCTTAGTGAAATATTAGATAATTGTTTTGTCTTAAATAGAGTTTGTAATATTGTCCAGTTTGTATTGCTGTGTGTCCGTTTGGGAATATTCCTTTTATTTCCTTTTCTGGTGACAGGAATGGGGGAAAATCTACCCAAATGAAATTGAGAGTGTTAGTTTTCCCCAAATTCTGGTGAAAATTGGGTGATTATGCTAAAGTGTATCGGAGTCAATGATCACATAAGTGCAATACAATATTAAATTTGTGATTAATGATTTCACTGGCTTGTCCTTCTGACAGTTTGTCCACTGCTTCCTCTGCACTGCTTTCCTCTGAAGATTTTGGGTAGGGTGGCCTTAACCCCACAAGCTGGGTGGTCTTAAGCCCCAGGCTCTAAATTCTCTGTAGGGCTTGTTACTCTTTAACCACTTTACCACTAGAGCATTTTGCTGTCTTACGTCTGGGCCACTTTTTGCGATTCGGCGCTGTGCGACTTTAACTGACAATTGCGCGGTCATGGGACGCCGTACCCAAACGAAATTTATGTCCTTTTTTTCCCACAAACAGAGCTTTCTTTTGGTGGTATTTGATCACCTGTGTGATTTTTACTTTTTGCGCTATAAACAAAAAAAGAGCGTTTATTTTGAAAAAATAACAATATTTTTAACATTTTTTTATATGAAATTCCCCCCAAAAAAGATGTAAAAACCAATTTTTTTTAAAATTTTTGGCCAATTTGTTTTCTGCTACCCATGTTTGGTAAAAAAAATCGCAATAAGTGTATTTTGATTGGTTTGCGCAAAAGTTATTGCGTTTAATAACTAAGGGAAAGATTTCTGTCATTTTTGGTGTTTTTTTTTTTTAACGAGTAATGGCGGCGATCTGCGATTTTTTTTTGCGGGACTGCGGCGGACAGATCAGACCCTTGACTGACATTTTTGACACTTTTGGGGGTACCAGTGACATTACTGCAGTAATCAGTGCTATAAATATGCACTGTTACTGTAAAAATGACACTGGCAGGGAAGGGGTTAATTTTATTGGAGAGGGAGGGGTTAATGTATGCCTGGTGCTTACTAACGTGTGGGGGGGGAGGTGACTGAGTGAGCCAGGGACAGATCGGATGTTCAGCTATGCTGAACACTCCGATCTGTCACTCCCTGTCACTCAGGAGATCCGCCCGCTCTGTTTACACAGGCGGGCGGATCTCCAAACTGGATTCCCCGACGATCGGGGCAGAGCAGCGGCGATCGCCGCCGCTCTTCCCCTGGCCCGACTCCCGCTGTGAATGAAAACAGTGGGAGTGAGCCTCCGGCGGCGCGCGAGCACCGCCTACAGGGGGAGGATTCCAGCGACGTAAGTCTACGTCGCTGGACGATAACGAGCCACTGTGCCGCAGTAGCAGCACAGTGGCTAGTGCTAAAGTGGTTAATTACTTCTGCTGGGTGCTCTTACATCACAGTTTCCCTTGCTTCGTCCATGCACTTGCAACAGCTTTCCCTTTATGTCCTCGGGTCCTACATGGTTTAAATAACCCCTGGCTACACCCCTATACTTTCCAATTTCACGCTTTGGCCCATTTCTAAGCCTGGGTAGGGTGACCTTTACCCCACAAGCTGGGTAGTCTTAGGCCACAGGCTCCAAATTCTCTGTAGGGCTTGTTACTCTTTAATTACGTCTCTTACAATTTCAAACTTGGGCCCATTTCTATGCCTGGCTGGTTCTGATTCATGCTAATTTACTGACTGCCCTCTGAAATGGTCTGGCTTAGGCCGGCTATACACAGTGCAAATTTCTTTCCTGCAACGACGAGTTGCAGGAAAGAAATTTGCATGATTCCCCCATCAACACAGACAGTGCTGACAGGGGAATCCATCCTGTTGAACCATTGTTTGCTCCCGGTGGGGGGAAGCATTTATCACCAGGAGAAGACATTGATTATTGCTATCGGCTATAGTTAATTGTAAAAGAGTCTGGAAAGCTTGTTCTATCCAAGGTGATTGATTGATCAACTTGGTACATTCAACCTGCCTATTAACAGTTTGAATCTCAGCTGGTTCCTGCTGAACTGGCCGAGATTTGATTGATCAGCTCGGTACATTCAGCCTGCCCATTAACAGTTCGGATCTCAGCTGGTTCCTGCTGAACTGGCCGAGATTCGAACCGTGTATGACTGGCCTTAGTACTGCTAACTCAGATAGCTGCTCCTTAGCAGCAGCTTGGGTGGCCGAGGCCACTCTACTTAGGCTCTAAATTCTACTGCATAAGTTCTAGGTGTACCCGAATACCAGTGCACATATAAAAAATCCTTAAAAGTTGACCGGTAAAGATGAAACGAGGGGCAACAGCAGTTTGAGAGCCAGAACTAGTGCCTGTATCTTACAAGTACAACCATTCATTATATCATTTTGTCAACTGTGTCAGAGAGTTGAAATTCTAAATACAATGACACAAATAAAGCCCAATTTCAAAAACTTTAAAAATCCATGATGGGAGTTTAGGAGGTCAGGACTGGGCTTTAGGTGTCTGACTAGCAGAACAAAAAGTCCACCACAGCCTTAAACTTTGAGTTTGGCATTGTTCTGTAATGTGCTTTGACTTGATTTTGCCCTCTCACCTCTGAGGTTTGTAGCTGGGGGAAATCTGTAAGTGCGAACTATACAGCAAAATTTTAACACATTGATGATTGTTTTGTTAAACTAACAACTCTGAAAGTAACGTGGCAGTAATTGCACTCTCTCTCGTCGCTTTAAGCGTTAGATGTTGTCCAAGCCAGCTCTGTTTTTCCACCTCTTAATGTTATAAATGCTGTAGTTTAATGTTGTCTGGACTAGGTTCTGGGAGGCGAGTGTTAATGCAGAGGACATGTCAGTAGTCATTGTGTCTCCCAGGTGTCGCTTGAGCGAGAATTCAATGATCTATGCCTGATTGAACAACAGCCAGTGCAGAAAAGTCTCCAAACAGGCTGAAACATACTTTTGTGCATATTTTATGAAGAGGCAACAAAGCAACTGTGAAAATGAATCTCTGGCTTACAACAATGTGTGATGTTGCAGTTTCTGTTGAATACATGTTTTCCTAATTGTGCTTTAATTTTTATTTTCCCCTCAGTTTTTAATTTTTAATGTATTTATTATTTAAAGGCCAAAAAGAAATAGAAACATTCTTTAAAAAGGCTTATTAAATAATTGAGATCTGTAAATCGAGATGGAAGGATAATTGAAGATCCATTCTGCCAATGGTTTGAGGAACCCATTGGAGCTCTGCAGCATAGAAGTGAACTAGTAAAAAGCCCTTTGAACCACTTTATTAAATTAATTGGGCTTAAGGGCCAAGGAAACCAAACTTTGTAAGTGATGTATCCAGTTTGAACATACCTTGAGGCAATCAGATCATGTAACACCCATAAAAACTACTGTCCTCTTATTGCTTGTAAAGATATTCCAACTTATTAAAAATTATCTGTGTGAATCAATGCTAACTATTCTATCTTATGTAGGGAAACAGAACAAATATTTCACTGCTTGAGTTCCATTAACACATGCCAGCTAAGTCTAAGAGAAAATCACAGTGGCTTCTATGGGTGGGCTGTGTGTTCAATTTGATTATAAGTTCGACTCGAACATCAGTTTTTTGTGTGTTCACTGAAAACACGAACAAATGGGATGCTCGGTGGGAAATTCGCCCGCCAATGAGCGCCCCATAATGCACTGCACACTTGCAGTGCATTGATTGCTGATGATTGGCCAAAGCATGCACCTGACCTGTATGCTTTGGCCAATCACAGCACATTGTACTATCAAAGCCATGATTGGCCAAAGGCAGAGTGTCTTTGGCCAATCATGGCTCAGGGGCTAATTAAACGCCCCACACTATATAAGGCTACTGCTTACACAGCAGCCGTGTATAGTGTGTGACAATGGGGATTAGGCAGGCAGTTAGTGGATAGTGTGTTGAGTTAGTTTAGTGCAGTAAGTACAGGTTATACCCCACTTTTGAAATGTATGGATATGTTGTAGTTCTGGGTCTCCTCTTGGTGCTCCCCAATTTTTTTGTCCCTGTCACTTTAGCTTAGGGAGCAGTGCCATGTCAAGCTGACCAAGATTTCCTATAGACACCAATGTTAAAGACTGGGAGCATTGCCATGTCAAGCTGACCAAAATTTCCCATAGACGCCAATGAGCGCTGAAAGCTGAAAATTGGTCTGGGCAGGAAGTGGTTAAGGGGAAACCTATGACAGAATAAAAAAAAAAAAAAAAAAAAGGCACGGGGTCCCTCCTCTAAAATCTATACCAGGCCCATGCCAAGAATTAAAATGGCGAAGGATCCCTACCAAAATCCATATCAAACCCTTTTCCGAGCATGTCGCCTGGCAGGCCAGGAAAGGGGACGAGCGAGTACCCCCCCCGAACCATACCTGGCCACTCGTCCCCACCATGGGGAGGGTGCTTTGAGGAGCCCCCCAAAGCACCTTGTCCCCATGTTGATGAGGACAAGGGCCCCTTCCTGACATCCCTGGGCTGTGGTTGTGGGGGTCTGCGGGTGGGAGACTTATTGGAATCTGGAAGCCAGATCTGGGCCCCCCCATGTGAATTGGTATCAGGTACATCGTTCCCATACCCCTTCACCAAAAAAATTTGTAAAATAGTAAAAACCACAGGAAACTGTTTTTGACAAGTACTTTATTAAAAAAGAAAAAAAAATAGTGTCCCTTGATGTAAATCCATCGTCAATCACCACACCTGCCTGACCCAAAAAATAGAAAAAATGAAAAAACGCTTCCTAGAAGGCTACCCGCTGTATGCCCGCTCTTCGGCTTTGACAGTTCTTTTTTAGGCAAGGGGCGGGGCCACCCGGTTACGTCACCTGGTGGCACTGTGACGTCATGTGGCATCAGAAGGGGCGGTGCCACCTGGTGACGTAGCCGGTTGGCCCTTCCCCTTGCCGGTAAAAACTTTCAAAGCCGAAGAGCGTGCATTCGGCAAGTAGCCTCTTAGGAGGCGAAGTGTTTTCTGCAATTTTTCTATTTTTCGGGTCAGGGGGCGTCGTGGATTTACATCGAGTGACGATATTTTTTTTCTTTTTAATAAGGGTCCATGTACACGGGACGCTGGAAATGGCCGTTTAGGAGCAGTTGGGCGTTTTTTTTCAGAAGCCCCTGAACGCAGCTCCATGTTATCTTATCTGTCCATGTACACATGTTCGTTTACAGTCATTTGCAGGCAGTTGCGTTCAGGGACTTTTTTTAGAACGCAATTATTTGCGTTCGAACGTGTGTTTCCCGGCGTTTCAAATGCAGAAACGTGGCCGAACGTGACTAAACGTGACTGAACCTACGTTCAGCCACGTTATACGTTTTTTTTCTTCCATTCAAAATCAATGGTTCCCTATGGGAGCCTATTGATTTGAATGGAAGTCGCACCGCAAGTCGGATCCGACCTGCGGCACGACCTGCACTGTGAGAATCTTGAGGGGGAACTCCACGCCAAAAATGGGAAAAAAAACTGCGTGGGGGTCCCCCCCAGGTTCCAAACCAGGCCCTTCGGGTCCGGTATGGAATTTGAGGGTAGCCCCACGCCGAAAAAATGGCGTGGGGTCCCCCCAAAATCCATACCAGACCCTTATCCGAGCATGCAGCCCGGCAGGCCAGGAAAGGGGAGGGGACGAGCGAGCGGCCCCACCCCCCCGGACCACACCAGGCCACATGCCCTCAACATGGGGGGGGTGTTGGTGCTTTGGGGCAGGGGGAGCTCTGCACCCCCCACCTCAAAGCACCTTGCCCCCATGTTGATGAGGACAAGGGCCTCATCCCCACAACCCTGGCCGGTGGTTGTGGGGGTCTGCGGGCAGGGGGCTCATCGGAATCTGGAAGCCCCCTTTAACAAGGGGGCCCCCCAGATGCCGGACCCCCTCCCTATGTGAATGGGTATGGGGTACACTGTACCCCTACTCATTCACCACATAAAAGGCAGTGTATGGAAATAACGACAGGAGACGTTTTGGAAAGTTTATTAAAAATCTACATCCGGCTCTTCGGGGTCTTCTCCTCTCCGGGGTCTTCTGCTCTTTTGCTCTCCGGGGTCTTCTGTTGTCCTCTCTTCTTTTCTTCTCCTCTCCGGTCTTCTGCTCTTTTGCTGTCGGCTCTTCTTCTTCCTCCGGTCCTCCTCCGATGACGTCTCCGGTAATTATGTCAGTCTCCGGTCTCTGCAGCTTATTATATAGCCATTAGGGGCGTGGCCCCGATGACGTCATCGGGGTCACGCCCCTAATGGCTATATAATAAGCTGCAGAGACCGGAGACTGACATAATTACCGGAGACGTCGTCGTCGGAGGACTGGAGGAAGAAGAAGAGCAGAAGACCGGAGAGGAGAAGAAAAGAAGGGAGGACAGCAGAAGACCCCGGAGAGGAGAACACAAGAAGAGCGGACAGCAAAAGAGCAGAAGACCCCGGAGAGGAGAAGACCCCGAAGAGCCGGATGAAGATTTTTAATAAACTTTCTAAAACGTCTCCTGTCGTTATTTCCATACACTGCCTTTTATGTGGTAAATGAGTAGGGGTACAGTGTACCCCATACCCATTCACATAGGGAGGGGGTCCGGGATCTGGGGGGCCCCCTTGTTAAAGGGGGCTTCCAGATTCCGATGAGCCCCCTGCCCGCAGACCCCCACAACCACCGGCCAGGGTTGTGGGGATGAGGCCCTTGTCCTCATCAACATGGGGGCAAGGTGCTTTGAGGTGGGGGGTGCAGAGCTCCCCCTGCCCCAAAGCACCAACACCCCCCCATGTTGAGGGCATGTGGCCTGTTGTGGTCCAGGGGGGGTCGGGCCGCTCGCTCGTCCCCTCCCCTTTCCTGGCCTGCCGGGCTGCATGCTCGGATAAGGGTCTATTATGGATTTTGGGGGGGACCCCACGCCGTTTTTTCGGCATGGGGCTACCCTCAAATTCTATACCGGACCCGAAGGGCCTGGTTTGGAACCTGGGGGGGACCCCCACGCAGTTCCCCCTCAAGATTCTCACAGTGCAGGTCGCGCCGCAGGTCGGATCCGACTTGCGGTGCGACTTCTATTCAAATCAATAGGCTCCCATAGGGAACCATTGATTTTGAATGGAGGCAGAAAAACGCTGCTAAAAGCAACGTGGCCAAACGTGCAATAACGCAAATTGAAAAAGCTACTGAAAGCACGTTTAACAGCTGCTTTTTCCCGGCGTCAGAAATAGCTTTGCAGGACGTTTTTTCTAACGTCCCGTGTACATGGAGCCTAAAGGACCTGTCAAAAACAGTTTCCTGTGGTTTTTACTTTTTTACTCTTTTTTGGTGAATCTGTAGGAGTACGATGTACCTGATACCCATTCTCAAGGTTAAAGGGGGCTGCCAGATTCCGATATGCCCCCCCACCCGCAGACCCTGACAACCACAGCCCAGGGTTGTCGGGAAGAGGCCCAAAGGGCCTGGTATGGACTGGGGGTGGGGGGGGGGACCTACGCCATTTTTTCCCTTTTTTTTTTTTTCTGTAGTACCGGGAGCCGGCAATACATTACAGCCACATGCAAGTTTAAATGGCATTTTTTCCTTTAGAAATGTCAGTATTGCTGGGGCATTGATACACGTCCCCCAGGAAATTACCCAGGTCCCTATATATTTTTTAATGGCAATAACTTGCATATAAAGCCTTTAAAATGAAGACTTTTGATTTTTCATGTTTGTGTACCATAGACTTTAACAGAGTTTGCATGTTCGCTAGAATTTTTTCCCTGTTCGAGATGTTGTGGTGCGAACTGAACAGGGGGGTGTTCAGCCCATCACTAGTGGCTTCCAATAGGACATCTACCTGTCTCTGACCACCCTCATGATTTAACAAAACGAAACACCAATACACCAAATGACCATCTAAACCTGTTGGACATCCTATTCTAAAACTGTGGCCATTAAAATACGGATCTGGCTCCCTTTTGTGGCTATAACATCCTCCATTCATCTGGGAAAGCTTTCTACAAGATTTTGGAAAATGTCTGTGGGACTTTGTGGCCAAAAGATCATTGGTGAGGCCAGACACTGGATGGTCAGACCTGGCTCACTATCAAAATTCCAATTCATGCCAGGTTAAGTTCAGGGCTCTGTACAGGCAACTCAAGTTTCTTAAAACCAAATGAATCAAATCAAATATTATGATGTTGCCTTTAAATACAGGGGCATATTAATTATAGAACAGAAAACATGTTGTCATAAGTTTTTAACCACTCAATTGTCTAACTGTGACCAGATATAGGCTTAGGGCACCGCTCCAGATAAACATCCACAAGTCCGGTGACTCTCACTGTCGGGTGCAGGAGGAGAAAGAAAATTGCTCGTCCCAGCTCTATGCAGACATTCCTGGAAAGAAAAAGTTCAAACTGCTGCACACCAGTATAGCCCAGATACAATGTCATTAAAACTCGGCTTCAGCTCAACTCCATCCAGGCCACACTCCCCGACACATTTTACCTTGCCCACAGGGCTTTAGTTCTAGAAGTGGGGATCTAGAGTAGTAATAGTTACTTATACGTCATGAGCAAGGTGGTATAACAAATAGAAAGCAAGTAAGGAAAGTGAGGCCAGCTGATGCCCAATGAAAAATGTTCATAGAGATCAATGCATTGGATGTCAGTGAGTCTAAGGTGACCCGTCAAATCAACACATATGTGGCACACAACAGAGACTCATCATCATGTCAAAACAAAAAACAGAACAGTAAGAGCCGGTTCACATAGGGGCGACCCAACTTGTCGGGGCGACCTGTGAAGTCGCGGTGCACAGCGCGCACTGCGACCTCGGAGCGGCATGCATGGACTTCATATCATTGAAGTCAATGCAGGTCGCTCCAGGTCGCCCCAAAGTAGTACAGGACCCTTTTTCTAAGTCGGAGCGACTTGTGTCGCTCCTATTAGAACGGGTCATGTGCTAATCTATGGCAGGCGACCCACGGCGACTTGTCAGGCGACCAGGTCGCCTGACAAGTCGTCCCAGTGTGAACCGGCTCTCAGATTAATCCAAAGCATAAATACAAAAGATTCAAAAAGTAATCAAAAATAAAAGATACTTGAACAAAATAAACAAGAAATGGGCAAGAAATCAAATCCCCTTAGAAGACCTAAAAGAGCTCCACACACTGAAAATCATTGCAATCTCAATGTTCATTATTGTCCCGGTTAAGAGTATAAAGTAAAGATATAGAAAAATAAAAAATGGGAAAAAATGAAAATAAATTAATTAATTAATTAATTAAAAAAAGAGATATACTGTATAATGACATAAAATAAATAATGAAAAATCAAAGAAAAAAATTAAAAAGAAACATTTAAAAAGGAAAATGAATATGGGAAAACTTTCTAAAAGATTTTGGAGAGTGTCTGTGGGAATTTGTGGCCATTCAACCAAAAGATCATTGGTGAGGTCAGACACTTGATGAGAAGACCTGGCTCACAATTAAAATTCCAATTCATACCAAGGGTTTTTAGTAAATTTGAGGTCAGGGTTCTGTACAGGCAACTCAAGTTTCTCCAAACCGAATGTATCAATTTATTTATTAATGAGATTGAATTTATACACAGGGGCATATTCGTGATGGAAGAGAAAAAACTGTTGTCACAAGTTTGTAACTGCTCAGTTGTCTGAAATATCTTTGTATGCTCTGGCATTAGCAGGACCATTCACTGGAAACACCAAAACTCAATCATTTGGAGGGGTGTTCACATATTTGTGGCCATATAGGTACAGTAAGTGAGAAAGATGTCTAAATGATTGACCACATAGCGTATTTAAAGAACCCAAATCTATGCAAATTGTTGCGTGTTGTTTCAGAGTATACTTGCAGAAACCTGGGTAAATTCATGTAAGCATTTGATGAGCAAATACATAAGAAGAAATTGCTCTAAAATTATTAGTAGGTCCAGATAGATATACATTGTTCAATTAATATTGATCAGTTTTGCACAGCCATTTTTTATGTTTCTTAGTTTTGTATAGGGTGGGGATAGAGTAGGGAAGGATTAAAAACCCTTTTAAATGCTACCTGTAGCTCTGTTAGCTCTTTTACATTATATAATACTGTAATAGAGTGGATTATAGGATTTTACAACCACTTAAAGCTAGGGCTTATTTTTGGGGTAGGGCCTATATTGCAGTCATCCTGGAAAATCACAGTAGGTCTTATTTTCAGGGTAGTTCTTATTTTCAGGGAAACGCAGTATTCAGGAAATTTAATGGAACAAATGTTAGCAGTGAAACCCTGCCAGTTATTCCAAACCTTCCCCACTCTATCCAAAATTAAAAGAAAAATAGTGGGATTGCACTTTAATAATAATGCTGTGGCCTTGCCCCTTTCCAGTTATAGTTTGTGTCAATTAATTATTTGAGTAAGGTTACAGTTATTTTGGAATACAAAAAGCGGTTGTAAACCTAAAAAAAAACAAAAAAAAAAACAAAATAAAAAACCCTGCAAGACAAAGGCATAATGAGCTAGTATGCATCGCATACTAGCTCATTATGAATTACTTACCTTAGAACGAAGCCCCGACACGGACCCCTGGACACCGCTGTGGGAGCTGACATGATCCCTCGGCGTCTCTTCCGGGTTCGGCGGCTCTGGCGCTGTGATTGGCCGAAGCCGCGATGACGTCACTCCCGCGCATGCGTGCGGGAGTCATTTTCCGGCAAGCTCCCGGCATGGGAAAGCTGAAGGTCCGCCGAACCTTCAGATCGCATGCGCCGCTCGCGTGAGCAGCTGCATGCAGTGCAAATATCTCCTAAACCGTGCCGGTTTAGGAGATATTAATTGTACCTACGGGTAAGCCTTATTATAGGCTTACCTGTAGTTAAAAGTGGAAAAAAGCGGTATACTACCGCTTTAAGACAAAATCTGTGCAGGAAAACGTATATGAAGATCTCTGAACTAAACACCCATGTTAGGGTATCCATAGGGTAAAATTTACACAAGTATCAATTTTGCCTAAGATATAAAATGAACCCAAACCACCCCTAAGATGTACAAAGATGCAAACAGAAGACAGTTACTGCATTTAGACAAATGTATAAAGAAAGAACCTGCCTTACCTGCCAGCACACCAGACATTGTCTCAAACAAGCAGCTTTGTCATGAGCTTTTGGACATATTGAGGACTCGAGAAGAAAAAACCCTCTCCTCTCTATATTTAGATACATTTTATCAGCTATAAGAATATCATTTCGGTCATCCAATTAACTTTTTATGACAGTTTAGGGATGAGCCAAGCCAAAATATAACACATGGAAATGAGTCATGTACTGCACATTGTGACATCTCCAAGGATCTAGCGAATAATTATCCCTGTAGCCATAATCTTTAAGTTAAAAGTACACTCCAGCCAAGAAATTCTCTATTTCAAGTCCAACTCCAAAATATATCGTATTTTCTGGCATATAAGACGACTGGGCGTATAAGACGACCCCCCTAATTTTTAAGTTAAAACATAGGTTTTCGGCTATACTCGCCGTATAAGACTACCCCCCTTCCGAAGCAAGGCAACACCATTGAAAAACATCAGATTTCTCATAGATCTCCAAGGTACCCCAAGTACTGTAATACATGTAATCTCTCATAATATCTCCAAGGTACCCTAAGTATAAGTATTACCGGTAGATGTAATCTATCAAGATGCTGGCTGTGCGGGAATCCTGTACCGGTATACCGCACGTACTGTAGCTTCGGCTACAGTGTACCGCGCTGAGCCAATCACAGTGAGCGATGTATTCTATAATTGAATGCAAAGCCCGCTCGGATTGGCAGAGTCAGAGAGGCGGGCTGATATTACTCCGTCAATCCGAGCAGGCCTTGCATTCAAAAATAGAATACATCGCTCTCCCTGATTGGCTCAGCACGGCACACTGTATGTAGCCGAAGCTACGTTACATACGGTATACCGGTACAGGATTCCCACACAGCCAGCGTCTTGAGAGATTACATCTACTGGTAATACTTATACTTAGGTTACCTTGGAGATATTATACTCGGCGTATAAGACGACCCCACCATTTTTGGGGGTTTTTTTGAGGTTCAAAAGTAGTCTTATATGCCAGAAAATACAGTACTTATTTTGTTTTCAATAAATGTGGGATGGTTGGGGCCAGTTTTTCATACTGTGTCCACACTGGGGAAATTTACCCTCCCTTCCTGTCTGGATGGGTGCTGAGGTTGTAGTTTACCAGGGGCACTTTGGACAGCAGGAAATGAAGGAGAGATAAGGAGAGAGGGTAGGATGGGAGGGGAGGGGAGGGAAAGAATAAGATAAAAGTGATAAGGCAAAGAGGGAAGAGAGAGAGGAAGAGACAAGATGAGAGGAAAGGAGAGTGAACAGGAGGGGGGGGGGGAGGAGAGGAGAGGGAGGTAAGAGCAGAGAGCGGAGGGAAAATATGAGTGAAAGAAATGAGAGGAAAAGAGTCGAGAAAAGGAAGGAGAGGACAAGGGAGGGAGGAGAGAGGGGAGAGTCAGATGAGAAAAAAGGAGATAGGGTTGGAGATGAAAGGGAGAAGGAGAGGAGAAGAGAGGAAGGTAAGATAAGAGAGTAACAGTGAGGAAAAAACCAGAGCAGGTGGAGAGCAGAGGAAAGGGAGAAAAGAGAGGGGAGAGTTAGAGAGGTGGGGAGGAAAGAGGGAGGAGAGGAAGGTAAGAGAGTGGAGAGGGAAAGTAGATGAAAGGAGAAGAGGTAAGAGCAGAGCAGAGGAAATTAAGGGAGGACAAGGAAGGGAGGAAAGAGAGGAGAGAGTTAGAGAGGTGGGGAGGAAAGAGGGAGGAGAGGAAGGTAAGAGAGTGGAGAGGAATAGTAGATGAAAGGAGAAGAGGTAAGAGTAGAGATGAGGAAAGGAAGGGAGGACAAGGAAGGGAGGAATGAGAGGAGAGAGTTAGAGAGATGGGGAAGAAAGAGGGAGGAGAGGAAGGTAAGAGAGTGGAGAGGGAAAGTAGATGAAAGGAGAAGAGGTAAGAGTAGAGCAGAGGAAAGGAAGGGAGGACAAGGAAGGGAGGAAAGAGGGGAGAGAGTTGGAGAAGGGAGAAGAGATTGCAGGAGAGGAGAGGAGCAGAAGTAAGAGAAGAGATAAGAGGAGAGAGTGGAGTGGAAGAAAAGTGAGGGAATAAGAGGAGAGTAAAGGAAAGGGAGGAGAGGACAAGGGAGGGAGGAAGAAGAGGGGAGATTTAAAGATGAGAGAGTTGGAGTGGAGAGCCTTCCAGTGGACCACAGCTGTGGAAGGATGTACTTGATGAAAAAAGGGAAAAGAAAATGTTCTGATTTTACTGGGTTATATCCAATTCTTTTTAATAAATAACTAACATTTGTTTTTATGTTTTATTTTCTAGCTGCATTCCGTTTTAAACTACAAACACATTTTACTCTTCCTATGCCTCCACCATTTCTTTCTCAGACTAATTTGTTTGGCGATATTCTCATGCACGAAGTCAATTTGGTATTGAACATTTTGGAAGTACATCTTACCTCTGAATTGTATCCCCGGCCCGCAGGATTCGGTGCCCCCCGCTATGCTCTGTCTCACGTAGTCTGGCACAAGGACGCACTGATTCCAGTCTTGAGGTTTCCACCTGTGAATCATTACAAGGTAGGTCTGTGAGAACAGGTGCGCAGACGTGTAATTGGGTTTTCCTCCTGATTGACTTGCAGATTGGGAAATGAATTCTCATCAAATTGGTGGACATTCGCCGCTAAGGCAGCGTGGCTAATTCTCATTTAATTGTGAAAAATAAACCAGCTGCATGCGTGCGGGAGAAATAGATTTTGCAGCGCTGAAGATCGAAAGTTAATTACATTTTTCTTGTCATTCATTTTCCAAAATATGGTATTATTGCTCTTTCCCTGCTGGGTGGAAAGTTGATTTTTCCATCTATGGTGACATTAATGTAGTGAAGACATATTGAGGCTGCTTTCTTCCAAGTAATTTAGACATCCAGAATTTCTTTATTAGAACAATGCTAATAGGTTCTACAAATTCAGATTTCCGTTATCTTATTTCACTGAAAGGGTCAGTCCCTCCCTAAAAACTATTCTGTATTTTAAAGAGTAAGTATAGCAAATTTCTCAGTGGTCATAAATTTACTGTACTGTTCATACATATATGTATATATGTATATGTATATATATATATATATATATATATATATAAATAATATGTATGTATGTATGTATATATGTATATATCTATAGATATATATATATATATATATATATATACTTGTTCTTGCATAATTTTTTATATAGCGTTAACGCACAGATTATTAGATGACCACATTAGGTAGAGTAAATTAAAAACTACAATCACTCTGTCTAACTGCTTTACAACTGTTAGGATTATAAAGGTAATTTGGGAATCTTTACTAAAAAAAAGAAAAAAAAACACGTAAATTTTAACTTCAATCATGTATAAAGCAAATTCCTGATCAATTTTCTTTTCACAATTGGATAATTTAAATTATTACAACTTTTTCAGTGAAGATTTTCATCTTCCCTAGTAAATCAGCCTCAATAAATGAGCTACACATATACACATATAGCATAGTTTTTTTTAGCTTTATAGACTTGCGTTGTAGGAAGAAATAGAAAAGAAGCTCAGATGCCTAATGGATAGCACTTCTGCCTTGCATCACTAGGGTCCTTGGTTCAGGTCCCAACCAGGACACCATCTTCGTGGAGTTTTCATGTTCCTGTGTTTGCATGAGTTACCACCCACACTCCAAAGACATGCTGGTAGGTCAATTGGCTTCTGTTTAAATTGGCAATGCATTATGGGGTTACAAAAAAAAATAAAAATCCAGGTATGGATATTTATTACATTGGACCAATGTAACAAAGCATATACTATACCTTGGGATATTGTAAAAGTTGGAAATCACTATAGTAGGCACTGCTACTACATTGATCTCTACTCGCTTCCAGGTCCCATGCTGAGAAGGTGCCCTGCTGGATTGTAAATACAGGAGGTCGGCTGCTGGACAGGGATGCCACTCAGAGAATGCTTAAATACAAAGTATTCTCTAATTGGGCCCGGTGGAGATTGTAATGTCACTACCCCACCTGTCCACTTTGTACAAATCAAAGAATGCTTTGTATGGTGCCTCTGAATGGTGCCTGTGCCCAGCAGCCAACCTCATGTGTTCCACAATGCAGCAGGGCCAACATTTAGCACAGGACCCAGAAGGTAGAGGAGATGACTGGAGTACTCGTGTCTACTCCAGGGTGGACCAATGTAACAATGTAAAAATATCCATATCTGGAATTCTTATTTAATTATAACAGTAAAGTGTCTCTGGAAGATATTTTAGGCTACTATTGTCTCATTGAGGGCTTTCTAAAGCCAAAACGTTTTATTTTATATTATTTTGGATAGGGTTGGAATTTAGTTAAAACCCCTGTCGGTTTTTTTTAGACATCTTTATTCCAAAGAAATTTCCTTCACTTCATGCCCTGTAAACACCACAGGAAGTAGGAAAAGGATTCTCCAAAATGAGAGATATCTCCTTTTAGATAGTGGTCATCTGAACAAGCATAGTGTAAAAGAGAGTGGCAAATAAAAATTCCTAACTAGTCCAAAGACTTTATTGTTCAGCTGGTTACAACAAGTAGGACAAAAGACAGCCAACAGATTTCAGGGGACACGCAATCCCCCCTCATCAGGGCTGGTGGAAAAGTTTAAAATACACTTAAAGCGGAGTTCCGACCACAGAATCGTTTTTTTTTTTTTAAATACTTCCCAAACAGTGATCCACCTCCCTTCATACATCAGCTAATCCGGTGATATACAGTGTAAATAATAGATTTGCAATCAGAAATTCTTACTTTATATGATGTTTGCAGGGCGCCGCCATCTTTGTCTGGGTTTCCCGAAGCCGCAGTATGGAAATGTCTGCCCTGCTTCCTTGTTGTAGAGGGAGGAGGCCGGTGAATGCAGTGCGAAATCTCACGCATGCTCAGTACTATGCGATCGGCATAGTATAGGGACGCCTATCATCGCGTTATTTCCTGTTTGCAAATAACGAGATGAGAGGAGCGGCCGGACGCCTTCGTCACTGCCCATTGCATCCTGGGAGTGATGACTAAGAGCTCCCAGGACGCATTGCGGGACAGGAAGTGACGGCGCGGGCCGCGGCCGAGGAGGGAGGAAGTAGAAGGAAAGGTGAGTATATTTTCTACAGAAACAAGTTAAGTAATAAAAAAAAAAAATACGGGAATATCCAATACTGTTACAGGTGACAATAAGGAAGCGGATGTCACTAAATCTATTGTAACGATTTTGTGGCCGGAACTCCGCTTTAAAAATGATAACACATAATTGCTACTAAAAATACACATTTAAAATAAAAATAAACGCCTATGGATTTTCGACTCTGTCTTTGGCCCCTTACACTTGGATTTTTCAGCTAGGGTAAATGTCCTCTCCTGGTCTATTTGGTGAGCTGCTAAATACAGGCCAATTGTGGCTCAAGTAATGACTTGGACCACATTTTATTAACCTGCAAAAATCCATGCCCAGCACCCCTCTACCACTACCTCTTGAGAAATCCAAACTGGACTGTGGTTCTAGCCCAGCCTTTTCCAACCTTTTCAACTTTTCAGAGGAACCCTTGCAAACCTTGACTGGAACGTTATGGTCTCAGGGAACCCCTACTAAAAATGACTATATCTACAATTCATGGTACATTAGTGTGATGGTCCTTTACAGATAGTTAAAAAGAGCAATGGTGTCAGTGGTAACTTATCTGAGAGGTAGAAGTTGGTCATTGCTCAAGGAACCCCTAGAGTACCCCTGGTATAACCCCTCATTTATTACAGGTGCTTATATAATGCCATTAATTTGCAAGTTTACATATTTATTCTACATTCACTTCAGTCCCTGCAATCAAGGAGCTTACAATCAAAGGTCCCTAACTCACATTCATACATACACATACTAGGGGCAATTTAGATAGGAGCCAATTAACCTACCAGCATGTCTTTGGAGTGTGGGAGAAAACTTTAGAACCCAGAAGAAACCCATGCAGGCACAGGGAGAACATGCAAACTTTAGGCAGGTAGTGCTGTGGATGGGAATTGAACTGACGACCCTAGTGCTGCTAGGAGGAAGTGCTACCGTAACCACTAACCACTGTGCTGCCCCATAAATCTATCCAATACTAAAAAATAAAAAAAAATAAAAGTTTTGACTTTAGATACACTGTAAGAGATGGCTTCAATATTCAGTACTGAATAATAGATTTCATGTCTTATTTTCCTAGTAAATGTGTCCTATGAAATTTTGGCAAAAGCCACAAACTAGCTGCTATAACGTCCATAACATTGACAGAAACACATAACTGTCCAGTTGGCTTTTCTATCCTTCCTTTCAACATGTTTTCCCTTTCCTTGAAGAAGATAAAATGCCAAATAATTCCTCAGGTGTGACTGTTTCATAAAACTGCAAGATCAGTTTCTGTGTCTGAAGACTCTAGGGATGGAGATGAGAATCAGACTCTTCACTATATGTCAGTTCCATCACCTTCCGACATCAGAGCACCTTTGTACTAAAACACCTTCTTTTTTATTTCTGCCATTTAAGATGAAGTAGGACTTGAATTACAGATATTGATCAGCCAGCAGACACATTTATAGCATAGTCACATAGTAATATGCAGGCAGCTGGTCTCCTGCTACTACCTGTACTGTCATTATAGAGCAATCACTATGGGAACAAACACAAATATATTCCAAAATCTATACATTGGGAAGTAGCTTAATGTTTTTTTTTTCTTCTTCACAAGAAAATTAGAAGCAATTGTATTTCCTGGCTTCAAGGAGTAGATGGTAGTTTAATGTCTGTGTGTATTCCGATGGCTCGTGTGCAGCAGCTTATGAAAGTATAGAGGTGAGATAATTATAGGAAGCGAGCTAAGTGAAATGTGTCTTCAGCTTGTCTGCTTGAGCAATCAGGCAGTGCCTTAGCCTGACAAAGAGCATGGTGAACAACCAGAAGGATAGACAGGAGCCAGTGGCCCCCACCAGCAGTGTTTGAGCAGTGCAAGGGGGATGTAGAACTAAGTAAGATTCATTCACCAGCCATCCTAAACTGGTATTAAACCCAAAAGCAAACATTGATTATATAGCAGTTTCATAGTTGCCAACATTTAAAAAAAAATTCCAGGGACACTTTGCAGCACAGCTATCAATTACTTACCACACCCACTTCCCCAAAGCTCCGCCCACTCTGCATAATTAATCTCGTCTACTTATCAGATTATAGAGTCTACTCAATATAGAGAGAATTACAGGAAATTAAAAAGGGAATTTCAAACTTAAGGCCACAGTAGCAGAGTTGGAATAATTCTCCCATTCAGCTGCACTACTTCTGCGTAACATTTATGGGCAGGCTGATTAACAGGCGCTTCCAGGGACAATATAAATTACCTGGGACAGGCTCCTATTTGCAGGGACTGTCCCAGGAAAAAAGGGACAGTTGGCAAGTATGCAGTTTACCATTTCTGAGGCCCCTTTCACACGGGTGTTCCGTATGTCCGTATATCACCCCATCCGTTTGCGGGTGATATACGGACATAATGCATGTCAATGGGATTGCGGATGTCAGCGGATGACCATCCGCTGACATCCGATTTGCGTCCTTTCAGCTCTGTTCCGTTTTTTGGAACGGAACAGAACCCTATTTTTCTTCCATTTAAAAAACGGAAAGGAAGCAAAATCGGATGTCAGCGGTGTCATCCGCTGACATCCGCAATCCCCATTATGTCCGTATATCATCCGCAAACGGATGGGATGATATGCGGACATACGGACCGGATGACACAAGTGTCATCCGTGTCCATGAAAATAAAAAAAAAAGTGCCGCAGCGGAGGAAAAAAACTGAGCGGCCGTGTGAAAGAAGCCTTAGATGTGATGGCTGCATTCATTTTCTTTTTTAGGCTTTCTTTCTTCTATTTTCATCTGGTGATCCAGCCAGTAAGTCAATGGCAGAAATCAATGACTTATAGTGGGACTGCGATATTGCGGAGGACAAATTGAACACTAACGGACACTTTTGACATTTTGTGGCCATGAAAGAGCGCCCCCTGCCTGTGAGTTATGATACCATCCATTATGCCAGAGAGACAGACACAGTGCAATGTAGTCTATTCACAGACACCCCCAAAGCACACCTGTGTTGAAGCCTTGAAGGCACTGGCAGCCCCACAATCGGATCCGCTTCCCCTCTTTTCCTTTTGCTGGACACTGTCAGGTGAGCTCAGCTGCCTCTCTCTGCCAGTCCCTGCTGCTGCCCGCCTCACAGCCTCTCAAGTCTCGCTCTCCGGGTCCCTGTTACTACTGGGTGTGAAGCGGAGCTGAGCAGAGGAAGATCACTCCACCGGGGAAGGCAAGGAGATGGGCAAGCAGACGGCTGGCCGCGACTTGAGCCAAGGCAGAGGAGCGAGCGGGAGCAGAATGGACATGCCCCCGAAACTGAAGAAATAGTCCCTCTGCTCTGACCCGCACATGATCATCAGAAAGGGGCACAGATAATGGAAAAATATACCCACAAAGCTAGTAGGAGCGGCGGAGCAGGGGTGTAATTCAGAATTTTTTTTTTTTTAAATTGCCCGGACCCCTATTCAAATTCAATCCAGGGACAAAATCAAGGACAGAGTGTTCAGTCCGGGGACTGTTCCCAAAGACCAGGGATGTCTGGGCACCATAGCTTACAATAGTTAGCAAACCACCCTATGAGAAGTCTCTCACAGGAGCCAGTGGGGAGACTCCCCCTTCAGCGGGCACACCTGGAAACCATGACACCCTGACTAATAAGTCACAGCCCTGCTGTTAGGCAGACAAGACCCACTATACCTTTACCTAGCACCTACCTGTAGGGTGCTACACTTCCTTTGTGTGATATCCCAGGTGTTGCTACCAGTCCTTCTGCTTTCCTTATAAAAACTGACCACACTAAGCAGGAGAGCACACTGTGGTCAGTTCTCTAGCTATGCTGGGAACTCAGTGTACTCTCCTCCAATGATAAGACTTGTCCTGACATGCCCCCACTGCACAGACATTCACTGGAAAGATCAGTGAGCTGCTGATTCTTCTCCCCCCAGCTCTTATGCAGCTGAGAACAGAGGGAATTAGATCGCTTATAAAAAAGGGAAATTTACAATCACTTTAAATATTAGCTGACGTTTGGCTTAAATTTGGTAGTGTATTTAAATCTGCTAGTCCCTCCGACACAACCTTCTCCCCCAATTAACAATGCTGCTATCTAAAGGTGCCCCTGTGCTCCTTCGTGGCCAGATTATCAGATGAACATAGAGGAGAAAAATAGCCTTAAAAAAAGAAAACAAATGCAACAAGCAGAGTGGCTAAGTGGTTAGCAGATCTAGGGTCGTTGGTTTGAATCCCAACCAGGGCACAACCTACCTGTAGTTTCCTCCTGCTATTCCAGTTTCCTCCCACACTCCAAAGACATGCTAGTAGGTTAATTGTCCCGTGTATGTATTAATGTGAGTCAGGGATTAGATTGTAAGCTCCTGGAGGGCAGGGGCTGATGTAAATGTATAATATATATGTAAAGTCCTGTGAAAATTGATGGAGCTATATAAGTACCTGTATTAAATAAACCACCACATCTTATGATTTAGATGATGAATATGTTTTTGGTATAGTACAGCTTTAAAGCTGAAGTTTAGGTATGGCACTTTTTACATGGTTACATTGGTCCAGCTTGGATACCAAAATGTATACTAAAGCTGGCCAATGTCCCTGGAATCTGATAATCATTGAAACTGACACCACTACTGCACCGCTACTCTTTCGATCTCCACTTGCTTCCGGGTCGATGATGCATTCTGAACACAGGAGGTCAGCCGTTTGGCACAGGCACCATTTAAAGAATGCTTTCCTTTCTCTGAATGAATGCAAAGTGTTCCATGATTGGACGAGGTGGGGAGGTGATGTCAAGAGCTCCACCTGGTCCAAACAGAGAATGCATTGCATTCATTGAGAAAATGCAAAGCATTCTTTGAACTGCTTCCTTGTCCAGCAGTTGACCTCCTGTATTCACAATGCAGTGAAAGCAGTCCACTCAGTTGGTAAGCATATTACCTACCTTTGCTGCTAGGATCACTGGATCTGTAGATTCACTTTGCGGCTGCCATTTATTACTTTAGCTTGTAAAAGGCACCAATGTATTTTATTAATTATGGACAATGTGGGCTAGATTTACTAAAGACAAATAGACTGTGCACTCTGCAAGTGCAGTTGCTCCAGTGCTATAATAAATGAGCAGAAGCTCTGCTGACTTCCATCATTCAATCATGTTAAAGCAAAAATGCTGTTTTTTTTTTCCTTGCACGTGATTGGGTATTCTTTGCAAAGTGAAGCCTTACCTAATTTACTAAGCTCTAGAGCATGGGTGTCCAACCTTTTGGCTTCTCTGGGCCACATTGTGTGTAGAGAAATTTTCTTGGGCCGCATATAAAATATCTACTATAGTTAAGGTTTATAAGTAATAAAATGCTGCCGCGCCCTTCTTGAGCCGCCGCACACCCCCCACTAATTTAACACAACTAGAGGATGATCAAATGAAATGGAATCAGTATATAGAGGTTTACTTCTTCTGAGAGATATTAAAGGAACACTCTAACCACCATGACCACTTCAGTGATTTGAAGTGGTGATGGTGGTAGGAGTCAGAAACACTGCACATGCTCGCCCCCCCCCCTCCTCCCCTCCGAGGCAGTTTCTGCCTACCGTTAATTAGAAGCCACTGTGGCCGTGCCCCTGACCCAACTTCTTTCCTCCCCAGCAAAAATAAAACTGTCAGGGGGCAGTGGGCCGCATTGCCTGGGGTTCCGGGCGGCATGTGGCCCCCGGGCCGCAGGTTGGACATGCCTGCTCTAGAGCAACTGCACTTGCAGAGTGCACAGTCTATTTGCCTGTGTTCATTATCCATTTATCATTTAACTTTTGCACTTCATTTATGAACTTTTTTTGATTGATCACACACACAGTAATTTTTCTTTATTTATACATATATGAAACTTGATTTCATTATTAATTTTTGTACACTGAATGATTTTTCATAGTATGGTATATTTTATATCAGAACTGATGGATTTATATTATCATGTATTGATATGAAGATAGATTTCATTATTTTTGGTGCTTTAATTTTTTTGTACTCACAGAATACTTTACTTTAAATCAGAAAATGCTGTGAATGGCGCCCATGCTAAGAGGCCGTTGGATCAGGGCTGTAGATCATTTTTTTTTCCTGGGGGGGGGGGTTCAGCCTTGAGTACACAGAGAACAATAATTAGCATGTCTGCCACGCTGTGACAAATTATGGTGTGTATATATACAGTGCCCCCAGCAGGCACATCTGCTAGTGAAGCAAATAGTAAACATGGCTTCAATGTCAGCCAGGCCCTGGCTGTCAGCCTCGTGGATAAGAGACAGGTGGTCTTCCCAGTAGTAGTGCGGCTCCCGCAGCTGATAGGCTACACTAGCCTAGCTGCTGTGAAATTGTCCGATGCTCTGGGGGGGATGGACCCCCTGACCCCCCCTTATCTACGACTCTGCATCGCATGACCCCCTGTGTTCAGAATACAGCAGACTGGCCGCTCAGCATAAGACCCAGAAGGTGGGGGGAGATCACTGGAGTAGCGGTGTCTAATGCAATGATTTCCAGCTTGCAGGAGAACCAATGTAAGTATGTAATAATATACCACATCTGGAATTCTTCTTTGTCTACCAAATCAGGTACGAGCTAGTGTATATGCTAGGCAAGCCATAGATTATGCATTTTTCTGTCCTTCACATCAAGTTGCAGGAAATAAAATTGCTTCATTCCCCCATTCAGTGTTGTTAGGGGAATCCCTCCTGCAGATGTATTGTGTTCTGTTGTCGGGGAGCCAGCAGAACACAACGATCACTGCTAGTGGCTATAGCCACCAGTAGTGATTGCATACAAAACTCCAACAGGCTGGTTGTACTGAAGTCAATCGATTGAACGGCTTCAGTACAACTAGCCTGCCCATAGATGGATCGAATTGCGTCTGGTTCTGGCTGAACCGGCCAAGATTCCATCCATTTATGGTTGGCTTTAGGTACAAACTCAGAAGCAAATAGTGATAGTCACTAACTCCGGAGGTACCAGAAATTGCAAAGCATTAGTAGCTGCTTTTAACCACATTTTCCTTTGCATGTTTATTACAGGAAGATAATCTACTTAATTTCCTATATTTAATGATTACCTTCCATGCAAGCCCTTGAACAAAGCTCTAAATTCATTTTCAAAGGCTTTCACCATTCCCGTCTCATCCTATGCAGTGTGTCAGGACTACTTATCTGCAAATCACGAGCCAGTTCTTCAAAAAAAGCTTCTAAATCCTGATCACTATAAAAGTGGATGATAGCTATATCACTCAGCTGTGACAGGAAAACAACATTTCAATTTCTGTGTGGCACTCAGATTTAGTATTGCATCACATCTAAATTAGTCATTATTGTAGACCTTTCACTTACTTTATAAGTCTGCATGAATAAAATTCTGACTTGTCACAATAGAATAATATCACTTCCTTTAGTTCCTATGTGCTTAGACATAGTGTCTCCCAAAGTCTGTGTAAGTGTAGCATTGTGGGAAACTAAGGAAATCATGGGGCCCCATACAGCTACCCCCCAAAGAAAACATTAAAATTATATTTTTGATAAGAATACACTAAAATCAATATTAGTGGACACAAACACAACATTACTTATAAAGATCCTGCTAAATTTAAAAAATAGAGTTATACTGAGTTACTAATTAAGTTCTGTGTGTAAATTAGGTCTTAGGTCCCTTTGGCATGGGCTCCTTGGCCTGCACAGTGTGAATCAGAGGTTTGCTTATGTGGCTGAAGCTGTGTGTAGGCAGGATATGTTACATTTAGAAGATACAGCAGCTTAACAAACACAGCTGCAGGTCCTGGTTTGACAGGCGTGGGTGTTGGTGTATGGCCCCAAAACATAGACAGTGTACATTTGAGGGACACTCACCCACACCTGCACACTTGTCAAATTAGGACCTGTGGCTGTGTTCCTACAGCTGCTGCTTGCCATAGAGCAGGGGTGGGGAACCTTTTTTCTGCCAAGGGCCATTTGGGTATTTATAAAATCATTCGGGGGCCGTACAAAATTATCAACTTAAAAATGCTCTGGCTTATACTGCTGTGAGTACTGCTGGCTCTGGCTGGTACTGCTGGCTCTGGCTGGTACTGCTGGCTCTGGCTCGTACTGCTGTGTGTGCTGCTGATGGGAAATGCTGGCTAGCAGCGGCGCTGGAGGAAGAGGCAATGTTTCCTGTTTTGGTCACAGGCGAAGTGCATTTGATATCACTCCGCCTGTGACTCACTCAGACAGTCAGAACGGAGCCGGTGTAACGTTAAAAAACCATACCCCGTGAAGAAACCATACCCCTCGTCACTTCCGGTCTGAAACAGCAGAGCAGCGCAGTAGTGCGCATGCTCAGAGCCCCGGATACGTGATTGAAGGTGAAAGAATTTGACAAGTGCGCATGCTCGGTGGGCATGAAAATATCACGGCACTGTCTCTAATGTTATACTTGCGGCGGGTACATTAAAACACTTCGGGTGCAACATAAATCATGTCCTCTCCTATCGCTGTAACTTCCCTCATCTCCGGTAATAAATATAAAAGCGGCGGCGGGTGTATGAGACGTAAATGTGACGGCGATCGCGCTCCGTGATCCGCTTTTATATTTATTACCGGAGATGAGGGATGTTACAGCGATAGGAGAGGACATGATTTATGTTGCACCCGAAGTGTTTTAATGTACCCGCCGCAAGTTTAACTACCGTGAGAAATCCATACCCTCCGTAGCTGAACCGGAAGTGACGAGGGTATGGTTTTCTCACGGGTATGGTTTTTTCACGGAACACCGGAACTATACAGGAAGCATTGGCTCCGTTCTAACAGATCAGCTGAGAGACACAGACTCAGATGCATGGGGGGGCGGACCAAATGACTTTGAGGGCCGCATACGGCCCCTGGGACGTAGGTTCCCCACCCCTGCCATATGGTAACAGGTGGCTCCAGCCGCATTAACAAATCACTTATATACACAGCCAGAAGAGCTGAATTATAATTATTATTTTTTACAATTTGATTTTTGTTTATTTTTACTTTTTGATTTTTTAAAGCCCTATGGGGCAGGGAGCTCTGCTGAAATACCAGGGGTCTAAATAGACCCCTGACACCTCCCTTTTGAGACAGAGAAAGAGAGTGAGGACACAGATTTCTCAATCCCTTTTTCTGTAGCCTCAGTTGCACTGCCGAATGAATGAACAGAAAGAGCTCTGTACAGAGGCTTCCTGTTCATTCACATATAGAAGCATTGTAAGCAGAGTTTAGTATGCTTTAGTTATAAATTAACACAAGATCGACCGGTAATGATCACTCACTGTGTTCAATCAGGAAAGGAAGGGCTAGTAAACATGACATGTTACATAAAGGGGGATTGGAGCTGTTGGAAGGGGAGGAGGCATTGGATTGTTGACAGGGAGGGTGATCTGTGCAGCGGGGGGGGGGGGGCAATTACCGGAGCTGGTCCCCCTGTGGCTCCTCTTGTAGCAGCTGAAAGCCATGGGGGGGGGGGAGTGGAGGAGAAGCTGACTGCACTGCTGGGAGAACCACAGGGGGATCAGTTTCAGGGATTGCCCCCCTTTCCCTTTTGTGGCTCCAATCTCCCCCCTCCTGTCCATGATCCCCCTTCCCCCTACTTGTCAGCTGCCAGGGCCCTCTTGTTGAACTGATGGGACCCAAGCCTCATACAGGAGGACTAATACTACCCCCTTATCAGCAGCCCTGGGTAACAGCAGGAATGTGTTCTATGATTGTGATAGATTTTCAAACTGTCTGGTCATAGAGTGAGAGGCAGCACAGGGGTGAGCTGTGTTAGTAAGATGGACTTTTACATTGGCTGGACACAGCGAGAAAGGCAACTGAGGAATGAAAATGGGCAAGTATGATAGATTTTTTCACTGGCATGACACTGGATAAGATGCAGCAGAGGGATGAGCTCTGTGAGTGTAATGGAATTTTTTACTATCTGGTCACAGAGTGAGAAACAGCAGCAACATGTGAATGTCATTAACTTTTATAGCAACTTGCCGTAAAATGAAAGGCAGCCGAGACTGATTTTTTCATGTAATGGGTTTTTACAATTATTGGTCAAAGAGTGAGAGGCAGAAGAGGGATTCAATTGTGCAGGATCTTTAATATGTATGGTAACAGGGTTAAAGGCAGCAGAGGGACTGAGCTGTGTGCAATGGATTTTTGCACTAGCTTGTCAAAGAATGAGATACATCAAAGGGACTAATCCCCTGTGAGTGTGATGGATTTTTACACTAGCTGGTCACAGACAGAGTAATAGCACCAGGGAACTGGGCTGTATGTACACAGGGCCAAGAACATAAAAGGCACATCACAGCCATTGGGATTTAGATGATTGTGTCAACCATGGGCCTGCATTGTGGATGCTTACCCTGTGTGATGTCTGAAGATAACGCTAGCCTTTTGGGAAGAAAGGACACACGGTCAAATAGCTAAGTATGATGTCTTTGAAAAGCTACTCACAAGTACGTTTTTCATGTATGAATATACTGTACATCTCCCGCTAGCTACATTTTAAATTCAATTATTTTAACTGCAGATTTATTCTAAAACACTTTTTATGTTCAATCTGTAATAATTTAACATTTTTAGAATCCCCTTACATGTGTACAGAAGCTTGACATTAAATACCTGAACAGAAGACAGTTAGGGACATCCTCACATTCTCTCTCTTCATATAAGGTGTCTGGACAGTGCTGACCCCCATTGAGTGCCTCCTGTATGACGATTCTGTATCGGGTCTGTTTGACCACAGAGCTGTTCCCTGAAATAGAATAATAATATATCACATAAACAATATCATGATTCTTTTTGGAAATAGGGCAAAATCAAGTACCTAATCAATAGGGCAAAATCAAGTACCTAGGTAGGCTTAAAGCTAAATTCAAGGAATTCTGCTTCTTTGTAAAAAGTTAAGCCACACTAAGTCCAAGGGAGTGCATGACATCTCCTGGGCTCATGGGCTTATCTCTATTATTTACAATTTTATTGCACTCAACGAAGACGGGCACAAAGCATGTCTCCTCTGTATTAAAAATCCTGCCTGTCCGCCTATTTTATTTTGGAGCCCAAAGTTCCACTTTAGTGGAAGCCATCATTGTTCACGCATGTGTATTCCAGTCCACTTTCCTTGGCTGCCAGGTTACATTGTACTCTGACTGTCCTATGAGGCTGCATGACCCCTGACCCTCTGTCTGGGCAGTACTGATTGGCCCTGTGCTGATCACATGCACCCTCCCAAGAAAAGAAAAAAAACATTCTAGCAATACACACTAAACGGAGCATGTGCAGAGTGTCCCCAGGGGATGGATTGGGGCCTTTGGAAGAAGAGGAGGATCAGAGAAGACAGGATCAAACAGCCTTTTTTCACAATGTGCAGGATTAACCCCTTGGGTACCACAGTGAGTATAACTAGCATGCTTTACTGCATATACAGACTGATTTTACTGTTGTGGGTTCAGTCACACTTTAACAAAGTTTGGACTTTTTCTGGACAGACCTCGTATATATACACTATTTGGATTTAAAACTTTTTGGTGTTGTGTAATATAGAAATGCTCATAATGTTGTAATATAATTTGGGCAAAGACAAACTGCTGCTATTATTGGACCTTGCATGTAACATAAGCACATTACATCAGCTGCTGGAGTTAGCGAAACAAATTAGATGGCATTAGGCCATAATGAAAGCACAACAACTTGTATGGTTTAAAAAAAACAAAAAAAAAACAGTTAGGATGTATTTGTTTCCCAGGTGCCCAGAATCGGTTCAAGAAAAGCTAAAGTTAAAAGGACTGATTTCACCCAACCACCAGGGAACTACATATAACGCTACACACTAGGCTAACAAATTCAAATTTTATTAATCCAAAATATAAACAAAGGTAAAACACTGCAAATTATGTAATGCATTAAAATAGTACCAATACCCACATCATACACATCGAAAAACATGCATCCACCTCTCTGACTGTAAACAGTACACTCAATAAGCCCCTACAAAAATCAAAGCTTGATATTGTAATCAAATAATAAGATGAGATGGTGATCCCTGGCACTAGTTACACAGGGGTCTTCAGACTATGGCCCTCCAGTTGTTCAGGAACTACAATTCCCATCATGCCTAATCATGTCTGTGAATGTCAGAGGTTTCCAATGCCTTATGGGATGTGTAGTTCCGCAACAGCTGGAGGGACGTAGTTTGAGGATCCCTCCGACTAGTAGATAAATACAGCTTTGGAAAAAAAAAGTTCAATGCATTGTGATGCAAAAAGGAGACAAGCCAATGGCCATCCAATGGTACTTCTTTATGGAAAATGATGATAAATATCAATATTCCAAAGTGCCGGGTGGAGAAACCGATGTAGAAACAGTGATCTCTGGTTAACTCATATTGTAAGAGCTCCCATGTTTATAAGGGGAGGGGTGAGTTAGCGTGGTCCAGAGGAGGGTAAATGTTCACCAAATGAGCAAAGTCAATAGCTTTCTTAGGCAAATATCGGTATGGTTCTATAGTTATACAAGTGTACATTTGTGAACATAGCCTTCCTTGCACACCAATACACATTCAGGTAGACATTCCGTCAGCTGCCTTGGAAGTAAGTCCTCAAAGTTATTAAATAGGACCCAAGGGTCACAGTCAGTGGATGTTCCTATAGAAGCATGCATTCCCCGCTGAAGAAGTCTACGCCCACATGACGTAACGCGTACGGGGGATTGGTCACACGGTCCGAAGGCTGTCTAATAACCCGGAAATCCGGCACCATCCAGCACGCTGCAGGCTCTGCAATACATGCTCGTTTTTGTGCAATATAATGTAAGTGCAATACTTTTATTTGAGCAATAAATCGTTTAAACCGCAACAGAGAGCACTAGATCTGTTCCTTTTTTTCCTTATGTTTGAGCACGATCTGGGAAGCTGTATCCTCTGCCATAATCGATTTCTAGGCGGTTTCATGCTGGAGGCTGTGGTCCTGTTTTCCATTTGATTATCATTGGCTGAATATCGTGGTGATTGTTCATGCTGTTTGACCCTCTGGGGTCGAGTTGTGGAGGTGAGAGGCAGATAGTGCCAGGTGATGGGAATTTTATGAGCACAGAAGTCACACTTGCTGCTATTTTTTTCACCGGATCACCAGTGGACTGTGTCTCTTTTATCATCTTATCATCTTTTACATCACCATATGAACTTTCTCCTTTATTCATCATAATGCCATTTTTATTAATTGTTTGGTTTTAATTTATTTATTACCAATTGAGTTTATTTATATATGGACTGCGCTACACTATTTTATACTATTACTGTGAAGGTGTTGGATTACCCTTTTAGTGTTAGCTGCTGGTCCTTGATAATTTATTCAGCGTTGAATCTTTTACAATAATGTTTTGTAGTATATTTATCCATCCAGTCAGGGGTGTAACTAAAGGGGTTGCAATTGCAACCAGGCCCTATGCTCCAGGGCCTGTGCGGCTCCCCTGTACACCTGGATAGGAGGGGTGGGGGAGGCAGCATGTCGAGAAATCACTGCCCTCCGTTTTCCTCCTGTAGCTGCAGGAGGAAAATGGAGGAGATTGGTTCCTCTGTATGCTACCCCCGCCATTCCTACTATCCAGTTCACTTGTGTTCTGCTGTCTGTGGGCCCCTGTGTGCTCCCCTGGTCCCCCCACTGTGCTCCCTCCCCTCTCCTGCTGGCTGCTGCAGGGGATGTGTCACAATAGAGAACCAGGAAGGGGTCGGTAAATATGTAATTTACCAGCTCCTTCCTTTTCTAAATGGACAGAGTCATAGTCAGTGACATTATAAAAACATAAAATAAAATGATAAAAAAATAATACAATTAAAATACCAAAAAATAAAAACTACTGACACCAGTGGATGAACTTCCAGGATCGCAAAGGTCACACTTGCAGCTGGGCCCTGGCATTCCACCACCTTGGGGAGGCCCCAAGATGGCTGGAAAGGGGCCCACTGCAGAACTTGTGAAAGGGTCTTGCTGCAGGACCATAATAAAGGGCCCCGCAATGAGAGTAAAGGGCTCCAGAATCAGTGGGAAGAGCCACAGGCTTGAAGGGAAGGGACCCCGGCCAGGGGTCTGGGGGCCCTTTATGGTTTCTTGCACCGGGGCCCTGAAGGTTCTAGTTACACCCTTGGCGGGACCATAATAAAGGGCCCTGCAATGAGAGTAAAGGGCCCCAGGATCAGTGGGAAGAGCCCCAGGCTTGAAGGGAAGGGCCCCGGCCAGGGGTCCGGAGGGCTTTTCATAGTTTCTTGTACCGGGGCCCTGAAGGTTCTAGTTACGCCTCTGCATCCAGTGGTTCCCGGAAATATAAATCCATAGTTCTCATGCAGGGGAACATGCTCCCTGGATGCGCATAACCATGCATCGACGTATCACCATGGGGGAGAGAGAGAAGGTGGACGCCAGATGCGCCTGACCAGTTTCGCTGGGCACAGGCCAGCTGCTTCAGAGGCAAAGGGACCAGTTCAGCCATAAGACCTCTTAATGGTCTCCTGCCCAGTGACTTATAAAACACCTCTAAATTTACTATGATAAAGATATTTCCTTGTACCTACTCTAGATTTATTTTCTCTCTGACGACAAAATATCATCTAATATTGTTTGCATTCTGCAGATCAATAAAGTCATACAGTCTAAAAGATGACCTAATTCTTTTATTAAAAAGGATATTATGTCTTTTGTTTTCTTTATATTCTGCGTAGAAAAATATAGACTAAAACAGCTGCTGCGTCTTTTCCTTCACCTTATTGCCTATTAGATTATTTTCAGCAGAGCTGTTTACCCAGGTAGTGCGGTCTCCCGTGTCGAGACAACGATTGTTCCCCTTGAACATTCTATTATTTCTTTCTATAATTCTGTGAATATTTTTTTCCCTTTTTTTTGCTGGAAATAATAGCATCACAGATGTTGCAGATTCCATCTGAGAAGCCCATCAAGCAGCAGTTCCTTTCATTAGTTCTCCGATGTTCATCTAGTACAGCCGAAGGGAGCCGGGGGATCTCCGCTGCAGTGTTAGGTTCACCGCACACTCACCCCAGCCATTGTTCACTTTAGCTGTGTGCTAAATCTACCCGGTTTATCACCTCAGCTCTGAGCTTAAAATAAAAATAACTAAGACATTTGTCATTTAGTAGCAGGCAGGATGCTGTAAAAGAAGGAAGGGAAGTAGATACAGTCCGGAACATTCATTCTTTGAGGCTCAAAAAGTGTCTCCGGCTAATGGGTAAAACCAGGGAACAACTGATTCTACCCAGGAAACTCTGCAAATGTGCTAAGGTCAGAGAGTTTCTTGGCTGCTTAGATGCATAGCCTTGGCCAATCACACACTATTTAAAGATGGATTTGCCCAAAATGACTCTAAGGCAAAGTATACTGGAGTGGGCAAGGCCAAAGTTTCTATTGCAGCCTTTCTCAACCTTTTCAACACAGAGGAACCCTTGAAATAACTTTCCAGCTTCAGGGAACTCCTGTTAAAAATTATTATATCTACAACTCAGGATACATTAATTGGACGGTCAGTGGGAAGAATGTTTCTTACACTTTTTGGCATTGGGAGGAATTACCCACTTACAGACAACTAAAAGGAACAATAGTGTCACTGGGAACTTATCTGAGAGGCAGAAATTGCTCATGGAACCCCTAGCAACCTCTGGAGGAGACCTTGGGTTCCATGGACCCTGGCTGAAAAACCCTGGTCTATTGAGTCAATAAACTACACATGTAATACACCATAACAGCAAAAATTGAATTTTTTGACCAAAAACACATTAGTAGACAATCTAGAGCAACCTTTCCCCACCTTTTTTACTTTAGAGGGGCCCTTGAAATCATCAGTGGGAAAAATGTCCCTTACATTGGAGGCCAAAATTCCCCCCTTAAAGCAGTGCTCCACCCAAAAGGGGAAGCTCTGCTTGTTTGCTTCCTCTCCCCTCTGCTGCCACATTTGGCACTGTAACGGCTACCCAGGTGGTGAGAGGGTATCAGCCGTTGGAGACGTCCTTTTTCCCGGCAAGTCCCTGTGTAGTAATGGAGTAGTATAATCCCAACCATAAGATCCAAGGGGAGAGTCAGGTTCAGCTGTTGAACGACCAGGTAATAATGCAGTAAAATCCCCTCCAGGAACGAGGGTCAAGAAAAAACTGTTTATTGAAACAAGAATACAGGCTTTTATACACCTGGGGAGTATATCAGACACTACTTAAACAATGGCCCGACATCCACCCAGACAAATAGGTAAGGTCATTACCACACTTAACAAAAGCTGCCTCAGCCCAAATGAACATAATGTAGACAAAAGCGCATCGTTAATCAGCAGACATTCCGTCTCTAGGCTGGCCATACCTTGACTTCTTGGAATGTCCATATAAGGAGTCACTTCCTGGGGCTCACAGTGCAAAGAGAGATATGATAGCAGGGAGTGTAAATAACCGAATGGTTGCTGGGAAATCCTTCACACACATGAACAAGGTAAGCACAAATATTCTCGGTCAAAGGTAAGGTTCTGTTACAGGCACCTTTTAGGGGGAGGGGGGGAGCAGGTACCTGTTTTTGATGGGTACCTGTCCTCACTTGCGGGTGACCTACGGGCGACCCCCCTCCTCCTTCCTCCACCGCCAGGGCATTCACAAAGTGCAGCGCACTTCACGCATGCGCAGTAGACAACTAGCTGTGAAGCTGAAAGGCTTCACTGTCACTTTTCCTTACAAGGAATGGTGGTGACAGCACCCGAGAGCCGAATGAAAAATCGTCTGGGGTGCCAACATCGTAGGATCCCTGGATAGGTAAGTGTCCTACTATTAAAATTATTTGTAGCTGCTGACTTTTAATTTTTTTGTGGGGAGCCTGGAGCTCTGCTTTAAGCTGGCCATAGAAGCATCGAAATTCAGTTGGCTCAGCAGGGACCAGACAAGTTTCAATCCATGTGTGGCTACTCTTGCACGACAAAATTTGATCTAACGATCAACTTTTGTTGAATGGGCTTGTTGGAAAATTTATCTCAATCAGAGGCTACAGCTGATCAAGGAACTATGGAACTATGCAGACACCATAAAAATAGAAGGTCAATGGGAGGTCAATCAGCCAAAGCTCAAGGAACCCCTAGCAACCACTTGAGGAACCCTGGCTCATAATAGCTGATCTGGAGGAACACTGCTCCCAAGCGCACCCATCCTCCCCGCCAAGCCAAAACCCAGCTCTGGGTCCACATCACCGCTCCTTCCGCAAGACTTATCCTAAGACTAACAGGTCGCACTTAGAAATTATCACTGTAGTAAAATCTTTCTGTCCAAAAAATGTTATTAGCTGTCAAATCCTCCACTGAGAATGACACTCTTACTAACGCGTTTCACCAGAAGAAAAGGCTTAATCGTAGTCTTTAAAATCACATTCATATTACAGATGAACTTGCCCCAACCCAACCAACTGTCCCAGTCAAGTATCCGACTAACCAAAGACCCCAGAGGATATCAAAGAGGTATCATTCAACTTCTGGCACAGTTGCCATGACAATAAACAAATAGGGAGGGTGGATGGGGACTTGTAAAAGGTTTTAGTAAATTTAAGGTTAGTAATCTCAACCCCTTTTATGCTCAAAAACTAAAAATTTTAATTATTTCAAATAGAGTAAGGAATGGTTAACATATCTCATGGCCACCTTTTAGCTCTAACTCTCTGCACTTGACCTTCTTCCACCCCCTCCACCCCCTCTTCCTAAACACCACTTTATCTCCTCATAAAAAAAAATATTTTAAACTAGCCATACACTAGTAAATTTCCAAACGAACATTACTATGAACATTTGTATGGAATTTCTCAGTTCATTCAATGACTTTACAAATATTGTTCAAAAGTACGTAAAAATTGAGTTTGCTATTAGCGTTTGATTTTGGAATTACTTTACCAAATGAAAAGTAAGGGGTTGATTTACTAAAACTGAAGAGTGCAAAATCTGGAGCAGCTTTGCATAAAAAAAAAAACAATCAGCTTCCAGGTTTTTTTTTGTACAGTGCCTTGAAAACGTATTTGTACCCCTTGAAATTTTCTACATTTTGTCTTGTTACAACCAAAATGTAAATTTATTTTATTGGGGTTTTATGTGATAGACCAACACAAAGTGGCACATAATTTTGAAGTGGAAGGAAAATGATAAATGGTTTTCTAAATTTTTTACAAATAAATATCTGAAAAGTGTGGCGTGTATTTGTATTCAGCCCCCTTTACTCTGATACCCCTAACTCAAATCTAGTGGAACCAATTGCCTTCACAAGTCACCAAATTAGTAACTAGAGTCCATCTGTGTGCAATTTAATATCAGTATAAATACAGCTGTTCCGTGAAGCCCTCAGAGGTTTGTTAGAGAACCTTAGTGAACAAACAGCTTTATGAAGGCCAAAGAACACACCAGACAGGTCAGGGATAAAGTTGTGGAGAAGTTTAAAGCAGGGTTAGGTTCTAAAAAATATTCCACGCTTTGAACATCTCATGGAGTACTGTTCAATCCATCAACGGAAAATGGAAACAGTGTGGCACAAATGGAAACCTACCAAGACATGGCCGTCCACCTAAACTGACAGGAGGGGCAAGGAGAGCATTAATCAGAGAAGCAGCCAAGAGACCCATGGTAACTCCAGAGGAGCTGCAGAGATCCACAGCTCAGGTGGGAGAATCTGTCCACAGGACAACTATTAGCAGTCCTGGGACAAGGTCATCCAGTGCCCAGGGCAAGGATGCCAAACTGCGCCCCCCCCCTTCCCTTAGGGTTAGGGTCAAGGCGCCCCCTATCCCTGCAAAAAACCATTGCACCCAGGGCAACCGACCCTCCTGCCCACCCCTCGTCCCGGCCCTGACTATTAGTTGTACACTCCACAAATCTGGCCTTTATGGAAGTGTGACAAGAAGAAAGCCATTGTTGAAAGAAAGCCATAGGAAATCTGGTTTGCAGTTTGTGAGAAGCCATGTGGGGGACACAGCAAACATGTGGAAGAAGGTGCTCTGGGCAGATGAGACCAAACGCCTCATCTGAATTTTTTGGCCTACAAGCAAAACGCTATGTGTGGCAGAAGACTAACACTGCACATCACCCTGAACACACCATCCCTACCTTGAAACATGGTGGTGGCAGCATCATGTTGTAGGGATGCTTTTCTTCAGCAGAGACAGGGAAGCTGGTCAGAGTTGATGGGAAGATGGATGGAGCCAAATACAGGGCAATCGTAGAAGAAAACCTGTTAGAGTCTGCAAAAGACTTGAGACTGGGGCAGAGTTTCACCTTCCAGCAGGACAACGAGCGTAAACATACAGCCAGAGCCACAATGGTTTAGATCAAAGCATACTCATGTGTTAGAATGGCCCAGTCAAAGTCCAGACAGAAATCCAATTGAGAATCTGTGGCAAGATTTACTGTTCACAGATGCTCTCCATCCAATCTGACAGAGCTGGAATTATTTTGCAGAGAGGAATGGGCAAAAATGTAAATCTCTAGATGGTAAAGCTGGTAGAGACATCCCCAAAAGACTTGCAGCGAAAGATGGTTCTACAAAGTATTGACTCAGGGGGGCTGAATACAAATGCACACTGCACTTTCACATAGTTATTTGTAAAAAAAAATTGAAAACCATTTATCATTTTCCTTCTATTTCACAATTATGTTACATAAAATCCCAAAAAATACATTTACATTTTTGGTTGTAACATGACAAAATGTGGAGAATTTCAAGGTGTATGAATACTTTAAGGCACTGCAGAAGCTGATTGACTACTTTGCACAGCTGCACCAGATTTTTCACTCTCCAGTTTTAGTAAATCAACCCCACATTCACTGTTGTAAATTAATTTGAGAAATTTTTTCCATCCTCTTTTTTCAAATTTTCTCATTACTCTGGTCAAAAAAAAAAAAGAACGTCGAAAATAGAACAAACGTTCGTAAAACAAAGCATTATGAGCAAAATTCTCTTAATGTACGGCCAGATTTACACTCACACAGCCCACATACTCTTATCCTTTAAAACACAACATGTTATACATATCCCACCTTCCATCATACTCCAACTTACACACCACACGTCATTGCAAACATGCATTCACACGTACGTCACCCACACTATTTTCCGATACTCACCACAAACCAAATGAAAAATCTGTGACATCCAGGAACTATTTACCCATACAGCTGTTTATTGTCTGTATTATGGCATAAACTTTTGGTTTTTTTGGTTTCATACAACATTCAATTTAGAGCTCTGAAGGATGAGAACTGCTCTTTGAACACATGCAAAGGCAATATACATATGCTGAATTCTATTAACGAAAATTCTCGGTATGGCAAATGGTGTGCCGTAATCAACGCCTCATTGTTCACCTTTTTATGTACACTACATACTTAGAGCTCTGAGGGATATAAGAACTGTTCTTTCAATATGCAATAGCAATATACATATGCTGATGTCCATTGTCTAATACAAAGAATTCTCTGAACAGTAAATGCTATGCTATACTCATTGCTCCATTGTTGACCTTTGTGTGTGATACATAATAATGTATTCTTGATATAACTTAATAAATATTAAAAAAACACTCCTTTAATTTTTTTTGCCATCTTTGTCTTACTGGGGAGTTTTTCTACATTCTGGACTGTTCTGTCCTCTTGAATAATGAAGTTTAGGTGGAGGACAGCACTGGACTGGTGCCGCTGGAGACTGCCTAGCGACGGGTTTCTATGTGGAGGGTATAGAGCAGTGATGGCGAACCTTGGCACTCCAGATGTTTCAGAACTACATTTCCCATGATGCTCGTGCACTCTGCAGTGTAGTTGAGCATCATGGGAAATACAGTTCAAAAACATCTGGAGTGCCAAGGTTCGCCATCACTGGCATAAAGGGAGCCGCGTCCAATGGGTTGTTTTCCAATTGTAGGTGGTAGGTGATTGACTCCAGTGGGGTCTAGGGCTGCTACCTTTCTCATAAGGGGCTGTTACCACGGGGAACACTTGGGTGATTGGAGAGGAGTGCCCAGTGTCCAGAAAAATCTCACTTGATTTTTATAATAGTTTATTGAAGACAAAAGTATACAAGTAGAGCCAACGCATTTCAGGGGTATTTTATCTTCATTAAATGATAATAAAAATCAGCAAGTGAGACATTTTTCTGGACATCCGACACTCTCTCTCCAATCTCCCAAGTGTTCTTCTTAAATAAAGAATTTAATGAGGAGATTTCCCTTCAATTTACGTCTTGAAGACACAAAAGAAAGTCAGAGGAAAACTCCCCAGTAAAGGAAAAGTCCAATTGGGTAGCTATCACCAAAACATGTGCCTCCTTTGGAAATGTTACGCTTTATCCTGTCCATCTGATTTAATCACTTACTGAGTATGCCACTTCTTTATCTGCCTCAGGTTTCCAGTTTCAGGGTGCCTCCTTTCTCTTGCAGCATTCTATGGAATCACCCTTGCATGCAGGGACTAGACTTGTGTCTCCCTCCCTACACTGTGTGCATCAATAGAGACACAAAGCCCTGTAGCCTAGGAAGGCAAAGCACCCCTCTGCTCCTTCCGTCTCCAAGAAAATAGACTGGCTCAGGACTACACTGTCGACAGTTAACTTTCCTGTTAAGCCAGCAGCACTGAAAGTTGTAAACGGCAAGTGCTGGGGTAAGAATTTTAACAAACAGTTTACTATGGAAAGTTTATTTAAATGTACCACAAGGAAAATGAATGGGGGAATGTGGTGGGACTATACAATTCCAAACACAAGGGAGGGAAGAGAAAAAAGGGAGAAAAGGGGAAAAGGTATAATGATGTATCCAATTGATAAATGAAAGATAAAAATGACAGTCATTTATTAACTACAGGATTAAAGGAAACCCTTTTCAAAGGGAATAACATGATAATAATCACAAAGGTTTAGGCTAAAAACAATGCATGAAGCCACAAATTTCCTGCTTGGAGACACAATGAATATCAATGCCTTTCAATGATGACGCTTTCTTCAGGGGGTAAGCATCAATTGCAGATTTTTTTAGAATCTGAAACTCTACAATTGATGCTTACCCCCTGAAGAAGAAATATATTTTTGAAACGCGTTGGGGTCTCTTGCGTCTGTACTGTTTATTGTTAATTATGCATTGTGTCTCCAAGCAAGCATTTTGTGACTTTAAGCATTGTTTTTAGCCTAAAACTTTGTGATTATTATCATGTTATTCCCTTTGAAAAGGGTTTCCTTTAATCCTGTAGTTAATAAAATATTGTAATTTTTATCTTACATTTCTCAAATTGGATACATCATTTTACTTTTTTTTCTTGTTCTCCCTTTTTTTTCTCTTTCCTCCCTTATGTTTGGTATCGTATACTCCCACATACTTTCCCCTTGTGGGATTATTCTATGTAATTTAGGGATAGATACCTGGATACTTGAAGGTTCAGGAACATAGCATTGTAAAGTTTATTTTATTGTGCTCAATGTGTTAACTTATTAATCACTGATGATTTAATACTACTTTAACCTCTGATGTGCAAATGATGACTTAGTGTTATGTGTACACTCACCAGGCTGGCAGGTTTTAGGGCATGGAGTCCACTCACTAAAAGGGGTGACAACACAGTCTCTAGTGCAGGGCAGAGGACATGGCTGGCTGGTATCAGGTTTGGTTGATTCTGGGCACCTGTAATTTAAAAACAAAATGCTGTTAGCAGTAGCCAAAAATCATAGTGGGTCTATTATGTAGAGCAGGGGTTTCCAAACTGTGGTCCGAGGGCCAGATGTGGCCCTTTGCATGCCTTTATCTGGCCCTTATGGTCACTATTTCTTCACTGATACGAAGCACTATTCTTCCCACTGACACCAATGATGGGGCACTATTCCTCCCACTGACACCAATAATGGAGCACTCTTCCTTCCACTGACACCAAGGATGGGGCACTCTTCCTCCCACTGACACCAAGGATGGGGCACTCTTCCTCCCACTGACACCAAGGATGGGGCACTCTTGCTCCCACTGACACCAAGGATGGGGTACTCTTCCTCCTACTGACACCAATGATGGAGCACTATTCCTCCCACTGACACCAATAATGGGGCATTATTCCTCCCAATGACACCAATGATGGGGCACTCTTCCTCCCACTGACACCAAGGATAGGAAAATCTTCCTCCCACTGACACCAAGGATAGGGCACTCTTCCTCCCACTGACACCAATGATGGAGCACTATTCCTCCCACTGACACCAATAATGGGGCACTATTCCTCCCAATGACACCAATGATGGGGCACTCTTCCTCCCACTGACACCAAGGATGGGGCACTCTTCCTCCCACTGACACCAAGGATGGGGCACTCTTCCTCCCACTGACACCAAGGATGGGGCACTCTTCCTCCCACTGACACCAAGGATGGGGTACTCTTCCTCCTACTGACACCAATGATGGAGCACTATTCCTCCCACTGACACCAATAATGGGGCATTATTCCTCCCAATGACACCAATGATGGGGCACTCTTCCTCCCACTGACACCAAGGATAGGACAATCTTCCTCCCACTGACACCAATGATGGGGTACTCTTCCTCCTACTGACACCAATGATGGAGCACTATTCCTCCCACTGACACCAATAATGGGGCACTATTCCTCCCAATGATACCAATGATGGGGCACTCTTTCTCCCACTGACACCAAGGATGGGGTAATCTTCCTCCCACTGACACCAAGGATGGAGCACTCTTCCTCCCGATGACACCAAGGATGGGGCAATCTTCCTCCCACTGACACCAAGGTTGGGGCACTCTTCCTCCCACTGACACCAAGGATGGGGTACTCTTCCTCCCACTGAGACCAAGGATGGGGCACTATTCCTTCCAATGACACCAATGATGGGAAACTATTCCTACCATTGACACCAAGGATGGGAAACTATTCCTACCATTGACACCAAGGATGGGAAACTATTCCTTCCACTGACACCAATGATGGGAAACTATTCCTTCCACTGACACCAAAGATGGGAAACTATTCCTTCCACTGACACCAATGATGGGAAACTATCACTTCCACTGACCCTAATAATGGGGAACAAATTCTCATACTGACACCAGTTATGGATCACTATTCCTCTCACTGATACCAAAGATGTAATATTTTTTACTCTCGTTGACCACAAAACCTATGGCATTGTTTATGCCAGCTGATGCCAGGGCATTTTCTACTCCCACTGACCACAGTTCGCCCCCTCTAAAATTTGAAGGGCAATAAACTGGGCATTTGTTTTGAAAGTTTGGAGACCCCAGATGAAAAATAATGGGTTGGTACCCTTTACAGAATACATCACTGTTGTTTAGCAGTTTTTCAACCTTTATTCATTCAAGGTAGCATTTAGAATTCTGAACATTCTCGAGGCACACCAATCTAAAATGTAAAAAACGAAACTAATACATTGCAGCAGCATCCACACATGTGGGCCACCCAACAAAAAAGGTGATTTATTCCTCCACCTTAGCACAATGGAACTTACTAGTATTCTAGCATTTCTCTTCTCCCTCAGTTTCTCTCCCTTTCTCTGTTATTGTGATTCCAGTGATAGCAGAGAAGGGCTTGCAGAGGCAAACGAGGATGTTGTCCAGGCATCTGATGCCCTCCTTATCAACTGATGATGTCATCATCATAGGATGCCAGTGGCTGGTCCATACTGTGTCCAAGGTTAAAATGCTTCACAATACAAACCTGTGGCTTTGAGTAACAAAAAGTCAGGCATGAACAACTTGCTTGTTCACAATTTTTTGCCAATTAGTCACAAATTTTTTTAGGCATTTTGCCAAGGCACACCTGAAGAACCGAGAAGATACACCATGGCACCTTGGTTGAACAAGGCTGGCCTGGCACATATATATATACCTTCTTTCTCAGTCCTGGACAGCTTCACTGTCCTCCAGGAGAGACCTAGAATTCTCATTGTATATGTAAGCTCCTCCTTAGAATACCTATCTACCAGAACTCAAGCCAACCCCCACATTTATTATCTATTAATGTTAGAAAATCTTTTTTTTTTTTTTTTTTTACAATATTGGCCTCTTCACTTCCTAACACCACATTTGGTCCAGCATTTTAAAATAAACATCACATTGTCATTCTCTTTCACAATAAATTCTGTACAGGGCTAAAGATGTGATGTGCTGTGCTTGACTATGCTTGGCTGTGCTGCGATGCTCATACCCTAAGTTAGGCCTCCTCCCAAAATTAGATAATAAAGTTTTTAGTCTATGGTCCCACACCAGGGTCCCACTGAGGGGTTACCCCAAACTTGAGTACAATAACATCTTCTATCTATGGTAACTCTAAACTTCCCATGGTCTAGAATAGTGTTTCTCAACCTTTTTTCAGTTGCGGCACCCTTTAAAATTCTGCACAATCTTGAGGCACCCCATTCTAAAAATGTAAAAATAAAACTAAACTAATAGTTTTACATAACGCAGCAACATCCATACACATGGGCCATCCAACATTAGAAGTGATTTATTCCTCCACAATTGCAAACTGGTACTGACTAGTATGTTAGCATTTCTCTTCTCCTGCAGTGTCTCTTCTTCTCAGTGGCAGCTGGTGCATTGGGGGCGCAGGGGCGCCGCCCCCCCTTCCATGCGTCCGGCCCCCTAATCTTCATGCAGGGCGCAGGACGCATGGATTCCAATAGGTTTTTTTTTTTTTTTAAGCACGTGATTAGAGCCAGAGGCTCTAATAGGCTTCAAAAAAGGGGTGGGCTCGGGCGCAGGGCCCTGCGCCCTGAGCCCACCCAGTTGTAAGACATAGCGAATGAATATTCGCTATTATAACACAGATCCTCCTCTCAGCCAAACTGAAAGCGGGTCCTGAGACCCGTTTCCTGATTGGCCGAAAGGAGAGGCCATGCTATTGGCCAAGGAGGAGGAGGGAGGAGACACAGGAGAAGCCGCCGCTGGGTGAAGTCCTCGTCGCCTGCTCTCCACTTCAGTCCAGTGAGCCAGCAATGGGGGGGGGGGGGGGATGGTATGGTGTGCGCGCAAGCTGGTGTGGTCCGGGGGGGTATGGTGTGGTCCGTCTGCTGCCTCCCCCCCGGCCCATGGAGCACCAGCCGCCACTGCTTCTTCTGCTTGCCAATGTGACCCCAGCGCTGATAGAGAGGGGAAGAGTAAACAAGGAAGGTATGCAAGCACCCGTCATTCTCCTTATCAACCAGTGATGAAATTGGTTGTCAGGATACCAGTGGCTTGACCCACACGGTGCCCGGGGTTGTAATACTGCAAAGTTAAAACCTGTGGCAATTTGTTGCAATTTATAGGCATTTTGCCAAGGCACCCCTGAAGAACCCAGGAGGCACAAATTCCCACTTCCTTCTGCCTATATCCCCCTAAATAGGAAGTGACACATGCAGGGGGAGGGCACACCCCAGAACACATTAACCCCTGCATAACTATGCTTTAACCTGTTTGGCAAATAACTTTTATACTGCTTCTTGCATATTTCTTTCCTACCTTTTAGTCCTTTTTGCCCTCGAAGTATTAGTACAATGGGCAAATTGTCAATGTAGGATTAAATTAGAACATTTTTGCTCATTTTCTTTGTAAACTGAATGGTGCAACTCAATTAAAGTAATTGCATTCTCTTGCTATCTTGTGTTATAATGATGCAAATTGATAATGCCACAAGGCAAACTCAGCACATCACCATTCTACTTATACAGTGCTAGCCTCAGATGGCTCTACTTATCTGATTTTGCATTTTTCAGCACTTGGAGTCCCCACATGTTCACTGGTCATAGGCCTAGGCCTTTAGACCAGTTGCAGTGGTTCACATGGGTCTTAATTTAGGCTTCCTCTGAACCTTGACTATAGCCAGTGCAACTCTTCAGTGCAAAGCAGCTATAGAAAGCAAGGGATTATATTTTGGTTTAACCACTTAAGCCCCGAAAGATTTTACCCCCTTCCTGACCAGGGCCTATTTTGCGATTCGGCACTGCGTAACTTTAACGGACAATTGCGTGGTCGTGCGACGCTGTACCTAAACGAATTTGACGTCCTTTTTTCCCCACAAACAGAGCTTTCTTTTGGTGGTATTTGATCACCTGTGCGATTTTTACTTTTTGCGCTATAAACAAAAAAACAGTGTCAATTTTGCAAAAATAACAATATTTTTCACATTTTTTTTATATGAAATTCCCCCCCAAAAAAAAGTAAAAATCAAAATTTTTTAACATTTTGGGCCAATTTTTTTTTTACCATATGTTTGGTAAAAAAAAAAATCGCATAAAGCTTATTTTGATTGGTTTGCGCAAAAATTATTGCGTTTACTAACTAAGGGAAAGATTTTTGTCATTTTTGTTGTTTTTTTTTTTAACGCGTAATGGCGGCGATCTGCGATTTTTTTTTGCGGGACTGCGACATTGCGGCGGACAAATCGGACCCTTGACTGACATTTTTGACACTTTTGGGGTTACCAGTGACATTACTGCAGTAATCAGTGTTATACATATGCACTGTTACTGTAAAATGACACATTTTTTTTGAGAGGGAGGGGTTATGTGTGTCCCTAGGGGCGTGATTCTAACTGTGATTGGCTGTGGCTTGAGGTGTAGGAACAGTGAGCAACGGTCCTACACAGTAGAACCGTATGATCACCATTCCTACACAGGGGAGAATGACAGGCGGCTTTGTTTACATTAGCCGCCTGCCTTTCTCCCGCTCTAACGGACGATCGCGAGTGACCGGCGGACAACGGGGCACACGCGCGCGGGGGTGCGCTCGCACTCCCTAGACCCTCACAGGCTAGCGTAGCCCTACTTCGCTTTGCCTGTGAGGGGCTGACCGCCGACGTAAATAGTCGTGCGGCGGTCGGCAAGTGGTTAATGGCACAGTTCCCCTTTACCAAAAACCTGTCTGTGCAGGTAAGGGGTGTCTGTAGATAAAAACTACTGTACAGCTTTGGCCAAAGTTAAATAAAGATGTAGGCCATTTATGTACCTCCCAAAGGCTGACTGAGACTCCCATAGATGGTGTCCCTCTATCCTGCCTTGTTGTTAAGACGATGCTAATACACTCCCAGCTGTTACTGTTCATCTCCACCATCACAGGAGTGAGCTCTTCTTCTAAATCAAACCCCTTCACATACGTTTTCTCCCTTCTGATGTATTAGTTCTGAACCTAGAGCCTTGGAGTTTGCTTGCAACTGTGATGGCAACAAGATGACATCTCTGGGAGTTTTCAGTCCGACTTTACATAAAGAGTACATAAATGGCCTACACCTATAGGAAGGTTGTTATTCAACATTGGCCAAAGCTGCACAGTTCCTTACCTGCATAGGCAGTTTTCCAGTGAATGTAATCTATGCCTTTAGTTGTACAAACCTTAACTAATAGGCTTTAGTCTCAAAAATACTGAACTTAATTAATCAAGGTGTTTGCAGAAAGAATAGCTCATATCAACAGTATAGGAAAAATAAAGGGAGAAATGGTTAGGTGCCTTGGACAACAATAACTGTTATCACTTCAAACACATGAAGGGCATTGGATTTTTGTGTTGTTTTTAATGTTATTTAATGCTATTGTTGTTGGAAATTAACTTTTATTTATTTTAATTTTAATACTGTTTATACTTGACCCCGTTCACACTGGGGCGACGCTACTTGCCGGGGCGACCTCACAGGTCGCGATGCCCAGCTCGCACCGCGACCTTAGAGCGGCCGACACGGACTTCATATCATTGAAGTCAATGCAGGTCGCTCCGGGTTGCCCCAAAGAAGCTCCGGACCCTTTTTCTAAGTCGGAGCTTCTCTATGGCAGGCGACCTTCGGCGACCTGTCAGGCGACCAGGTCGCCTGACAGGTCGCCCCAGTATGAACGGGGTCTTAGATTAAGAAATAAACTATTTGGAAAAAATAAAAAATTAAAATAAACTTAGGGCACCACGTCCCATTTCAAAAGGAAACCAAAAAGGGCGTCAAAGGATTTTTTCACCATTGCCATTACAGGAAATAAATACATAAGAAATACTAAATAAAATGCACATTTTAGCTGGGAGAAGGGGAATGACAATGTTCCTTTCCTGTCAACCAACCTAGTTGCATGGCTTCTTGTAGATATGGCCTCTTCTATCTGGTGGCCCCCTTTCTCCCTCCAACCCTCTTCCTTTTTGTTTCCCCCTTTCCCCTTGTGGTTCCTCCCCTGTGTGGGTAAGTTAGTCCTTGGATCGTAGGACCAGCCACCTGCATGATATGTCCATATGGAACTAAGTAATTCTAAATAACACATATTCATTCAAATTTAAAGCCTTTATTCACATGGACATCGCTATCCACCTGTGTGAAGAGATGGTTTTTCCGCATTGGATACACGAGTGTTCCGTGTAGCCACATGCAGGCAGTCCCATTGATGTCTCTTGGGCACAGCGGCTACACAGACACAGCCGTTGGCCCAATTAGACAGCCTAGCAGATGTGGAAGCATGTCCCTAAATGCATCATGTCTACATTTAGGGACACCTACCCACACCTGCACAGTTGTCAAATTGGGACCAGCAGTTGTATCCATGCAGCAAATAGGTGTGCATGGGACTGCTTGCACTCGGATGCAAGAAACATGCATCCTGTGCAGGTATAGATGGCCCTTTGCATGGGGGTGCACAGGTGTGAATGAGGTCAAACTGTCTAAATATTTCTATTACATGTTGAATGATTATATACTGAGTTGTGATAACTGTAGGATGCTAATTTTTTTATACACGCCCAATATTTAGAATACCTCTGGGTTTCTAAAGAAGCTTTATGTGAAACGCTTTGAACTGAACCACTATCATTGCATGGTTTCTCTATCAATGCGGGATCATTCATTTTCCTTTGGGATTAATAAACTGTTCTGAAATTTTTGGTGACAAGTGACAGTTGGCATATAGAAGCAAAGACATACCCTAATAAAGCGCAACTAAATCCATCAATTTAACTGTTTCAAAAAACAGATACGTTCCTGGCACTCCGGGATTGTAACTGTCACATTTGCTAGTGCTTTCAACAAAACTGTCAAACCATCAAATAGCTGGTGTCATAACTGGTCACATGCCCCATGACAGTTGCAGATCAAACAGAGGCCAAGTTGGTAGCTTCCTTGGCTGAAAAGGATAGGAGGGTTTAGTTCCATTTTAACCACTTGATGCCCGCTCTATAGCCGAAAGATGGCTACAATGTGGACTTAAAATGCTGGGAGGGCGTACATGGATGTCCTACCGGTCTTGCACTGCCCGCATACTCTGTGATCGCTGAGTCCTTGGAGCAGGGTAAAGGGCCAATCACAGCGGGCACTTTACCATGTGATCAGCTGTCAGCAAATGACAACTGATCATGGAAGAAAAAAACAGAAGCCGATTACTGGCTTTCTTTTTTTCTTCACGCTGTCAGTGTGAAGAAAGGAAGAAAGCCGTTAACCGGCTTTTCTTAAAGGGGCATCGGTCCCCTAAGTGCCCACCACTGCTGCTAATCAGTGCTCTCCAGTGATGTTAATCAGAGCCTACCAGTGCCATCTATCAGTGCCTATCAGTACTGCTAATCAGTGCCCACCAGTGCCACCTATCAGTGCTGCCAATCAGTGCCCATCAGTGCCTAGTCATCAGTGCCTTCTGATCAGTGTCCACCAGTGCCGCCTACAAGTCTCCATCAGTACCATCTATCAGTGCAACCTATCAGTGCCACCTATCAGTGTCCATCAGCACCACTTTTCAGTGCAGCCTCATCAGAGCCTCCTGATCAGTGCCCACTAGTGCTGCCTTATCAGTGCCCATCAATGCCACCTATCAGTGCTATCTCTCTGTGCCACTTATCAGTGTCCATCAGTGCCTCCCATCAGTGCAGCCTCATCAGAGCCTCCTGATCAGTGCCACCTCGTCAGTGCTGCCTCCTGAGTGCCCATCAGTGCAGTCTATCAGTTCCCAAAAGTGCCACCTCATCGGTGCCCATCAATGAAGGAGAAAAATTACCTGTTTGAAAAATTTTATAACAAAATATGAAAAACTTTTATTTTTTTCCAAAATTGTTGGTCTTTTTTGTTTGCTTAGCAAAAAATAAAAATAACAACCACCAAAAGAAAGATCTATTTGTGTGAAAAAAATAATAACAGTTTCATTGTACAGAGTAAAGTGTTGCATGCTGAATGTTGGCCTGGGCAGGAAGGGGGTAAAAGTGCCCAGTAAGCAAGTAGTTAAGTAGCGTTGTACAGTGTAACCTGGTGGCATTTTAATTTTTTGTAATTTATTTCATATTTATATATACAGTGCATTGCGAAAGTATTCGACCTTTTGCCACATTTCAGGCTTCAAACATAAAGATATAAAACTGTAATTTTTTTTGAAGAATAAACAACAAGTGGGACACAATCATGAAGTGGAACGGAATTTATTGGATATTTCAAACTTTTTTAACAAATAAAAAACTGAAAAGTTGGGTGTGCAAAATTATTCAGCCACCTTAAGTTAATACTTTGTAGTGCCCCCTTTTTACTGCAATTACAGCTGTAAGTCGCTTGGGGTATGTCTCTATCAGTTTTACACATCGAGAGACTGAAATTTTTGCCCATTCCTCCTTGCAAAACAGCTCGAGCTCAGTGAGGTTGGATGGAGAGTGTTTGTGAACAGCAGTTTTCAGTTCTTTCCACAGATTCTCGATTGGATTCAGGTCTGGACTTTGACTTGGCCATTCTAACACCTGGATATGTTTATTTGTGAACCATTCCATTGTAGATTTTGCTTTATGTTTTGGATCATTGTCTTGTTGGAAGACAAATCTCCGTCCCAGTCTCAGGTCTTTTGCAGACTCCATCAGGTTTTCTTCCAGAATGGTCCTGTATTTGGCTCCATCCATCTTCCCATCAATTTTAACCATCTTCCCTGTCCCTGCTGAAGAAAAGCAGGCCAAAACCATGATGCTGCCACCACCATGTTTGACAGTGGGGATGGTGTGTTCAGGGTGATGAGCTGTGTTGCTTTTATGCCAAACAGAACGTTTTGCATTGTTGCCAAAAAGTTCGATTTTGGTTTCATCTGACCAGAGCACCTTCTTCCACATGTTTGGTGTGCCTCCCAGGTGGCTTGTGGCAAACTTTAAACGACACTTTTTATGGATATCTTTAAGAAATGGCTTTCTTCTTGCCACTCTTCCATAAAGGCCAGATTTGTGCAGTATACGACTGATTGTTGTCCTATGGACAGAGTCTCCCACCTCAGCTGTAGATCTCTGCAGTTCATCCAGAGTGATCATGGGCCTCTTGGCTGCATCTCTGATCAGTCTTCTCCTTGTATGAGCTGAAAGTTTAGAGGGACGGCCAGGTCTTCGTAGATTTGCAGTGGTCTGATACTCCTTCCATTTCAATATTATCGCTTGCACAGCGCTCCTTGGGATGTTTAAAGCTTGGGAAATCTTTTTGTATCCAAATCCGGCTTTAAACTTCTCCACAACAGTATCTCGGACCTGCCTGGTGTGTTCCTTGTTCTTCATGATGCTCTCTGCGATTTAAACGGACCTCTGAGACTATCACAGTGCAGGTGCATTTATACAGAGACTTGATTACACACAGGTGGATTCTATTTATCATCATTAGTCATTTAGGTCAACATTGGATCATTCAGAGATCCTCACTGAACTTCTGGAGAGAGTTTGCTGCACTGAAACTAAAGGGGCTGAATAATTTTGCACGCCCAATTTTTCCGTTTTTTATTTGTTAAAAAAATTTGAAATATCCAATAAATTTCGTTCCACTTAATGAGTGTGTCCAACTTGAAAAAAAATTACAGCTTTATATCTTTATGTTTGAAGCCTGAAATGTGGCAAAAGGTTGAAAAGGTCAAGGGGGGCGAATACTTTCGCAAGGCACTGTAATAATCATCAATTTTATTTTGCATAATATTTTGCTATTATAGATGCCATTACTGATGAAGATCAATCAAAACTCTTAAAATCCCAATACTTTCTTGGTAATTATGCATGCTATAATACCTCTTGCTTGCGACTTGTCCAGTGTTGCTTTTTATGCAGAATACTTTCCGGGACTGAAGTCCAATGCCACACGTATCCTTCTTGCCGAGGCTTTTGTTTAGTATCTGTGACTCCCCGATACACGATTCCCATGGTGACACCTCCCAGTAGAATGCAGAGCAGGGATTATCATTGCACAGCCGGTACTCATACAGTGCTTGGCTGGAAGGGCAAGGCTTCCCTCCTGTAAAACATGAATGGATATTAAATGTTTTATTGGACTAATCATTAATATTTCAGTTATGGTTTTTAACCACTTCAGCCCGGAAGGTTTTACCCCCTTAATGACCAGGCCATTTTTTGCGATTCGGCACTGCGTTACTTTAACGGAAAATTGCGTGGTCGTGCAACGCTGTACCCTAATACAATTGATCTCCTTTTTTCCCCACAAATAGAGCTTTGGTGGTATATGATCACCTCTGCGGTTTTTAGATTTTGGGCTATAAGCAAAAAAAAGCGACAATTTTGAAAAAAAACTCCATATTTTTTTACTTTCTGCTATAAAACATTCCCAATAAAAAAATGTAAAAAATAATTTTTTATCAGTTTAGTCCAATTTGTATTCTGCTACATATTTTTAGTAAAAAAAATCCCAAAAAGCGTATTTTATTTGGTTTGCGCAAAAGTAATAGCGTTTACAAACTACGGGATAGATTTTTAGACTTTTTATTTATTTACTTTTTTTTTATTAGTAATGGCGGCGATCAGACTTTTTTAGCGGGACTGCAACATTGCGGCGGACAGATCGGACCCCTAACTGACATTTTTGACACTTTTTGGGGACCAGTTACATTAATACAGTAATCCGTGCTAAAAATTATGCACTGTTACTGTATAAATGACACTGGCAGGGAAGGGGTTAATACTGGGGGGTGATCAACGAGGTTAAATATATGCCTAAAGTGCTTGCTCACTGTGTGGGGAAAGAGTTCTGTGACAGGCACAGAGAGAGAGAGAGATCGGAGTTGTAGCTTAGCTGAAACTTCTGAACTCTCTCTGCCTGTCTGACAGAAGATCCGCCTGCTTTGTTTACATAAGCAGGCGGGTCTTTGGTCAGTTTCCCTGACAATCGCGGGAGGGCAGCGGGAATCGCCGCCACTCCTCCCATGCCCCGCCTTCCGCTGTGCATAAACAAAAACAAAAAACAAAACCATGTGCACGAAATCACGTGATTTTGCACAGCCAAGCCGCCCTGCCGCAGTAATATTATGGCAGGCGGTCAGCAAGAACATTTTTTACTTTCTGCTATATAAAACATATCCAATAAAAAATTAAAAAAAAAATTGAATTTCTTCATCAATTTAAGCCAATAGGTATTCTGCATATATATATATTGGTTAAGATTTAATTTTTTTTTTTATTCTAGTAATGGCAGCGACCAGGTGCTCTGGTCAGATGAGACAAAATTTAACTTTTTGGCTTAAAAGCAAAACGCTATGTGTGGCGGAAAACTAACACTGCACATCACCTTGAACACACCATCCCCACTGGAAACATGGTGGTGGCAGCATCATGTTGTGGGGATGCTTTTCTTCAGCAGGGACAGGGAAGCTGGTCAGAGTTGATGGGAAGATGGATGGAGCCAAATACAGGGCAATCTTAGAAGAAAACCTGTTAGGATCTGCAAAAGAGTTGAGACTGGGGCGGAGGTTCACCTTCCAGCAGAACAACGACCCTAAACATACAGCCAGAGATACAATGGAATGGTTTAGATAAAGAATAGACCAATTTTTTCAGGGCCAATACGTATACCAATACCGATATTTTGGTCACAACATATTGGTATTGGCCGATATGGGCTGATATTTTGTACATTTAAAGTTTTGAAAAATAAAAACAGTTTTTGACACAAATGTGGTACTGAACATGTTAATTTTTGTTTAATGCTTAATGGCTGGCTTGCTGGCACGGTGTGGTGGGTGGCTGGCTGGCTGGCATGGTGTGTTGGGTGGCTGGCTGGCACCCTGTGGTGGGTGGCTGGCATGGTGTGGTGGTTGGCTGGCTGGCTGGCACCCTGTGGTGGGTGGCTGGCTGGCTGGCACCCTGTGGTGGGTGGCTTTCTGGCTGGCACATTGTGGTAGGTGGGTGGCTGGCTGGCACCCTGTGGTGGGTGGCTGCCTGGCTGGCACCGTGTGGTGGGTGGGTGGCTGGCACCCTGTGGTAGGTGGGTGGCTGGCACCCTGTGGTAGGTGGGTGGCTGGCACAGGGGCTTTGGGCAGCTGGCTGGTATAGGGCCTGTGGGTGGCTGGCTGTCTGGCACCATGTCTGTGGGTGGCTGGCTGTCTGGCACCCTGTGGTGGGTGGCTGGCTGGCACAGGGGCTGTGGGTGGCTGGCTGGTACAGTGCCTGTGGCTGGCTGGTACAGGGCCTGTGGGTGGCAGGCTGGCTGGTACAGAGCCTGTGGGTGGCTGGCTGGCTCGCTGGTAAAGTGCCTGTGGCTGGCTTGCTGGTACAGGGCCTGTGGATGTGGGTGGCTGGCTGGCACCGGGCTGCTGTGGGGGGGTGTATTGCTGTGATACACTCCCGAAAGACTAGTCCCAACTCCAGATGAGGCTTTCCAAGGCGAGGAAGGCGGCCTAAGAAGGCAGAATGACGTCACAAAAATATCGGCAATATTGGCCAGTTCCAGAGCCGATACCGATATATTGGGGCACCGATATACTCGACCTTGCCAATAATGTGGTACTGAACATGTTAATTTTTGTTTAATGCTTAATGGCTGGCTTGCTGGCACGGTGTGGTGGGTGGCTGGCTGACTGGCACGGTGTGGTGGGTGGCTGGCTGGCACCCTGTGGTGGGTGGCTGGCACGGTGTGGTGGTTGGCTGGCTGGCTGGCACCCTGTGGTGGGTGGCTGGCTGGCTGGCACCCTGTGGTGGGTGGCTTTCTGGCTGGCACATTGTGGTAGGTGGGTGGCTGGCTGGCTGGCACCCTGTGGTGGGTGGCTGGCACCGTGTGGTGGGTGGCTGGCTGGCACCCTGTGGTAGGTGGGTGGCTGGCACAGGGGCTGTGGGCGGCTGGCTGGTATAGGGCCTGTGGGTGGCTGGCTGTCTGGCACCCTGTGGTGGGTGGCTGGCTGGCACAGGGGCTGTGGGTGGCTGACTGGTACAGGGCCTCTGGGTGGGTGGCTGTCTGGTACAGTGCCTGTGGCTGGCTGGTACAGGGCCTGTGGGTGGCTGGCTGGCTGATACAGAGCCTGTGGGTGGCTGGCTGGCTCGCTGGTACAGTGCCTGTGGCTGGCTAGCTGGTACAGGGCCTGTGGATGTGGGTGGCTGGCTGGCACCGGGCTGCTGTGGGTGGGTGTATTGCTGTGATACACTCCCGAAAGACTAGTCCCGACTCCAGATGAGGCTGTCCAAGGCGAGGGAGGCGGCCTAAGAAGGCAGAATGACATCACAAAAATATCGGCAATATTGGCCAGTTCTAGAGCCGATACCGATATATTGGGGAAAGTGCATATCGGGCACCGATATACTCGGCCTTGCCAATAATACATGCAAGCGACTGCATTTAGCTGCGGGAGCTGTCAGACTCCCATGGTTTTCAGTGGGGCTTCGTCCTGCAGCTAAACGCTGGGAACCTCCCCTGGGGTTTCCTCATGTAATTGCATATTGTGAATGGGGCCGAAAGAGAAAACTAGGAACTTTGCTTACTGATAATAGTGTAGCAAGTACAGGAAGGTATCAGCTCACAAGATTTCTGACAAGACAAACAGGTATTTTTTGCAGTTATCAAGCAGAAAAATGTTTTCAGGGCAGATTCACACCAGTAGGCGCGCTGAACACACAGCTACTGGTGTGTGCTGGGAGGACACAGTGCCTAAGCACTGCTCACGGCATATTACACAGTTTTTTTTTTTTTTTAGACTTTTATTGAAATATCACAAGTGACATTGCCTTTAGGTTCCATTCAAAGAGCAGTGTTGGAATGCGGTGATTCTCACCGCAGCCTGCTGCACCGAAAAAAGGTACATAGTTACATAGTTAGTAAAGTTGAAAAAAGACAGGTCTGCCTATTCTGGTGGTGCGTACAATGACTTCATCCCAGAATCGTGCTTCCTGTGCGCCCCCTTGGGCACGCACACGGAAGCGTCTGTGCTTGCCGGGGCATCACGGATCGTGGTGAAGGGCCACAATGACAGCGGCCCTTTACCACATGATTGCTCCATCCAATGACGGAGCGATCGGTTGTCAACAAACTGGCACATGTCCGGTTCAGTTCTCTCCTCGTACGCTGTACACAGCGATCGGTACAGCCTGCGAGGAGAGGAGGGAGACTACAGTACCGCCTCAATCGTGCCTCAATCATGCCTCCATCGTGCCCATCTGTGCCTCATCTGTGCCTCAAACTTGCCCATCTGTGCCTCAATCTTGCCCATCTGTGCCTCAATCATGCCCATACCTGCCTCAATCATGCCCATCCATGCCTCAATCATGCCTCATCCATGCCTCAATCATGCCTCATTCATGCCTCATCCGTGCCTCAAACATGCCCATCCATGCCTCAATCATGCCTCATCTGTGCTAACCCATACCACAGCAGTGCTCATCTGTGCCTCATCCATGCCACATCAGTGCTCATCCATGCCACTTCAGTGCTCCTCAATGCCAAATCCTTGGCAAGTCAGTGCTCATCCGTGCCTCATCCGTGCTACATCAGTGCTCATCCGTGCCACATCAGTGGTCATCCGTGCCACATTAGTGCTCATCTGTGCCACATCCATGCTACATCAGTGCTTAGCTGTGCCTCACCCATGCCACATCCATGCCACATCCGTTCATCTGTGCCACATCTATGCCACGTCAGTGCTCATCCATGCCACATCAGTGCTCATCCATGCCCCATTCATGCCACATCACTGCTCATCCGTGCCACTACGGTGCTTATCAGTGCCCTATAGTGCCTCATAAAAGTGTAATGGGTATTTAGGAAATTCGATTTGAAATGTTATGTCCCTAGAGCACCTGACAGTGCCCCCCTTAATGTTGGGCCGCTGTATATGGCTAGGCTGTGTAAAAGTCTCACACATGTGGTATCGCCTTACTCAGGAGGAGCAGCAGAATGTATTTTGGGGTGTAGTTGCAAGTATGCCTATACAGTGCTTGAAAAATAACTTGGTAATATAACAATTTTGTGAACAAAAATTAAAATAAATAAAAAAAAATCTTCATTTTGCAAAGAATTGTGGGAAAAAATATTACAACTTCAAAAAACTCCCCATGCCTCTTACTAAATACCTTGGAATGTCTACTTTCCAAAAAGGGGTCATTTGGGGGTATTTGTAATTTTCTGGCTTGGTAATGTCTCAAGAAATGAGTTTTGCTCAGTGGGGATCGATCCGCCGATCCCCGCTGAACAGGCGGATGACAGGTCCATATCCGCTTACATTGCAGAGACAGATCTGACAAAGCCCTGCTCTCCTCTATGGGAGACAGGGCCGGATTAGGAACATCATGGGCCTGGTGCTGAGGATTTTGGAGGGCCTTTTTATGGAAATACATGAAGTAAAAACGCAAAAAAATTGTATCAAAACAAATTACTTACCACTCATTCACACTGTATGTGAAAGAGAACCGGTGGGAATTAACCCACATTTTTTTACTTTTTTATTATTCACATTTTTATAATTTTGTTTCATTTTTTTTACGTTTTCCCAAAATGCTTTTTTTTGGAGGGGGGCATGGATTCTGGCAGTTTTTTTTGACGGACACGGATGACACTTGTGTGCCGGGGGGGTCGCTGTGACCCACACTGCACACATGGATGGTCCTCCAGTTCACAGTCGGGGATAATCGGTGCTTCGGGAGCACCAATCTCCCTGCATGGATTTTTAGCTGACAGCCGCTTCTCCTCCTCTCCCTCCCACAGCTGGCAGCTGAAAAGCCATGCAGGGAGATCAGTGCTCACAGCTGTCCTCACTGCCACACAAATCCCCAGCTGTTCCCTGTATTTTCCTCCTCCGGCCCCCTCTGTGACTTCCTCCTCCGCCCCCCCCATGTGCTCCTCTGGCCCCCTGTCCTCCCTCTCCAGCCCTCCTTCATGTACTTCTCCTCTGCCCCCCCCCATGTGCTCCTCCAGCCCCGTCCTTCTCCTCCAGCTCCCTGTCCACCTCCCCGTCCCTCCTCTGCACTCCCGCTGGCTGCTGAGGGGAAGTGTCAGGATTGGGGGGGGCGGAGGAAGGGGCCGGTAAACATGTAATTTACCGTCCCCTTCCTTTTCTGAATTGGACACAGTGAGTGATTGCTACTGATCGCTCCTGTGTCCTCTGATAACTGAGCATAGTAAACTGTGTTTGCTCTGCTTCAGTTCATGAATGAACAGGAGCCTCTGTATCCTTTTCATTCATTTTCAATCCTAAGCCTGCTGAGAAAGGTACTGGGGAATCTGTGTCCTCAGTCCCTTTCTCTGTCTCAAGGGGGAGATGTCAGGGGTCTGTTTAGACCCCTGATATCTCACCAAAGCCCAACAACAGGGCTGATAAAAAAAAATTACATTAAAATGAAATTATAAAAAACTGTTTAAAATTAAAAACTACTGACACCACTTCCCCCTGCCCCAACCCCCTCCCATCATAAAGCATTGTGAAAAAATGAAAAACAAATTGAATTGTAAAAAAATTAATACATAAAAATAAAAAACTACTGACACCATCCACTGCTTTACTAAAACAGTTTCTGCCCCATATACCACCATACACTCCATACTCCTCTTCTGCACATACTACCCACCACCATACACACCATACTCCTCTCCGGCACATACTACCCACCACCATACACTCCATACTCCTCTCCGGCACATACTACCCACCACCATACACTCCATACTCCTCTCTGGCACATACTACCCACCACCATACACACCATACTCCTCTCCGGCACATACTACCCACCACCATACACACCATACTCCTCTCCGGCACATACTACCCACCATCATACACACCATACTCCTCTCCTGCACATACTACCCACCACCATACACACCATACTCCTCTCCGGCACATACTACCCACCACCATACACACCATACTCCTCTCCGGCACATACTACCCACCACCATACACACCATACTCCTCTCCGGCACATACTACCCACTGCTGTACACCCCCCACTGTACATTCTCTTTTTAACATTACTGCATTCTCTATTATGTAAGTCATCTCAGACTCTATTAAACCACACCCCCTTTAAGCCATAGCGCAATTTAAGCCACACCCACAATTCGCTATAAACGGCACATTTTTTTTTTTATTGATGCCAAGGATGTACTTTTTATTTTGCACACTAACCCACTCATTTCATGATACGCCCCTGAACAAAGCATATGTCTCTATGGTGTGTACTAGCCACTATCTAAAGCACATAGTGTGAGTTCTCTCTGATCTCTCTTCCCTCTGCTTTATTTCTGCATGAGTCACTTTGGTCAGTCACACCACAGATTACCAGGGGATGGCCCTATCACTCTCCAGCACACATCAGGTAATTGACAGCTTCAGCTGTGCATTTTTACCTATGAGACCGTGTAGAGGGGGGTGTGTCCATTTCCTCCACTCAGGTCTCAGATTACACTGAGCTCCCTGCTCTATGATGAGCAGTGTTTGACATCAGATCCATGCCTCCTTCCTTCTGGAGCTCAGAAATTGCCTTTAATCTGTGTAATTTGAACCGCTGTAGAGAAGAGATGAAGCCATAGATACCCAGCAACCAAGTACACACGTCTTTGGCATAAATAGGATTAAAAGAGGCGGTGAGGAGGCATCACATCTAAACCTAGCCTTCGTATTAGTAAAAAGGCTCTACTCTGATGAGCTTACCTTCTCCAGGATAAGCCAGGATGGATCTGGTCCTGCTCTGCTTCCCCTCAGCATTCTTTGTGGAACAGGAACGGGAACACGGTGACCAGTCTGACCACTCACTAATGACACAGTCCAGACTGCAGGGGACTTTGCACACCAGCTGGACTGGAGGCTCATCCACACACAGCTCTGCAGAGACAGCTTCCCCTAATACAAACATAAAAGACAAAAAGAAGATTGTTGGACAGGAAACTCATTTTCAATACATTTTTAATCTGCATTTTTCTTTTTTTTCATTAAAATAATAATTGATGATCCTGCCATAAAGTTTCTTGCTCATGCACTACCTGGAATCCTGTTGTAGGGTAACAACACTCTGTCCTTGTCTCCCAATAATGTTGCTCCTGTGTTGTCACTCAAAGTTCTGGTGAAAACCACAAGAGCCCTGTTGGCTTACAGACAACAGATGCAATATCTAATGCAGACAAAAACTATCCTCCATTCATTTTGGATCCACTTTACAGTGAGGAACTTTTTACTCCTATGAAAGATTATTGTTTTGTTTCCATATATATTAGGTTCCCTTATCTTGGAAATGTCAATTAGATTTTAATGTCCCTCTTGTTACTTTTACAGCTCAAACCTCCACTTGTTTCTGAAACCCCCATCATCCCTTATGTAATCCCTATCCTCTGTTTTAGTACCAACATAGTCACATAATTACATAATTGGGTATGTTGAATAAAGACTAGAGTTGAGCGAACACCTGGATGTCCGGGTTCGGCGGGTCTGGCCGAACTTGAAAAAAAAGTCGAGGTTCATGACCCGGACTTAACCCGAACTTGACCCCGATCCCGAACCCCATTGAAGTCAATTTTAAAGAAATATTGCTAGAGATGAAGTAGAAAGCACCACATCCCTTTGTTTAAAGTAGCTATAATGGAGGGGGCAAAGTGGGACTTTAACGGTGCAAAATGATGGAGAAAAATCTGAATTCTCAAAAATTGTACATTTTATTACACATAGGAGGTGAGGACAAGACAGTACATCAATATAAAATGATAAAATCAAGAAAATGCACTCGAAAATATCAACTCTAAGTTAACTCTGAGTTGATATTTTCGAGTGCATTTTCTTGATTTTATCATTTTATATTGATGTACTGTCTTGTCCTCACCTCCTATGTGTAATAAAATGTACAATTTTTGAGAATTCAGATTTTTCTCCATCATTTTGCACCGTTAAAGTCCCACTTTGCCCCCCTCCATTATAGACCCATTGAAGTCAATGGTGACCCGAACTTTTGAGCACTAAAATGGCTCTAAAACAAACATGGAAAGGGCTAGAGGGCTGAAAATGACAGCAAAATCTTGTTAAGAGCATGGCAAGTGCTCTGCAAACAAATGTGGATAGGAAAATAACTTAAAATAACATAAAAAACATAAAAATAAAAAATAATCATCTTGATCTACGAGGACAAGGCCCATATGGAGTAGGAGGTAAATTGGTGATTTTTGAATAGCACATTAGAACACAGCAGTGTCTAAAGGCTTTATCTCTCAGTAACATAAAGGAAAAACTGAAAAAAAAAATTCCCTTTAAATTGGTGATTTTTGAATAGCAGATTGGAACAGCACTGTGTGTAAAGGCTGTATGTCACAGTAAAATATGAATGAAAAACTGAAAAATAATAATTTTTCCCTTAAATTGGTGATTTTTGAATAGCAGATTAGAACAGCAGTGTCTAGGGGGCGTGGCCTGACCGTGATGGTGTGAGGACGCATCTCGTGCGAGCTCCTGCTTCCCTGAGCCTGCCGCTTGACCTGTAGCGACCACCGATCATCTACTTACCTACTGGCGATGCCACCAAAGAAGCGACCGTCCTCCCAGCCCCCCGAAGGGCTCTCTGCACGCTCCACGGACCTCCGCGATCTCTTCTCAGCAACCCCTCGGAGCCGCCGCGAGGCGGCCAAGATGGCGGCGCCCCGATCCTCTCCGGCCTCCACGCTGCTCCCGGGACCACCTTCCTCCTCTGGAACACAGCTATCCCAGGTACAGGGGCGCAGCCCCAACCCCTTCTTGCCGTATACTGCGGTGTCACCTCACTCCACAGACTCTGGAGACACGGAGGAGGACTGGGACTGGAAGGCCCACATTAAGGCCTTGCCGACCAGGACGGAGATTGTGCACCTGATCACCACTACGGTGGAGCAGTCGGTCACTCAGGCATTGGAGGGGCTGAGGGCGGACACTGAGGCTCTGGGACACAGGGTGGCTTCCCTGGAATCCGGCCAGGATGATATACTGCATTCCCTGTCCTCCTTTCAGGAGGCTGCTAGCACGCACGACACTGTCCTTAATACACTTATGGATCAGCTTGATGATTATGAGAACAGGGACAGACGCCAGAACATCCGCATTCGGGGGCTTCCTGAAGCCACCAGAGCTCCTGACCTGGTCCCCTCTGTTCAGGGTATTTTCCGCCAGATTTTGGGAAACAGAGCCCCTGATATCATTGACATTGACAGAGCGCACAGGGCCTTGCTTCCCCCACCAAAAGAGGGGGAGCCACCCCGGGATGTCATATGCAAACTTCATAAGTATGCTGTGAAAGAGGACATTATGAAGGCTGCACGGTCTATGGCTGTAATCGACTTTGATGGCGCACAACTTTCTCTGTTCCCCGACCTGTCTAGGCGGACACTTATGCAACGGCGCTCCCTGCGCCCCCTACTGGATACCTTACGCTCTCACCAGGTGGTGTATCGCTGGGGATTCCCCTTCCGTCTTACTGCCTCCAGGAATGGCAAGTCGGCCGTTCTCCGCACCAAGGATGACTTGCAACGCTTCTGTACTGCCCTGGATGTCCCCTTGACAGACTTTCCTGACTGGAGACTGCAGAGTGCTCTCCCCTTGCCGCAACGCCCTGAGCGGTGGCAGCAGGTCACCTCGCAAGGTGGGAAACGTCGCAGAGGTTCGCGACGGGGCTCCGCCCGGGCCTCCCAGCACGACTGAACGTTGCTCACTCTCGCTAGAGACTTGCCGGACGGTGGGCTCTACTCAACTTCTGCTGCTATGGGGGGCTTGTCTGGGTCCCTCTATTGTTATGGTGGTATTTGCACTAGGTTGTTAAATATGCTTGACTTACATATTGATGAGTTCAGGGTGGGATTTTCCCCCCTGCGGACTGGGGCTGACCCGGGGCCCTCAGGGGCCGTGGGTCCCCCCCAGCCTGGCTACAGGTCATGTTTACTTCATTGTTGATGTTCAATGGCTCGGAGATGCATTGCTCCTCTCACTGGTGGTTCAGTCACTACCCCACAGTAGGTGGCCCCGTGGGTCTGGGTAATCCCGAGTCCTTGAGGGTTTTTTTTCTCCCTTCTTTTTTGGTTATGGTTAGTTGGAGCTGCCCCCTCTTTTTTGAAGTTGAGGGGGCGTGTCCCTTCGGGATGGCTCTCCATGCTGGGGATGGTTTTTGTCTCCTGCTCTCTCTTTTCTACTCATTGTTTCCACTGTCCTATTTTTTCTGTCTGTCTCCCCCCTGCCCTCTCCCCTCTTTTTCCCATTCCCTTCTCTCTTTTCCTTTTCTTGGGTGGTCTGGGGGGGGGGGCCTGGGGCCCACGGTGGAGGTGTGGAGCAATGCGTCTTGGAGTTCTTTTTGCTTCCCTTGCTGATCGGGGCGAGGCCTTTGATCGCATGTTGTTTACCGGTTCTTGCCAACTGCCCATCGCTGTCTTATGGCTGATGTATTGCGAGTGACCTCGTACAATGTACGGGGGCTTTGCTCTCCCAATAAGAGGGGAAGGATGTGGCAGGAACTGCGTCACTTGCGCCCTGATGTGCTTTATTTACAAGAGACGCACTTCACTGCCTCCTCCACTCCCCGCTTACCTACCCAGATGTTTTCCCAGTGGTATCATAGTGTATCCCCAATTGCCAAAGCCAGGGGGGTTGCCATAGCCATCCACAAACAATGTCCCTTTGTACTCATGGACTCCCTAACGGATCCTGAGGGGCGCTTCCTATTTCTGAAGGGTACGATCCATGGCCACACGTACACTCTTGCTAATGTGTATGCGCCTAACTCTAGAACAGTCTCCTTTTTGTCCTCAACCCTTACCAAGCTCAAGGGGTTTCGGGAGGGCATTGTTCTCTTAGGGGGGGATTTTAATGTGGTACTTTATCCCTCCCTGGACTCCTCCTCGGGATGCTCTCCTCTTTCTTTTCGAGCTCAGAAGCACCTTCGGAGGCAGTTCAGGGCCCTGCATTTGGTAGACTGCTGGCGGATCCTCAATCCCGGGGTTAGGGACTACAGTTACTACTCCAAAGTTCATGACATGTACTCCAGACTGGATTTGTTCATGGTGGATCAGTACCACCTGGACTCTGTCCTTGCCGCTTCGATTGGGTCCATTACCCTCTCTGATCACTGCCCGGTCTCCCTGACGATCACGCCCCCCGGTGCTCACCGTGTGACCCGGACGTGGCGCCTCAATGAAAACCTCCTGGATGACCCCTCCATTTTGGATCAGGTTACTGGAGAGGTGCGCTCCTATTTTGAGCTTAACTCTTCGCCTGATGTCTCCCCGTCCGCTGTCTGGGAGGGCCATAAGGCTGTGATCAGGGGGGTCCTCATTTCGCACGGTGCACGATTGAAGCGGCAACGACAGCAGGAGATTTCTGACTTTCTGGATCGTATCCACGATTTGGAAATCAAACATAAGCGTGCCAGGGCTCCTGAGGATGCTCGTTCCCTAGAGGAGCTCAGGAACACCTTGTCTTCCTGCCTGGACAGACGGGCCCGGGATAAGCTGCGCTTCTGGGCACACCGTTTTTATGAGCATGGGAACAAGTGCGGTCGCTTGCTGGCCCGAATGCTACATAAAAGGTCGGAAGCCCGTCATGTCCACGCCTTGGAGACTCCTGAGGGCAAAGTTGTCAGTTCCCCTCGCATAGCCACTTGCTTCCAATGCTTTTACGAGTCCCTGTACCATCTCCCTCGGGCTGGGGGGGGTCAGCCGTCCGACATTCAAGACTACTTGGCAGACTCCGGACTCCCCAGGCTCCCGGATGGGGTCCTGGAGGAGTTGGAGGCTCCCATTACCGAGACGGAGGTGAGCAGGGTGGTATCTGGCTTGCCTGCAGGCAAGAGCCCGGGCCCGGACGGCTTCACAAACCACTATTATAAGTCCCTGCTCCCCATTCTTGGCACCCATATGTGTACCTACTTTTACGCGGTGTCGGATGAACGGCCCCTCCCACCTGAGGCGCTGTTGGCCCACATTGTAGTACTCCCGAAACCGGGTAAGGACCCCCACCACTGTGCCAGCTATAGGCCCATCTCTCTCCTCAACGCTGATACCAAGATTTTGGCCAAAATGATGGCGCTTCGTCTCCAAGACCATATCGCGTCCTTGATCCACCCTGACCAGGCGGGATTCATGCCCCTCCGAGAAGCCCGGGACAATACTGTCCGGGCTCTCCATGTGCTCCACTGGGCTCAGCATGGACCGGACAGACTTCCCTGTCTGGCTCTATCCCTGGATGCAGAGAAGGCCTTCGACAGGGTGGCCTGGCCATACCTGTTGGGGGTTCTTCGATCTCTGGGGCTCGGGTCCCGTATGTTGGGGTGGATCTTGGCCCTATATCACGGCCCAAGTGCCAGGGTCAGGGTGAACGGGTTGCTGTTGGATCCCTTTCCCATTTATAATGGCACCCGACAGGATTGTCCCCTGTCACCCCTTCTTTTCGCCCTGGCTTTGGAACCCTTTTTGAGGAGAGTGAGGGCACTGTCTGACATTGCTGGTGTTACGGTGGGTGGTACGGAACATAAGGTGTCGGCATATGCCGATGACCTGCTGTTCTATCTTACCCGACCACAGCTCTCCCTCCCTGTACTGGTACGAGAGCTGGATCTGTTCGGGCGACTTTCCAATTTCAAGGTCAATTATGATAAATCTGAATTGCTACCTATTCATGTACCCCCCGACCTGGCTTCGACTCTACGGCGATCCTTTGGCTTTAGATGGCGGGAGGACTACCTCCCATACCTCGGCGTGAACATCTCCCCTGACTTGAAAACTCTATATGACAAGAACTTCGGCGACCTGCTGGCGCGTATCCATCTTGACCTGGAATCGTGGGCATCCCACTCGGTAACTTGGTTTGGCCGCATTAACGTGCTTAAAATGACCATCCTTCCCCGGCTGATTTATTTGTTCAACACGGTCCCCATGCATTTACCGGTATCCTTTTTTAAACGTCTGCGGCGGGCTTTTCTAAAATTCGTCTGGAGGGAGGGGAGCCCCCGCCTGGCCTATGCTGTCCTCAGGCGGACGAAAGCCGACGGTGGCGTCGGGCTTCCGGATGTTACATTGTACTATAAAGCTATGGCATTAGTTCGTATGCTGAATTGGGCGCACGGCGGTCAGTCTAAACCTTGGGTCCCCTTGGAGAAAACGCTGGCGGGCCGGAATCTTGCGGGTGCCCCGTGGATTCCTTCGGGCAATCGTGGACTGTCGGCCTGGACGTCACCCCTGACTGTGGCCACACTCCGCATCTGGGATGGCCTTAATGCGTCTGGCGCCATGTCTTCCGCCGTGTCCCCTTTGGCTCCCCTGGGGGGATTTCCCTGGTTCCCCCCGGGGGAGGATGTACGCTTTTTTCGCTCTTGGAACGCTGATGGCAAACTGTACTGCGAGAAATTTGCCCCGGCAGGCACTTTGCTGCCCCTTGCGACTTTGCGCGATCGCTTCGGTGACTTTCCGATGTCTGACTGGCGCTATAGGCAACTGACTGACTTTTTCGTCACGCTCCCAACTGCTCCACGCCCGATAACTGGCCTCTCGGACTTCGAGAAGTGGTTTGTCGACCCTCCGGAGTCCCGCCACCTACTGTCGCACATGTACAAATTGTTATTGAGCGGGGTCTCCTCCTCGCCTCCCTGTTTCATGAAGGAATGGGAGAGAGAGCTGGGGGTGGAATTTTCCCCTCCACGGCTCTCTCGCATTCTGCGTTTGACCCATGTCTCCTCTATTAGCACCAGGATACAGAAGTCGGCCTATAAATTTGTGGCCCGATGGTACAGGACCCCTGCCAAGTTGGCTCGGATATTTCCGGGCTCGGACCCCCATTGTTGGAGGGGCTGCGGTCAGGTGGGCACTTTCCTCCACATTTGGTGGGAGTGTCCCCTACTGCAGCCCTTCTGGGACGCTGTACATCTTTGGGTATCCAAGCTGTCGCTCACCCCTCCTTCCCGTGCTCCCCTTCAATACCTGTTCCATGATACACACTCCTCGATCAAACGCTACAAACGTAGTATAGTTCCTTTCCTGCTGAACGCCGCCAAGTGCCTCATACCGAGGCATTGGCGGAGTTCCGCCTGCCCCACGCTCTCTGAATGGAAAAAGGAGGTCAACCTAGTGATGGAAGCCGAAAGATGTGTTCTCACGTCACAGGGTAGGGAGGAACGCTTTAAGGACACTTGGACGGGGTGGATGTATTACTCTGATGAGATCTCGGATGAACACACTCCTAATATTAGCGGCTGAACTCTAGGACTCCTGCCTGGTCTTCTCCGGGGTGGGGCCCGCGCCCCCTGCCCGGACCTCCCTTTCTCTACCTGTTTTATCCTCCATGTTTGTCTTTTCCCCTATACTATCTCTCCCCCCCCCCTCTTTTTTTCCCTTTTTTTTTCTTGTCTCTCTGAGGCCAGTAGTCGATTCTGCGGCTGTATACACTGTAACACGGACGTTAATGTGTACAGATGCTGGAACTGTGTGTGGTGTCTGTCGGGCCCTCCGGCCTCCTCTGCGGGGATCCCTTTTTTTTGGGCGGCACTGACAGACACAGCACATCCTAGGGGTCCATAATTGTATTTGCTGTTTGGCCGATATTGGCACACGCTTTCACAATGACTGATTAATTGACCCCTATGGACTTGTTTTTGTTTCACTAATGATGTCCGGACTGAACATAATGCCGATTGTGCCTTTTCTGTATTTTTTTTTTTCCTACATGCATTTATGCACTTCTTTGCTATTTTATATTTCTGTATGTTGTTTTGAATTTGTTAAATAAAGATTATTTAAAAAAAAAAGAACAGCAGTGTCTAAACGCTGTATGTGACAATAAAATATGAAGGAAAATGTTTTCTTTTTTTTTTAAATCCAGATTAAGCAGACACATATGCACTGAGCTTGCATTAAATGTCCGCTGCACACCGCCCACCTAAAAAACTTATAAAAAATGTTTTTTTTCTCCCTCCTCCTCACTGGGCTCAGATCAGGGCAAAAAGATTGTGCACTGCACCCCCACACAATACAATCAATGTAGATCTGATTAAAGAAGATTATTCTGTCCTGTGTCCTATTCTTTCCCTGAAAGCAATCTCTCCAGCCTGTCCCTACAATAATCTCCCATCTCTCCCTCAAATCAGTAGCAGCACCAGCAGGAACCTGTCCCTACAGTAGATAGAGCAGAGTGACGTGCGGCACTACGTGACTCCAGCTTATATAGAGGCTGGGTCACATGCTGCACTGGTCAATCACAGCCACTCCATTAGTAGGCATGGCTGTAATGGCTTCTAAGGGCACATTGGTTAAATGCTCGTTGATTGGCTGCCCTGCAGCTGTTGAACCGCGCCATTAAAAGCGCGCCAAAATATCCAAACAACGGACTGTATCCCGAATATACAGTAAAATGTTCGGGTCCGTGTCCGGGTACCGAAAACCCAAAAGTCCGGTACGATCCCGAAGAATACAGTCCGTGTTCGCTCAACCCTAATAAAGACACTAGTCCATCCATTTCTACCTGTGTGTGGGGGTGATTATGTCAATACCAGTTCCCATATCTCTGTATATTGCGTTTGCTAAGATGCCCATCTAAGAGTTTTTAGAAAATATTGACATTTCCCACTGACACCACCAATTGTGGAAGGGAGTACCGCATTCTTACTGCTCTGACAGTAAAGATCTCCCTACGCAGTTTAAGGTTAAACTGCTTCTCCTCCAACTTCAATGAGTGGCCGCGTGTCTTCATAAAACTCCCTGAGACAGAATGTTTTTCTCTCTATGCTGTAGTCACCATTGAGAGATTACTATATTTCTATCATATCTCCTCTTAAGTGTCTCTTCTACAGAGTAAATAAATGTAATGTTTGTTTGTCATTCCGAATAATGAGTTCCTCCAGTCCTCTTATTAGCTTTGTTGCCTTCCTTTGGACTCAAGTTCTAGCACATCCCTCCTAAGCAGTGGTGTATTTTGGTTCTGTGTTGCCCTAGGCAAGACTGAAAATGGGCACCCCCCCCCCCACCTCATCTAAATTTGTCCCACCCCAGCTGCTTTAAAATTGTGCACGCCTGTGCAAAGGTGACAAACGATGTAAATGTTACTATTCATAAACGACACTTTGAGAGTCGATTCACACTAGCGCAACTTGTCAGGCGACTTGTCAGCCTGACAAGTCGCGCTCCCTCGCAGTCCATTGACTGCTACAGGACCCGTTCTAATAGGAGCGACACAAGTCGCTCCGACTTAGAAAAAGGGTCCTGTACTACTTCGGGGTGACCTCGGAGAGACTTGCATAGACTTCCATTATGTGAAGTCCATGCAAGTCGCTCCGAAGTCGTGGTGCATGGGAATGCACAAGTCGCCCCCGAAGTAGTACAGAGTCGTGCCGCCACAGTGTGAACCGACTCTAAAAGCCTTTACAGGTTACCACTTTAGATCTACAGAGAAGGTCTGGTGCTACAATTACTGCCCATGACCTGACATTAGCGGTGATACCTCACATGTGAAGGACGAGCGCTATTTGCGTGCGCCTTTGTGTGTGAGCATGGGAAATGTAGGCACTTTAAAAAAAATATATATTATTCATTTTTATCAGTTGGAATGGAAAGAATGTAAACATCTATGTGACAGTAATAGGCGGTGACAGGTACTCTTTATGGAGAGATCTGGGGTCTATAAGACCCCTTTTCCCTCCTCTGCACTTAAAAGCATTCAAAACATGAAGATTGGTGTTTTTGAATGCTTTCAATTTTTAAAACTGGTGCTGACGGTTCTCGAGTAAACCAGAACTGATGCCATGTCATCGGTTCCTGTTTATTGTTACGAACAGTTGAGCAAAGCCAATCCCAGCTTTGGTCGGCTGTTCAGACAGTCAGAGATGCCCTAAATGGTCTCTGGGGAGAGCCGCAGAAGGCGGCGGGAGGGGGGCAGCTACTAAGCCACTTTGATTGTTATTACAAGAGAGCCAATCACCGGCTCTAAAAAACTATATTGGGGTGATGCCAGCAGCTGCAGACATCATCCTGGTTCAGACGCCCCCCCCCCCCAGCCCCCCGATAAAATGCCGCCCCAGGCAATGCCTTGTTTTCCTCACAGTAGATACAACCATGTTCCTGAGGACCATTTTTCTTTTTTTATTTTAGGAACTTTAAGGGCCCATTTACACCTTTGCGTGCATTAACACAAGCACACTGACATGTGCTGTGCGCTAACATGAGTGACGTCAAGGCAACCCATTCAACATGAAAAGACTGCCAATGAACTGAAACACATCAATAATGGTGCATGCAACAATCCAACGCATTTCCATCGCACCGCACCGCACCAGCTTGTGTAATGCATGCATAGGAGAGACATCATTGTGTCAAACATGAGTCAGAATCCGGACTACCACTCCAGGACAACCTGGGCTCAGAGGAAGTGTAATGATGCTGGCCATCAGACTTAGGAAATCTAGTGGCATAACAAAACTATTGCGGGGTGAAGCTCTGTATTGAAGGTGAATATTGCAAGAAAAGCTGGTTCTGTGTTTTTTAAGAAAATAATGGGCTATTCATTTTTGTTTTATTTCTGGCTGAAGTTCTGCTTTAGGGAACAATCTGTCCTATATTAGAGAAGTAAAGGAAGTGACATGGATTACAGAATGCTAGATAAAATCTCTGATCGGGAATTGGCATGTCGTCTCTTATAAAAGACACCAAACATTTCTTACAGACTAAAGAGAATACATATAGACTTAAAAAAAAAAACCATGGAAAACAGATATACAGTAAAAAACAAACCCAGACAGCAATAAAAAATTAATGATCCATCCTGTTCTATAGCTAAGTCTGGGGTATAGAAAAAATAAACCTTAATAACCATCTCTATGCTACAGCATTGGTGTGTTGCTGCAGCTGTCCCCCACCGGCTCTAAGACCAAGATTTGAGCGATTACATGACCACTGATTGCTCAGTTCTCAGTCTTCTCGGAGCAGAGAGTGGTGATTGTCAGTCACCGCTCTCTGCACTGACGCTCTTGCACTCACTCACACTGGAACGCTGGGCAGGAGAGGGGGGGTCATGCTTAGCTGGATTTGACTGCCAGTTAGTTGTCAATCAGGCAGCTAGATGGATCCCAACAATATTGTTGTGATCCTTCCAGTGCCTGAGCAGCTCTGTGACGTGAGCTGATAGCAGACTTTAGCCTACTGTCAGCTTATTCTGGGTCACAGGAGAGCAAAAGTAAGTGTACTCCTGTGATCCACAAGAGAAGTATGGCCAAAAAAAAAACTTTTGGACATACCTTCCAGGAGGGTGCACGGCCAAAGGTGATCCCGTAAAATACATGTGACGAAATAGCTAATGCATCATGGCTAAAGCCTCAACCATTTACTGGGGTCATAAATGCAAATGTTCAAGTAAAAAACGCATGAATCCACCATATTTTTGTACTTCAACTTCTGCATTTAGGCTAGGTTCGTACCTGCGCGGGTGGTGCCACTGCGGGACCGGTAACAAATTACTGCAGCTGCAACCACCCTTACAGCGAAACATGGGATCCGTGGCATGACTCCCGCACTGTACTTGCGGTTCCCATGTGGGCTGCTATTTCCAAAGTAGTGCAGGGACTTCTTTCCTGCGTGTTGCTGGGCACGGCAGCCCATTCAAATGAATGGTCTCTCGTGTCCACGCAAACCGCGGCATGCACGGTCCAATAGGTGTGAACCTAGACCTTCGGTTACGCTAGGTTCACACCTATGCATTTTTGCTGGCTGCCCTTGCACGGGCACGGCAACCCATTCAAATCTACAGTGCCTGCGGTTCCGGGAAAAAAAAAAAAAAAAACATGTGGCCACAGGAAAATTGCATGGTTATTTTGATTTTTGATTTTACATGCGTGGGGGTGCCAGAATAAAAGGCAGCCCTGCACGTTTTTCACTGTAGGTGGTTGCGGGAATGGATGCTCTGATTGGTGGAGCAAAACGCGTCAAGCCGTTGCCCGTACGTCCTATGTCATATCCGGTGTTTGGAACGCAGAACGCGGAAGCGCCGTCCAACACTAAGGAATACACTGAAGGCGTTTTTATTTCATTGAATTTGTAAGTGTAACCTTTAATTATTTATAATAAAATTGCTGGAATGTACTTCACCATGGAGATTCTTCTTTTTATTATGGGGGGAGCCCTATGATTAGTGAAGAGCAGGATCCCATAGCCACATACCTTGCCAGATTAGGAGTGTTTTGGAGCGGTTACAAGTAGTGTTGAGCGAACACGGACTGTATTATTCGTGTTCGTACCGAATAATTGGATTTTTTGTACCCGAACACGGACACGGACACTTTACTGTATGTTCGGGTAAAAATCCGTGTTCGGTCGTTTTATTTCCGGGTTTTGCATGCTTTGGCGCTCTTTTCATGGCGGGCTTTCAACAGCCAATCAACAATCGTTTAACTGGTGTGCCTTAAGCCATCCCAGCCATGCCTGCAAATGTCTCAGTAGCTGTGATTGGCCGTCTGAAGCATGTGACCAAGTCTTTATAAGTTCGAGGCAGCCGCAGCGGCGTCATTATGCTGCTTAGATTCAGGGACAGAGCACACATCAACGTGCTGGCTGCTGATTAGGGAAAGATAGGCAGGAAAAAACCATTTGTGTCCGGATAGAATTGAGGGACAGGTCGGAGTGTTTAGGCAGGGCGAGTTGTAGGCATTTTAGGGATAGAGTCTGCTGAATTATATAGGGTCAGTGTCTTCTACAAACTACAATCGATATTGCTGTGTGGGGGGTGGGGTCTGCACTCAATCCTGATCTACGATCTCTTCTCAATCCTGTTAGGGACAGAGTCTGCTGAATTTTAGGGAAACTGTGTTCTACAAACTACAATCGATATTGCTGTGTGGTGTGGGATTGGAGATAGGCAGGTGTCAGTGATCCACATCCATTTTTCTGTGTGTGAGCTGCAGTGAACACAATCTTTTTGGGCTGCAGTGAACACAATCTTTTTGGGCTGCAGTGAACACAATCTTTTTGGGCTGCAGTGAACACAATCTTTTTGGGCTGCAGTGAACACAATCTTTTTGGGCTGCAGTGAACACAATCTTTTTGGGGTGCAGTGAACAAAATCTTTTTGGGGTGCAGTGAACACAATCCTTTTTGGTGTGCAGTGAACACAATCTTTGTGGGGTGCAGTGAACAAAATCCTTTGTGGGGTGCAGTGAACACAATCTTTTTGGGGTGCAGTGAACAAAATCCTTTTTGGGGTGCAGTGAACAACATCCTTTTTGGGGTGCAGTGAACACAATCTTTTTGGGGTGCAGTGAACAAAATCCTTTGTGGGGTGCAGTGAACACAATCTTTTTGGGGTGCAGTGAACACAATCTTTTTGGGGTGGAGTGAACAACATCCTTTTTGGGGTGCAGTGAACAAAATCCTTTTTGGGGTGCAGTGAACAAAATCATTTTTGGGGTGCAGTGAACACAATCTTTTTGGGGTGCAGTGAACACAATCTTTGTGGGGTGCAGTGAACACAATCTTTTTGGGGTGGAGTGAACAACATCCTTTTTGGGGTGCAGTGAACAACATCCTTTTTGGGGTGCAGTGAACACAATCTTTTTGGGGTGCAGTGAACACAATCTTTGTGGGGTACAGTGAACAGAATCTTTGTGGGGTGCAGTGAACACAATCTTTGGGGGGTACAGTGAACACAATCTTTGTGAGGTGCAGTGAACACAATCTTTGTGGGGTGCAGTGAACACAATCATTGTGGGGTGCAGTGAACTCAATCTTTGTGGGGTACAGTGAACACAATCTCATACTGAAGGTTTGAGGGTGCTGCCTGTTCCATACTCCCCCTACTCCTCATCTAGCCTTTTAGGGGTACAAACAATAGTAATTGGGGCCTAGTGTGGTTGTGTACGTGTGATATACATACACTTTTTTGGGATCATATTTTCTATTCCGCTATTTAATCAAAAACCTTTGGGGATCAGTTAAATTGGGGGATAGTCTGTGTTGGTACGTGTGAGAGAGATCCACCTTTCCAAGTTGTTGAGGTTCATCTCATACTTCTGAAGGTTTGAGGGTGCTGCCTGTTCCATACTCCCCCTACTCCTAGCCTTTTAGGGGTACAAACAATAGTAATTGGGGCCTAGTGTGGTTGTGTACGTGTGATATACATACACTTTTTTGGGATCATATTTTCTATTCCGCTATTTAATCAAAAACCTCTGGGGATCAGTTAAATTGGGGGATAGTCTGTGTTGGTACGTGTGAGAGAGATCCACCTTTCCAAGTTGTTGGGGTTCATCTCATACTTCTGAAGGTTTGAGGGTGCTGCCTGTTCCATACTCCCCCTACTCCTAGCCTTTTAGGGGTACAAACAATAGTAATTGGGGCCTAGTGTGGTTGTGTACGTGTGATATACATACACTTTTTTGGGATCATATTTTCTATTCCGCTATTTAATCAAAAACCTTTGGGGATCAGTTAAATTGGGGGATAGTCTGTGTTGGTACGTGTGAGAGAGATCCACCTTTCCAAGTTGTTGGGGTTCATCTCATACTTCTGAAGGTTTGAGGGTGCTGCCTGTTCCATACCCCCCCTACTCCTCATCTAGCCTTTTAGGGGTACAAACAATAGTAATTGGGGCCTAGTGTGGTTGTGTACGTGTGATATACATACACTTTTTTTGGATCATATTTTCTATTCCGCTATTTAATCAAAAACCTTTGGGGATCAGTTAAATTGGGGGATAGTCTGTGTCGGTACGTGTGAGAGAGATCCACCTTTCCAAGTTGTTGGGGTTCATCTCATACTTCTGAAGGTTTGAGGGTGCTGCCTGTTCCATACTCCCCCTACTCCTCATCTAGCCTTTTAGGGGTACAAACAATAGTAATTGGGGCCTAGTGTGGTTGTGTACGTGTGATATACATACACTTTTTTTGGATCATATTTTCTATTCCGCTATTTAATCAAAAACCTTTGGGGATCAGTTAAATTGGGGGATAGTCTGTGTTGGTACGTGTGAGAGAGATCCACCTTTCCAAGTTGTTGGGGTTCATCTCATACTTCTGAAGGTTTGAGGGTGCTGCCTGTTCCATACTCCCCCTACTCCTCATCTAGCCTTTTAGGGGTACAAACAATAGTAATTGGGGCCCAGTGTGGTTGTGTACGTGTGATATACATACACTTTTTTGGGATCATATTTTCTATTCCGCTATTTAATCAAAAACCTTTGGGGATCAGTTAAATTGGGGGATAGTCTGTGTCGGTACGTGTGAGAGAGATCCACCTTTCCAAGTTGTTGGGGTTCATCTCATACTTCTGAAGGTTTGAGGGTGCTGCCTGTTCCATACCCCCCCTACTCCTCATCTAGCCTTTTAGGGGTACAAACAATAGTAATTGGGGCCTAGTGTGGTTGTGTACGTGCGAGATACATACACTTTTTTTGATCATATTTCCTACTCCGCTATTCAATAAAAACCTTTGAGGATCAATTGAATTGCGGGATAGTCTGTGTCGGTACGTGTGAGAGAGATCCACCTTTCCAAGTTGTTGGGGTTCATCTCATACTTCTGAAGGTTTGAGGGTGCTGCCTGTTCCATACTCCCCCTACTCCTCATCTAGCCTTTTAGGGGTACAAACAATAGTAATTGGGGCCCAGTGTGGTTGTGTACGTGTGATATACATACACTTTTTTGGGATCATATTTTCTTTTCCGCTATTTAATCAAAAACCTTTGGGGATCAGTTAAATTGGGGGATAGTCTGTGTCGGTACGTGTGAGAGAGATCCACCTTTCCAAGTTGTTGGGGTTCATCTCATACTTCTGAAGGTTTGAGGGTGCTGCCTGTTCCATACCCCCCCTACTCCTCATCTAGCCTTTTAGGGGTACAAACAATAGTAATTGGGGCCTAGTGTGGTTGTGTACGTGCGAGATACATACACTTAAATTGATCATATTTCCTATTCCGCTATTCAATAAAAACCTTTGAGGATCAATTGAATTGCGGGATAGTCTGTGTCGGTACGTGTGAGAGAGATCCACCTTTCCAAGTTGTTGGGGTTCATCTCATACTTCTGAAGGTTTGAGGGTGCTGCCTGTTCCATACTCCCCCTACTCCTCATCTAGCCTTTTAGGGGTACAAACAATAGTAATTGGGGCCCAGTGTGGTTGTGTACGTGTGATATACATACACTTTTTTTGGATCATATTTTCTATTCCGCTATTTAATTTAACTGGGCCTCCATGCGAGACCTGTGTGCCTTGTTGCGCTGTTTTGAGTACTCCACCAACATGGCCAGTGGCAATGACGCCGTTCTCAGCTTAACTATCCCACTTCCATGCCTCCTTGAAAAAACAATTCGGGCGATGATGGAAGAGGATGTGGCACAGGATGAGGAGGAGGAGGAGGATGAAGAGGTAACATTTCCAAGGCTTTCAGGGCAGTCATTCGCAAGGGGCTCCGAGGGTGGGTTCCTGCACACGCAAACGCCAGGGACGCAATTGTCCAGCAGGGGCACAGTTCTGGAGGATGAGGAGGATGAGGAGGAGGAGGAGCTGGAGGAGGAGATGGAACCATGTTCACAGCAGGGTGGCACCCAGGCCAGCTCATGGCCATCACTGGTGCGTGGCTGGGGGGATACAGAGGACACGGACGATACACCTCCCACAGAGGACAGCCTTTCGTTGCCTCTGGGCAGCCTGGCACACATGAGCGATTACATGCTGCAGTGTCTCCACAACGACCGCCGAGTTGCCCACATTCTAACTTGTGCTGATTACTGGGTGGCCACGCTGCTGGATCCCCGTTACAAGGACAACGTACCGTCCTTAATTCACTCACTGGAGCGCGATCGCAAGATGCGCGAGTACAAGCGCACGCTGGTAGACGCCATGCTGCTGGCATTCCCATCTGACAGCGGGGCCACAGTGGAAGCACAAGGCAGAGGAGGAGGAGGAGGAGGTCGCCAACGCAACCAGGGCACCGCCAGCACCTCAGAAGGCAGGGTTAGCATGGCCGAAATGTGGAAAAGCTTTGTCAGCACGCCACAACAAACAGCAGCACCAGCAGCTCAGATGGAACGTCTTAGCAGGAGGCAGCATTTTACCAACATGGTGGAGCAGTATGTGTGCACACGCCTACATGTAGTGAATGACGGGTCTGCCCCCTTCAACTTCTGGGTCTCCAAATTGGGCACATGGCTTGAGCTTGCCCTTTACGCCTTGGAGGTGCTGGCGTGCCCTGCAGCCAGTGTATTATCTGAACGGGTATTTAGCACGGCTGGGGGCGTTATAACAGACAAGCGCAGCCGCCTGTCCAGAGACAATGTGGACAAGCTCACGTTCATTAAAATGAACCAGGCATGGATCCCACGGGACTTTTCCGTACCTTATGCAGAATAGCAATGGATACCGACCTTACCCACCCATTGTTCCATTTTTGCTCTTTCTCACTCTTTTGGGGTGTACCCTCATTTAAAATTTTTGAAAAGAAGCAGTGTTGGCTACCTCGTCCTCCTCCTCAGGGCCAGATTAATGTAGGGGCTATTGGAGCTGCAGCTCCAGGCCCCTACCTTTTATATAGGCCCCGGGTTGGCCATATTCACTGTTACCGCTCTTCTGTCACTTGTAAACACAGAAGTCTGGCTTCTATGCTCGCTTCCCCAGGCAGCACCCTCAGAACCTCCCCACACAGCGTGAAGGCCGGACAAGGAGGGACAGTTGGCGATGCATGGATGTGTTTATGGGCTTCAGAGACAGCATCCCATGTTGAATTAGGCATGCATGGCTGCACCCTTCCTCCTCTGGGTGCATGGCAAGGCACGGCCCTTAAGGCCCTTCAAAATCCTCAGCACCAAGCCCATGATGCTGTTAATCCGGCCCTGGTCCTCCTCCACCGCCGCTTCCACCTACACCGCCCATAGGTGTGCGCAGCCTATTGCATTAAGGTGTGCACCCCAAAGTTGAAATACACATGCATGTGTTTGCCAGCAGGGAGAGTAATGTATCGGGGCCATGTACCTGTAGGCAAGGAGAAATAGAGCAGAGCAGGTCCCAGGGAGATCTTTCCCATCTCCTCACTGGCAATGCTATGTGCCCTAGGTGATTAGGGTGTGCCCAGGCACACCCAGCACACCCTGTGCGCACGCCTATGTCACCGCTAGGCTTGTGACGGTATCAGATTTTCATGCTGCGATTAATTGATTAAGGTTTTGCCACGGTATACGGTATTATCACGGTATTCTATTATTAAATTTAAATTATTAAATTTCCACCTCACTTCAATTTCATTGCTGAATTTAGGGGCTTTGGTTCACTTATGCACATTATTATATAGTCAGTCAGTACAGACTCTGTGAACCAGGCCTAAAATAGGTCATCAAGCAGTGTCTGGCCTAACTGGTGATAACTGGTTCTGGCGCTCGGCTCCGATCCGATGGCCTGGTCATTAAGAGGGCAAATCCTTGTGGTCAAGAAGTGGTTAAACCTGAAGGAGGTGTTGTTTATAAATTACTTTACTATTGCTTTAGGCCTGGTTCACATGTATGCGGGTTGGTGGTTCACATTTGCACAGGCATAGCAGCCCATTGATTTGAATGGGCTGCTATGCCCTCATTTTCCGCAGAAAAAAGGTGCATGCAGCATTTTTTTAAAATTCAGTGGCCTTGAAATCCATCCTGCTTTTGCACCATGCGACTAACCTGCAGTTCCTGCTCTGGCAAGCTTTCTGCATTTTTTGTATACGTGGGCACGGCATTTAAAAATAAACAGTTTGCGTGTGCAGCAACGGCAGGTAAGTCGCATGGTGCAAAAGAAGGATGGATTTCATGGCCACTGCATTTTTTTAAATTCTGCATGCACCTTTTTTCAGCTGAAAACGCAGGCATAGCAGCTCAAGCCCATTCACATCAATGGGCTGCTATGCCTGTGCAAATGTGGGCCCCCAACCCGCATACATGTGAACCAGGCCTAAAGCAATAGTAAAGTCATTAATTGGTTAAACCTGCAGGAGGACCGGTGTTTTTATCTATTAATGACTTTACTATTGCTTTAGGCCTGGTTCACATGTATGCGGGTTGGGGGCCCACATTTGCACAGGCATAGCAGCCCATTGATGTGAATGGGCTTGAGCTGCTATGCCTGCGTTTTCAGCTGAAAAAAGGTGCATGCAGAATTTAAAAAAATGCAGTGGCCATGAAATCCATCCTTCTTTTGCACCATGCGACTTACCTGCCGTTGCTGCACACGCAAACTGTTTATTTTTAAATGCCGTGCCCACGTATACAAAAAATGCAGAAAGCTTGCCAGAGCAGGAACTGCAGGTTAGTCGCATGGTGCAAAAGCAGGATGGATTTCAAGGCCACTGAATTTAAAAAAAATGCTGCATGCACCTTTTTTCTGCGGAAAATGAGGGCATAGCAGCCCGTTCAAATCAATGGGCTGCTATGCCTGTGCAAATGTGGGCCGCCAACCCGCATACATGTGAACCGCCAACCCGCATACATGTGAACCACCAACCCGCATACATGTGAACCAGGCCTAAAGCAATAGTAAAGTCATTAATAGATAAAAACACCGGTCCTCCTGCAGGTTTAACCACTTCTGGATCGCAAGGATTTGCCCCTTTAAAGACCAGGCCATCGGATCAGAGCGCCAGGACCAGTCATCACCAGGTAGGCCAGACACTGCTTGATGGCTATATAATAATGTAATGTGGGCTGCTAGGCGTGTGTGTGTGTATATATATATTTATTAGAGCTGCACGATTCTGGCCAAAATGAGAATCACGATTTTTTAGCTTGGAATAAAGATCACGATTCTCTCACGATTCTCTGTGTAACAAAAAAAAAAAAAATTGGGATAACTTTACTGTTACGTTTTTTTTTTTTTTTTTATTCATTAAAGTCTAATCATTGCGTTTGAAAGACTGCTGCGCAAATACAGTGTGACATAAAATATTACAACAATCGCCATTTTATTCTGTAGGGTCTCTGCTAAAAAAATATATAAAATGTTTGGGGGTTCTAAGTACTTTTCTAGCAAAAAAAAAACTGATTTTAACTTGCAAACAGCAAGTGTCAGAAAAAGATCCAGTCTTTAAGAGGTTAAACTTCCTTTCTCCCTGGCAGAGGGAAGGAAAAGATACAAATGTAATCATTTTTGTTTATAGTTAGGAGACTAAGGCTCCGTTCACATGTAGGCGTTTTGGGGCGTTTTTGGGGCGTTTTTCTGCTCTAGGATCAGCTCTCAAAACGCCCAACAAGACAAATCCTATTCATTTCAATGGCCCCTGTTCACATCTGAGCGTTTTGAAGCTGTATACAAAACGCCCAACGCTCAAAAAAGTACATGAGCTTCTTTTTGGGCAGATTACAGGCGTTTTCCATTGATCTCTATTCAATCTAAAAACGCCTGCACAAAAATCGCGGCAAAAATCGCGGTAAAATCGCGGTAAAAAACGCCGCAAAAATCGCGGTAAAATCGCGGTAAAAAACGCGCGAAAAACGCTACGCTCAGGTGTGAATGTAGCCTTAATGCTGAAAGGTGTTAGCTGAGTGAGTGAATGAGTCATCCAGCTCACTGAAATGTATAAATTCACAAGTCAGGCAGACTTGACAGAGAAACTCGGTATTTTAAAAATGCCACAATAACAATACCGTGGCTATGCAATACCGCGATATATCGAATTACCGAAAACCGGCATATGTCTAGTCACCGCCACATCCACCACCACCTCAACCTCCCTCCTACTCCATATGGGCCTCGTCCTTCAGAGATGAAGAAGAACATTGTTTTATTTTTCTGTTTTTTTTTGTTGTTTTAAGTTATTTCCCTATCCACATTTGTTTGCAGAGCACTTGCCATGCTCTTAATTACGTTTTGCTGCCATTTGCAGCACTCTAGCCCTTTCCTTTGGTGTTTTAGAGCCATTTTAGTGCCTTAAAGTTCGGGTCCCCATTGACTTCAATGGGGTTCGGTGTCCGGGAAAAGTTCGGTAAAAGTCCGGGACACGGACCCGGACTTTTTTTTAAAGTTCGGCCGAACCCGTCGAACACGGACATCTAGGTGTTCGCTCAACCCTAGTTACAAGTGTTCACTAGCCAGTGTTTCAGCATGGAAGGCTAAGAAAGGTCTACTATTTGCTTAAGTCTGGTGAGTGAGGGACTAAGAGGGGAGCACTGTGTGATACCACCTGAAGAAGAGTCACTCATATGAGCACAAGAGCACTTTTACTGAACACTATATATATATTTTTAATGAAGAGACTTTTTTGCTGAACGTTGATTGATTGATTTTTTGGATTGTTTAATGCACGCTATTTAAATGAGTTTTTTTATTACCATAGAAAAATATTTTTTTGCATAATAGATTTGTATGTACATGTTGCACATTATACATTGCACTTTATTTATTTATGAATAATTTATTTAGCACGGAGATAATTTATGCACAATATTTAGCACCTTTGGGTGTACGTTTAGTAAACTGAGATAAGCCGAGATCTGGATGATCACGGCTTGTCTCAGAGCATTGCAGGTTTAAAATACTGAGAAGAGTAGTGGAGAACATAGTCTTCTCTTCTCATCTCAGTACACAAACAGCTTGCATTCACTGCAATAGAAACGACCAGTTTAGAAACACATGATCTCACCTGATCACTGTGCTTCTCTTTGAAGATCTCCTCTTCCTACTTCTCCAGCTCAGAGGTGGAGATAGCAGGAAGAAATAGGAGATCTCTGCTGTGAATGTCCCTGTGCCCAAAAGTGAAAGTAAAAACTCTCCCTACTGCAGTGAAATATACATCAACAGCAGGTTAGAAACACATTAACTATACAATCACATATATATCTGTGTGTGTATATATATATATATATATATATATATATATATATATACTGTATGTACTGGTGTGTATGTATGTATATATATATATATATATATATATTTTTTTTATTTCAGGTACTTATATAGCACAGTCAATTTACACAGCGCTTTACATATACATTGCACATTCACATCAGTCCCTGCCCTCAAGGAGCTTACAATCTAAGGTCCCTAATGCCTCGTACACATGTACCGATCGGCCGTCTTTTGTCCAGGGCTGTCCTGTCCGCTGAAAACTGCAAAAGACTGCACATGAATTTTGTCGGCCAACAACAGCCGACTGCAGAAGTGATGTCATGTGATGGTTAACTTTCCGTGTGTTTTTTCTTTTCTGAGCATGCCCAGTCTTGCTAATCTGCTGTTTGTCGGCCGAATTCTGTACTGACTGGCGAACAATCAGCCGTTCTGGTGTTGGCCAACAAAAATTTTAATGCCTGCAGGACAGATTCTGTTCGGCCGAAAATGCGCTGTCGGCTGTCGAAAGCATCATACTAACAAGCATACAATCGGCCGATCGGTCGTCGGCCGAATATTTACGGCCGACGATCGGTACATGTGTGTACGAGGCATCACTCACATACATACACAGCAGGGCCAATTTTTTATACAGGATCCAATTAACCTACCAGCATGTCTTTGGAGTGTGGGAGGAAACCAATCTGTCACGATTCAACCACGCCCACGGCGACTAGCTAAACGAGACGTGATGAATCGTGACTGGGCAGTATAAGGGGATAACGGAAATAAAGAAAATTCCTACTAAAGGCTCGTACACACGTACCGATTGTCGCAGAAAAGATTCGGCAGACGACCGATCGGCCAAATGTAGGCTTGTTAGTATGATGCTTCCGACAGCCGACAGCGCACTTTCGACCGAACAGAATCTGTCGTGCAAGCATTAAAATGTTTGTATGCCGACACCAGAACGGCCGATTGTTCGCCAGTCAGTACAGAATTCGGCCGACAGACAGCAGATTTGCAAGACTGGGCATGCTCATAAAAGAAAAAACACAGGGAAAGTTAACCATCACATGACATCACTTCTGCAGTCGGCGGACAAAATTCGTGTGCAGTCTTTTGCACTTTTCAGCGGACATGACAGCCCGGGGACAAAAGACGGCTGATCGTTCGGCCGACGATCGGTACGTGTGTACGGGGCTTAAGTAATTAGATTGGCTGCAATACTTTCACAGCCTGCACTGCCTTCGGTCACCACTAGAGGGAGACTCCAGTCCAATCCAGCTGGCTGACCACACACAGGCAGATACAAATCTTACATACAATCTGATGCACTCTAAGGGTTGGGGAGCAGTCTAGCAATTACCACACACTACTAGGATTCCTCCAACTATCCTACAAGCCAGAACCCCTGTGTTGATCACTCTTCCCACTGTCCCCACACCCACACACCACAAACGATAGCCTGTGGTCTGGTGTACAATCTGCATGCAATCTGCCAACATACAGTGCAATTGCATACAGATTGGCATGTATGTATGTATGTACTGTATGTATGTGTGTATATATATATATATATATATATATATATATATATATATATATGTGTGTGTGTGTGTGTATGTGTATATATATATATATTTATATACTGTATGTATATATACCGTGCATGTGTGTGTGTGTGTGTATATATATATGTTTTCATGTGTCAGAACGTGTCATTACGAGTTCTTTTAAACTTTAGTTTCACTTTTTAAATTTAGCAGTGCCTGTAATCTCACAAAATCTCGTGAGATTACAGGCAGTCCACCCAGTTATACAGAGATCACGGCAGTTCTCAGAGAAAAAACTTCTCCTCTGATCACCCTGTGAGAAGTGAAGTTCTCCGCCTTCTAAACTGGGTGCCAGAGGAGATATTTTTTCTCTGAGAACTGCCGAGAATTGAACTGAGAGAAAACTTCTCAGTTTACTAAACGTACACCTAAGGCCTCTTTCACACGGCCGCTCCGTTTTTTCCTCTGCTGCAGCACTTTTTTTTTTTTCACGGACACGGATGACACTTGTGTCATCCGGTCCGTATGTCCGCATATCATCCCATCCGTTTGCGGATGATATACGGACATAATGTATGTCTATGGGGGTTGCGGATGTCAGCGGATGACACCGCTGACATCCGATTTTGCATCCTTTCCGCTTTTTAAATGGAAGAAAAATAGGGTTCTGTTCCGTTCCAAAAAAAGGGAACAGAACTGAAAGGATGCAAATCGGATGTCAGCGGATGGTCATCCGCTGACATCCGCTATCCCATTGACATGCATTATGTCCGTATATCAACCGCAAACTGATGGGGTGATATACAGACATACGGAGCGGCCGTGTGAAAGAGGCCTTATAGTAGTATGGGATTAATTGGATACTGACACATCTTATTAGTATTTATTTAATAATTTATTATTTGAGCAGCGCTGACACTTTCATTCACTACTACTTTAGAACCAACCCTTCTTGTTTAGCTGCAGCTCATTGTCTTAATTGATTTAATTTATTAATATAATTTAATATAATGTTATATATAACACCATAAGCGCAGGTACCCGTTTTTAGCTGGTTGCGGGAATTGCTGCAATTCTCTAATTTGCAGCCAGAAGTGTGACCCAAGCCTAAAAGATTGAGGCTTTATCCATGGTGTGCTGGCTATTTCTTCGTAAGCAATTAAACCTGACGCTCTATTCAGAACCTACAAAAATAAATAACATGAAGGAAAAACATTTTAGATACACTTCAATAGTCCATGTGACGAGTTTACCCGTTGCCTTGAATCGCCCTACTAAGTACTAATATATATTTTTAAAATTCTGTTTTTCCTTTTATTCTAGTATATTAGTAAGACTTTGTATTAGCATTTTCTTTAAAAGTAATAATACAAATACGGTGCTTGTGGTGTTGGAATTTCTCCAGGAGGCACACCTGTTCTTAATCCTTAATGTAGATAAAACAATGACAAGAAAAATATTCCAATTTTCCGAGCCTTGTATTCAGCAAGACTATCGCAACGTAGCATATGTTTGTAGTGCTAATCTTCATTTGTATCTAGGCTGGAGACATTCAGTGCTTTATTCTAAGACTGCTGAAAATAATTCCTAGCTCAAGACCAGAGAAGAACAGATTGGAGACAAAGTTTTATAGAATGCCTGAAAATGTTTTCAATTAGAGGACCTTCCTGACAAATTAGGATAACGCATCCTTTCCTATCTATGACTGCACAAAACTATACATAGGGTTGTGTATGCCATTTTTTTCCCCCAGTCTTCTCTTCTTGATACATTATCATTTATGGATGGGTTGGTGTAAAGATGGAGATTTGCAGGAGCTTCATGACAACACAGGAAAAACAGTATGTCAATGACCAATGTAATGGGTGGAGGAGAACGACAATCAGTTAGAAAGCTATAAAGAGCAAAGACCTGAACCTAAAGTGGAGGGCACATCAAAACCTAACCTTTATACTTGGTTCACATCTATGCGGCTGCCGTTGATGCATTTTTCCGGTGTGTTTTGTGGTGCAATTTGTCTTTTTAAACCTGCTTTTTTATGCATTTTTTCATGCAGTTTTCATGTGTTTTGCATTTTTTTCTCTTTAACAAACCAAACAGCTGGTTGTTAAGGAGCGAATAAAAAGAGAAAACAAAAGAGCACCTTTAAGTGTAATATTTATTGGCACTTTGGAAGGATAAAATCGTAGAAAACTCACAATTGTGATGATAAAAAAGGCTCTGATCTAGAATCTCAGATAGAGAGGTGGACGCTTCTGTATGAGAAATATATTATGTGGCGATTGGTATCGGCGCTACCTTACAGTATAAAAACGTGACTGCCCCAAAGTGTAGGTGAAAAAATATATAAGGGTATCAACAGAAAATGTTTTTTTGTGAGTAAATTAAATGAGATAAACAATCCGTGTGTTTATTAAATTTCAAATAAAAAACAAATATAGTGATACATGTGCAATATGCATATCGAAAATGGTGGAAAAAAGAAAATAATGGGGGGGGGGGGGGAGGGGAGTGTTCCCACAACCACAAGTGTTATATCAGGTATATACTTATTCCTGATATATTTGTGCCACACAAGTATTGAAAAATAAACAGGTGCTGCTGTGCAGAGTTCGAAAATGACCACAACCACAAGTGTTATATCAGGACTTCCCTGATATATGTGCCACACATGTGCTAAAAATAAGCAAAAGCTGCTGTGCAGAGTCCAAAGTGTCCACTAGGTGGCGTCTGCAATACGACCTGTGCAGCTGTATGGGGGGTCTCTTCTCCGTATTTGGGGGAGCACTTCCGAGCCGGTGGTCTGGTGCCCTAAATGCTCATAACGAAAGAAGGCCCCAAAGTGAATAGATAATCCATACAATAGCGGCAAAAAGGCGTAGTACACTCACTGTTAAGATGATCTGGATCAGAGTAGACAAAAAACAGTCCGCGCCGGGATGCTTCCGCGTTCCACGGCCGACAACCGGAAGTGACGTTGCACGTTCTAGACTCCGCCCTACGCGTTTCGTCAGAGGGACGTCAACTGGAGCGGCGTCAACTAAGCGTACTCCCGGACTTTTTATAGCCGCCCGTATCCAAGCAACGGAGGGGACGGGCCGTCACCGTCATCTTGTTACACCCTCTCCGGAGGCCATATTGCTCCACCACTGGCTTCAATGCAAGGATGTGCAGGGGAACGGCCATATTCTCATCATCTCCGATCGATAGCTATAACCGAGTGTAATGCGATTCTGTTTGCCAAACGTATTTTTTCAAAAAAATTCCTTTATTAATGACAACAATTCTAAAACCAAATCTCAAAAAACAACCTCCATAGGTAGAGATTGATATTTTGAGAAATCTCATAAAAAAATATATAAAAATGCAAGAAATGAAAAAAATAAAAAAGAGAAAGAATATAATATAAAGGTCAGATGTAGCATAAACTTATTTAAACCGAAATGTGGAACCCCATATGAAAAAAAGGGGAAAAAATAGTATATGAAAGAAAATGAAAAATGAGTAAATATATTCCAACGAATATTTATATTCAAAGAACCCGATGTGTATCGGGAGGAAGGGCGCAGGAAACAAAAAAACAAAACAAAAAGTGATCCCTAATTACATTATAAGAAAAGTGATGTATTGGATGGTGATGAGGAAAAAAAAAATATTATCGGGACCAAAGTGAAGAAAACAACTTAAGATTAAAACCAGAAATTAGTGATTTGTGAAAAGTGATGCTGGATGAGAAAGCTAAAGTGCATAAAAATATTATTTTGCGTAAAAGAAACAATCAAAGAAATGAAGGAGATTTTTTCCGGTAGTTGTGTCATCATGATATTTGTGTTATTTTAGAACCAAAAATGATGCTGGATGAGAAGAGCTAATTTAATTCCCACTATAAAGTTAAAAAAACTTTTTTGTAAAAAGCAACCCAAATAACATACCGAAGATAAAAACTAAATAAAATCAATATTATGTTATATAAATTCTTTGTTTCATATGTAAAAAAATTATAGCAACAGGGTTAGACGTAAAATTTCCTATACCAATTACAAATCATGATGGTATTGGATAAGGAGGTAAATATATCAAAAGTGGAGGGACTCCTATAAAAGAGGCTTTAATTGGACTGATGCTGGATGAGAAAGATGGGACAAATTCTAAAATTGTTTAAAAAATATAAAATACACAAAAAATAAAAAATAAAAATTAAAATTTAAATTAAAATTTAAAAGGAGGTAAAAAGATGAAATATATAATTATGTAAAAACCGACCAGGGAGATATTTGAGAAAAAATCCCAGTCCTAAAAAATCCCAATATTAAAAGTGTAAAAAAAGGGGGAGGGATTTTTTTATAAAAGGGGAAGGGATTTTTTAAAAAGAGCTTCTAAGAACCTTAAAGGGAATGTTAAACGAGGAAAGCTTATGTGTCTGTGATGAAACAATTCAAGTCTATATCCGCATTTAACCCTTCCGGACGGAGAGATCTCATCATGTAAATCCACTTGGTCTCATTACGTGAAACCAATCTTCGTTTGTTACTGCCCCTCCAATCTCCTTTTATCCTATCTATCGCATAAAAAGTGAGTCCGGAGGGGTCCTTAGCATGTACCTCTTTAAAATGTCTCGACAGGGTATGTTTTTCAAAGCCCTTTTTGATATTCTTGATGTGCTCACGTATTCTCACGTACAACTGGCGGGTAGTTCTTCCAATATACTGTAAGTGGCAAGGACACTCTATGACATATGTGACGTAAGAGCTCGTGCAAGTGATGGTGTCCTTGATTCTGAACTCTTCTCCTGTAGTGTTTGATTTGAAATGGGTAATTTTTCTGGGTTGTTTTCTATTTGTCCTACATGGTAGACACTTCTTACATCTAAAAAAACCATTGATGCTGGTGGGAAGGGTGATCTGTTTTGGGGGGTTGATGACATTTTTAACCAGTCTGTCTCTTAGTGTGGGGGCTCTTCTATATATAAAGGATGGTTTTTTCGGCAGGATCTTTTTGAGTGTTTGATCCGCTGTAAGGATAGGCCAATGCTTTCTTATTATTTTCTCGACTTCCTTATGTTGCCTATTGAAGCCAGTGATAAAGGCAAATTCATAATTGTTTTTTCTTTCTTTCTTCTCTTTATCTTTGATAAGTTCTTCTCTATTCATGTTCCTTACTATTTCCTTGAGGTTCTTTAGTTCCTTTTTGTTATACCCCTTTTCTATAAATCTTTCAATAAGGAGATCAGCCTGTATGTCATAGTCTCGAGCATTACTACAGTTCCTACGAACCCGTAATAATTGCCCCTTAGGGATGTTCCCCAACCATTGCGGGTGATGGCAACTTCTTTTAGGAATGTAACCGTTTTTATCAGTTTTTTTAAAAAAAGTTTTACTAAATATTTTTCCATCTTGTTTAAATAGTTCCAGGTCCAGGTATGCTATTTGTTGTCTGTCCCAGTTCCCTGTGAAAGTTATTCCATATCTGTTTCCGCTAATCTCATCAAAGAAGTTTTGTAGGCTTTCTTCATCCCCTCGCCATACTAGGATGATATCATCTATATACCTTTTGTAATATTTCAGATTGGGTCTATCCACACTGAAGACCTGTTCCTCTTCCCATTTCTGCATGAAAATATTGGCGACGCTTGGTGCGTATTTGGCTCCCATTGCCACACCCTTTATCTGTTCGTAGTATTTACCCTTGTACCAGAAGTAATTTGAGTTCATAGTCATTTTGAGACCTTCAAGGATAAAGTGCATTTGTGCTTGTCTAAAGGTCAGTATATTTATGTAGCTCCCAGTCAACACTATCTAACCCATCACTCTGTATGATGTTCGTATACAAAGAATTTACGTCTATGGTTACTAGAATGTCTTCTTCTGTGACAGTTATATTCTGAATTTCATGGAGTAACTGTTTGCTATCTCTGAGGTACGATCTTCCTTTTGGTACTAGGGGTTGCAGGAATTTGTCCAGATATTCCCCCAGACGTGAATGTACAGAATTTATACCACTTACTATCGGGCGCCCTGGAGGCTTCTTTTCATCCTTGTGGATCTTCGGTAGGAAATAGATTACCGGTGTTCTGGCTGCTTCCAATTGGAGATATTCTGCCTCTTTATTATTTAAAATTCCCATTCTCTTTCCTTTTGAAATAAAATCTTTTAAAACCTTTTGTAACTTCATCTTGGGATTTCCTGGTAGTTTTTTGTACGTGTCTTCTGCATTTATCAGTCTTTCAAGTTCCTCCTCATAATCTTTCTGGTTTAAAATGACTAGACCGCCCCCTTTGTCTGCTGGTCTGATTATGATCCCTTTTCTCTTTTCCAGTTTTCTTATGGTGTCCCATATATTCTGATCCTTCCTTCTTTCGATTTTTAAATTCCTAATTTCGTCCTCTACCATTCTTTTAAAAACTTCCAGATTTTCATTTTGTGTTTTTTTCATTTCTTGCATTTTTATATATTTTTTTATGAGATTTCTCAAAATATCAATCTCTACCTATGGAGGTTGTTTTTTGATATTTGGTTTTAGAATTGTTGTCATTAATAAAGGAATTTTTTTGAAAAAATACGTTTGGCAAACAGAATCGCATTACACTCGGTTATAGCTATCGATCGGAGATGATGAGAATATGGCCGTTCCCCTGCACATCCTTGCATTGAAGCCAGTGGTGGAGCAATATGGCCTCCGGAGAGGGTGTAACAAGATGACGGTGACGGCCCGTCCCCTCCGTTGCTTGGATACGGGCGGCTATAAAAAGTCCGGGAGTACGCTTAGTTGACGCCGCTCCAGTTGACGTCCCTCTGACGAAACGCGTAGGGCGGAGTCTAGAACGTGCAACGTCACTTCCGGTTGTCGGCCGTGGAACGCGGAAGCATCCCGGCGCGGACTGTTTTTTGTCTACTCTGATCCAGATCATCTTAACAGTGAGTGTACTGCGCCTTTTTGCCGCTATTGTATGGATTATCTATTCACTTTGGGGCCTTCTTTCGTTATGAGCATTTAGGGCACCAGACCACCGGCTCGGAAGTGCTCCCCCAAATACGGAGAAGAGACCCCCCATACAGCTGCACAGGTCGTATTGCAGACGCCACCTAGTGGACACTTTGGACTCTGCACAGCAGCTTTTGCTTATTTTTAGCACATGTGTGGCACATATATCAGGGAAGTCCTGATATAACACTTGTGGTTGTGGTCATTTTCGAACTCTGCACAGTAGCACTTGTTTATTTTCAATACTTGTGTGGCACAAATATATCAGAAAAAAAGTATATACCTGATATAACACTTGTGGTTGTGGGAACACTCCCCTCCCCCCCCCCCCATTATTTTCTTTTTTCCACCATTTTCGATATGCATATTGCACATGTATCACTATATTTGTTTTTTATTTGAAATTTAATAAACACACGGATTGTTTATCTCATTTAATTTACTCACAAAAAAACATTTTCTGTTGATACCCTTATATATTTTTTCACCTACACTTTGGGGCAGTCACGTTTTTATACTGTAAGGTAGCGCCGATACCAATCGCCACATAATATATTTCACTTTCACCCTTGCACTTAAGGGTTGATTGGTGGCAGCTCACACCTTCTATTTATTTATCTATTTGTCCCCTCATATATCTTTAATCCATAGCGCTGGTCATCCTCCCTTTACCATACAGCTTCTGTATGAGCTTGGCGCATGCTCGGAAACGCGTTGTGTTGTACAGCATCTCGGAGATGAGGAACGTCACTCAATGCCGATGCGCTTCACGCTGCTCTCCACTTACACCCGAGAACGTCAGCCCCCGCCTTCACAGATATCGCTGGAGCCAGTAGAGGATATCGGAATTCAACTTTCTATCTGAGATTCTAGATCAGAGCCTTTTTTATCATCACATTTGTGAGTTTTCTACAATTTTATGCTTCCAAAGTGCCAATAAATATTACACTTAGAGGCAGTCTTTTGTTTTCTCTTTTTATTAACAGCATACAGAGTTTGTTCCAACTTCTGATAAGAGCCATAGCCCTGAGTGTCCAGCACGCTCCAATAACCCTTTCCTTGCCCCTGGACCCTTCCATCCCATTTCCCTCCCTAGGGGATTCCAAATGGACATTTTACTGGACTGATCATAATCTTATAATTTTTTAAATATATTTTGTGGACTGCTATCTCAATTACCACAAACACTTATGGTGATCCTGAGTGCATGTTGTATTTATATCATTTGATTGTTAAGGCGCGGGCTGGGAAGCCGGCTGTTACGTCCTTAACATCTGAGTCATCAGATGTCAGCGGGGTTTCCCGAATGTGAATGTTAAAAAAAAATTTTCTGGCAGTACAAAATACATAGCCAATCCATAGCCATATCCAGGCCTTCTTTTTGGTGAATAGGTAGCCCATACTCATTTACATAGGGGGGGATCTGGGGGCTTCCAGATTGCAATAAACCTCCCGCCTGCAGACCCCCACAACCACTGGCCAGGGTTGTGTGGAAGAGGCCCTTGTCCCCATCAACAATGGATGCCCAAGGTGTGCTTATGGTTGACATCATCACTCAGGCTCTGCAGCCATTGTCAGTGATCTCTCCTCTTCACTAAAGCCGGCCGCTTGAGAGACCATGTGACCAGATTTCAGAATAGGGAAGTACAGATATTTTTCCTTTTACACGGCATATAGAAAAGGCTTAGAATTGTGGGGTTTTGACTTACTTTCAACTTTAAAGCCCAACGTTGGGAATCAAAAAAGAAAAAAATATTCTTTCAGTTAGGAAGCTCACATTGAAGGGTAAAATGATTGTTATGCCATGTTTAGGGGTACCGGAACAAGTATTGTTATTAACCCTATCTCCTGCCCCAGTCGGCTGCACTCTTTTTCCCAAAGCTCCAGCCTGTGGGCAGTCCCTTGACATTATTATATACAATCCATTATCCAGGGCTTTTACCATTGTATGTGGTGGTGGAAAGTGTGCAATTGCAGCCAGAAGCATTTTAGAGAGGAGGCTGCAGGTTACCAGTTACACCACCAAAGGGATCCTGCTGGAGCACAGAATAATGAAAGAATTTACTCCCTATTCTGGCACCCCTAGACATAATGAGCACTAAACTCTTGCAGTGTGTGGAAGGTTTGGCACGACAAGGATCATTTTTTTTTCCTGGAGCTGGGCTTTAGAGCCCTAATCCAGCTTTTGTTTTGCTTTGGCTTGGGTGGGCAAGCATACAAGCCTCTGTCAAGTTTTACTGGCATCTGCTTCTCTGTTGGAGAGATTTCCCTTTATTATGTATCTACAACATATTTTTGTATACTTTACAGTAAAGTTATTATTGAAGAAGTGGTGAAAATACAATATAAAGATTTAAATGCCTTGTGGTATTTATGCCTAGGGCCATAGATTTAAAGGCAGGCATGCTAACTACTCAGGTCGTCATTAGAGCTGAACCCAAAGTATTTAAAAACATAATTTAATGCAATTATGTGATAATTTAAAATCATTAAATTCATTATCAAATGCAGCTAATGTAAGTACTTGACTCTGACTTGATATCAGCATCTTGTAATCAACAGAACTCAGACCAGGAGAGGCAACAATATGAGACAACAGGGTGTGCTGCATGAAATGAGAGAAGAGTGATGAGCCATGAGTCTGTTGCTGCTCCTTTACTGTCCAATAAAAGGCTTAGGTCAGTGAAGTGACCAAGTTGTATAATCTAATTCAAGTTGAGAAAAGTATGGTCACTATCCTGGCTCTGCTGTCTGGCAGGGCTGTGTAAATCTCAAGAGTGCTTGGCTAGACTTAAAACACTCTTTTACCATTACTGAAAGTCAATATCAACACTTTTAAAACCCTGATGAAGGGGGCACTGTGTGGCCCCCGAAACATGATGGCTTATTTATTCAATACAAGTTTGGAACAAAATCCCAATCTTTAGACTCTAAAATTCTAGTATGGCACATCTATTTTTTAGGCTCTACACATCACATTCACTTTGGGTGGTTACTGCAATAGTTCCCCAGCGTAGGGAAGCAGCCCACATATTTGGTTGTCTCAGTGAGTCACCAACAGTACAGTTGTAACAATACCAAATTTAAATAGGAAAGTTCTGTTCACCTAAGGGTCCAATGCCTTTAACTCGCTGCTCCAAGTAAATCCCAAGACTAGATAGAGATACTAATTCTATAACAGGCAAAATAGCTGCATGTATGCATTTCTACTGTATATCTAACTTAGAGTTTAGCTATAAAGGACAACTTTGACTTAAGTAAAGTGGTCCTTTAATAAATCCCCTCCAATCAAGTGCAGTCCACCAGGCGAATTACTTATCTTCCTAACTGATCCAGTGATCTTTCCATTACATGGACCTAGACAGCTCATCTTCATATTACGCATACCCACCAAGGCCCCATTTGTGGCGGCTCCAGCAGTTCCTCAAAGTATAGAAATTACTTGAGCTCCAGTACACATGTGCAGTATGAACACAAGCTGAATCGGTAAGGAGAATAGGTATTATTCTAGGTGAGCTTCAACCAGAGGGTTTTCTTTTTAACCACTTTACCACCGGAGGATTTTGCTGTCTTCCGTCCAGGCCACTTTTTGCGATTCGGCGCTGTGCAACTTCAACTGACAATTGCGCGGTCGTGCGACGCCGTACCCAAACGAAATTTACGTCCTTTTTTTCCCACAAACAAAGCTTTCTTTTGGTGGTATTTGATCACCTATGCGATTTTTACTTTTTGCGCTATAAACAAAAAAAGAGCGTTTATTTTGAAAAAATAACAATATTTTTAAAATTTTTTTATATGAAATTCCCCCCAAAAAAGATGTAAAAACCAATTTTTTTAAAAAATTTTGGCCAATTTGTTTTATGCTACATATGTTTGGTAAAAAAAATCGCAATAAGCGTATTTTGATTGGTTTGCGCAAAAGTTATTGCGTTTACTAACAAAGGGAATGATTTCTGTCATTTTTGGTGTTTTTTTTTAACGCGTAATGGCGGCGATCTGCGATTTTTTTTGCGGGACTGCGACATTGCGGCGGACAGATCGGACCCTTGACTGACATTTTTGACACTTTTGGGGGTACCAGTGACATTACTACAGTAATCAGTGCTATACATATGCACTGTTACTGTAAAAATGACACTGGCAGGGAAGGGGTTAATTTTATTGGAGAGGGAGGGGTTAATGTATGCCTGGTGCTTACTGACGTGTAGGGGGGGAGGTGACTGTGTGAGTCATGGACAGATCGGATGTCCAGCTATGCTGAACAGTCCGATCTGTCACTCCCTGTCACTATGGAGATCCGCCCGCTGTGTTTACACACAGCGGGCGGATCTCCAGACTCGATCCCCGACGATCGGGTAAGAGCAGCGGCGATCGCCGCTGCTCCTCCCCTGGCCCGACTCCCGCTGTGAATGAAAACAGCGGGAGCGAGCCTCCGGCGGCGCGCAAGCGCCGCCCAGAAGGGGGAGTGTCCAACGACGTTAATACTACGTCGCTGGACGATAACGAACCACTCTGCCGCAGTAGTATTACTGTGAGCGGTTCTAAAGTGGTTAAAGGACATAGATAGAAGTAGCTAGTCACATTCAGCTAATCTTGTTTAGTAATGCAGTAATGTTGAAGATGTTCAGTAACTTGTCTAAACTCTAAACCACTTCATCAGCTACAATGAATTGGCTTGGATAAGCTTTGTAACATCTTCTCATTACCATACAAGCCCGGTTGAATGTGACCAATTACTTCTAGATATACCATAACCTTAATAAACCTTCAAAGACATATTAAAGGACATCTTGACTAAAGGTATAAAAGTATAAAGTAGGGGTCTCCAAACTTTTAACACAAAGAGCCAGTTTACTGTCCTTCAGACTTTAGGAGGGCCGGACTGTGGCCAGTGGGAGTAAATAATGACTCAGGCTTGGGGGCCAGTGGAAGTAAAAAAAAAAAATACATAGAGCCTGTAGTCAGTAGGAGAAAGAACAGTGTCCCACCATTGGCATTATTTGTAGCAGTAGTGCCCCATCATTGGTGTCAATGGGAGGAATAGTGCCCAATAGATTATATCACTGGAAGGAATGATGCCTGATAGCTAGTGTCAGTGGAAGGAATGGTGCCCCATCATTGGTGTCAGTGCTAGAAAAAGTTCTCCACTGTTTGTGTCTCTAAGAGAAATGGCAACTCGTTGTTGGTATCAGTTGGAGGAACGGTGCCACAAGGGCCACATATAGGAAAGCAAACGGCTGCATCTGGCCTATGGGCTGCAGTTTGGAGCCTGCGGGTATAAAGTATGGGCATAAGTGTCATAGTTATTTTATAATTCCATATTATTTCTATTATAATGAAGGCAGGGTACGTTATCTCAAGGTGTTTTGGCCAAAATAGTGTTTATTGTTCCAGATGTTCATCTTCTTGTTATGCGGGTGAAGTATGTTGTCTGTTTTAATTGAATTTCCTTTGTTTTTGGCACTAATCTCAGCTAATATTCTTTTTCTGATAGATTAGGTTCCAGTTTCTGCAAGAATTTGACTATACCCTCAAATGAGAAACCAAATTTCAGAGAGAAGTTATTATATGAGATGGAGATGATGCTGAATTTTGATTCCTAATTTCATGACCCTCTTTAGCCGGCCACACACATTACAGTTTTTCCCTGCAATCTATTTGACTTTCATCAGAAAAATGCATGATTGTTGAGAAGCATAGGCATAAATACTGAAATAACCACCCGAACAACCACAATGAATCTGCCTAGAATGAAAGGGCAAGGACACAGCATCATTGATTTACATTAAATTCTTTCACAAGCCATAAAAACAAACAAATGAGAATTTCTATGCCAGCCATAGATGAACTCTGAGTACCCAACACTATTACAAAGCCTAACAGCCTGTCCTAACCCTAATTTCCAAGTGCCTGAATACTCAAAGACACCATATAGCAATAATTTTAAATGCTGGCAAGGTAAAAAAACAATGCCATTAAAAAAAGGAAGGGTGCTTGTTGGCTGGAAGAATCTACTATCTTAAATTCGCTCCATCCTTTCCATCTAGCTATGGAAGTCAATTGCTTTTAAAATATATCCAAAAACAAAACTTTTTTTCCATTTTGAATAGAGTACAGAATAACTTGATTTTTGAAGTCTCATTAAAGAGATCTATTTCACTGTCTGTTGTGTAGGCTTAAGAAAAAAATCTCTCCTAAATTAAGACACCCAAACATTTTGGAACTATTGGAAAACTCCCTTTTCCTGTTCTGGTGATAGCTTAGAATTTTGGATTTTACCACACCTTCAGTCCTGCTTAAAGTGTTCATCAGGACAAATAGAAAGGGTATACCTACCTAACAATATGATAGACAAGGCAAGAAATAAAATCTGACGAGTAAAAAAAAAAAAAAAAACGTAACACTGTCTAAAACTAAAAAAGACTCTATGAATTAATTTGACAAATGTGGCAGATGCAGGCTGGAAGCATCACATTTTAAGGCCATGCTTCCATTAGTCAAGGTCCACTTTCCCCATGGCTTCACGGACCTGTCAGGATGCCCCTCTACAATCTGTCTTGATGATGGTAGCCCACAAATCACCTGAACTTTGAAATGCAGCTTTATTCTGAAGTCTGGACGTGAACAAACATAAGTTACATGGATTGGATCCCAATCCATCCACTGTCTAATTTGCTCATCTCCTATCCCTATCATACAGGATGCACTGTCAAACCTGGAGCCTCTCATGAAGGTTTAGCACAGAAAAAGAGTGAAAGCACTGCAAGGGGTTGGCCAAACTGGCGCCCCCCAGAGGCGCAGGCCAAGGGGGGGGCCCAAAAAAATTGGCAGTGTTAGCGGTGATTGTTGCGCCCTCCGCTCAGCCTGCGCCCCTGGCGCCCCCAGGCAGCGTGCGGCTCCAATTCCAGAGCCATGTCCACTCCAGGCGGCATCAGGAAGGGGCAAGCATGTTCCTGTGCAACGGGGCATGGTGTGGTGGTGGGAAGGGGAGGAGTCACGCTTGCTGATGGCGGAGGCCAGGGAGCTGGGACTGGCCAAACTGCCATCTGACCCTCTGCTGCTGATCCTGTCCTACCTGGACTTCCAGGAGCTTCTCAGGTACAGAGAGCCGCTGTCAACCCCCCCCCTCTCTCTCCCTGTCACCCCCTTCTCTCCCTGTCACCCCTCTCTCTCTCTCCCTGTCACCCCTCTCTCTCTACCTGTCACCCCCCTCTCTTTCCCTGTCACCCCCCTCCTCTCTCATGGTCACCCCCCTCTCTCCCTGCCCCCCCTTCTCTCCCTGTAATCCCCCCTCTCCCTGTCACCCCCCCTCTCTCTCTCTCTGTCACCCCCTCTATCTGTTACCTCCTCTCTCTGTCAAACCCTCCCCCTATGTCTCTCTCTGTAAAACCCTCTGTCTCTCTTTCTTGGGGGGGGGGGGCACCGATACAGCTCCTTGCCAAGGGCGCTGGAGACCCTAGGTATGCCTCTGAAGCACTGTTCAACTTAATCAAGCTCTGGTTGGACCTGTACTGTGCCCATGTAGATCAAACAAACAGACTTACTTATATGCCTTCCTCTCTGCTGATCAAACTCACATTTTTTTTTTGTAAATTCTTTATTTAATGAGTTATATCAATACAAAACAAAGTTGGTGGTATATCTTTTATTAATGCTCCACATTTCCACCTGCTGCAAAGAGAAATACTTCTGGTAGAAAAGGCATTGAACTCTCACCTTCCTTGCAAAATTGGTGCTGAATGCCCAAGTGGCCAAACTTTGAGTCCAAATGCTATCATGTGGAGGCAGAAGAAGCGTTTCTAGCCCAATGTAAGCCCTGATCAGAGTGACTTAGAGCTCCTTCTTCTTGGAAGGTAAATGGAAGTGAAAGGTAGTGCATTAATTTTCCTGCAGTAGTCTAAGGCTGGCCATACACTATACAATTTTCCTATTCAATTTCCTTTAGCTTTACCTTCAACTATGTAGTACAAGGACCTGCCTGATTGCATTCAAATTTTTTGTCCAGGTTTGACCTTATATTATATGATTTTGGTAAATCTAAAGGAAAGTTGAACAAGAAAATTGTACAGTATATGGCCAGCCTAAAGCCTCGTACACACGCACCGATTGTTGGCCGGGAATTTTCGGCCAGCGTCCGATCGGCCGATTGTCGGCTTGTTAGTATGATGCTTCCGACAACCGACTACGACTTTTCGGCCGAACAAAATCTTTGTTGGCCGTCAACAGAACGGCCGATTGTTCGTCAGTCAGTACAGATTTCGGCAGACAAAAATCAGATGAGCAAGACTGGGCATGCTCAGAGAAGAAAAAACACACGGAAAGTTAACCATCACATGACATCACTTCTGCAGTTGGTTGTTGTTGGCCTAAAAAATTTGTGTGCAGTCTAGAGCACATTTCAACCAACACAACAACACTGGACAAAAGACGGCCAATTGTTGCGTGTGTACGAGGCTTAAGTCTCTATACCAGTGGTTCTCAACCAGGGTTCCGTGGAACCCTAGGGTTCCTCCAGAGGTTTCTAGCAGTTCCTTGAGCAATGAGTAATTTCTGAATCTCAGATAAGTTCCCCTGACACCATTGATCTTTTTAGCTATCTGGACAAAGGTAATTCTTCCCAATGTCCACAAGTGTAAGGAGCATTCATCCTACTGACAATCACACTAATGTATTTTTGAGTTGTAAATACAGTCATTTTTAGCAGGGGTTCCCTGAGCCCTGAAAATTATTTCAAGGGTTCCTCTGTGTTGAAAATGTTGAGAAAGGCTTCTCTATACCCTCCCTCAAGGCTGTAATTGTGAATTGGTTGATTATATCTCATTTTACGTTTCAGATATGTTACTCAATGTGGTTGATTCTTTTATATGGATTTGCCATTAGCATGGTAGTTAAACTGGACCTTGGAGTTCTGGAGAGGGCATCCTATCAAAACCAAAGGAGCCATAAAAAATACATAGGCTGCCATTTCTGAAATGCACATTTGCCAATCATGTTATCCCTTCCAAATCACTGATCCAAATCAATGACAGAGATAAAATTATTCCAACACTTTTGTTACCATGGTGTGCTGCATGTGTCCATGGTCAGTGACCCAGAAGTACTGAAGTAAAAAAAACAGCCATGGAACTAGCATTTTGAGAAGCAGGAAAGCAGTGGCAACCAAGGGTTGTACCCAAAGTAATGCAAAATTGGGCCTAACGTTTTAATTAACTGTATGGTAATGTAGGTCGTTCAAATCTTACTTGCTGGTAGAGTAACTCTTCCTCTAAGGTAGTTCTTTTTTTTTTCTTTCTCATTGCAGGTAAAAATTGGATTCCGAGCACAAACAATGTACTGTCAGTAAGTTCTTGACGAATAATTGGTGCAGGCTTTTTGGCATTCACAGTTGACTTCAGACTGAGGTGACACTAATGAGAATCACATCAACTGTGACCACTGACATGAATCCTTGTTTGTCAAGAATTTAATGATGGCCAAAGGTGTGCACATCCTATTGCACTAGGGTGTGCACCCCAAAGCTCCAACACACATGCCATTCACTGCAGCCTCAGCTGCACTGGACAGTGAATGAACGGGATAGTGCTCTGTGCTGAGCGACTTCCTATTCATTCACAAACTAAAGCATAGTAAACACAGTTTACTATACTTTGGTTATGATTTAACACAGTAAGTGAGTGTGTTCACTGTGTTCATTTAGAAAAGGGAAGGGGCTGTCAAATTACAGATTGATTCGCCCCTTTCTCCGCTCTCCATCCTGAAACATCACCCGCAGCAGCTGGGAGGAAGAGCAGAGAAGCCAGCAGCACTGCGGTGGGGGTTGTGCAACACAGGGGGAAGCCCAGGCAGAAGGGGGAATTGGCACCATACAGAGTGATTAGGGTGTGCCCAGGCACACCTGACACACCCCCCCTGCACACGTCTACGATGATGGTACATTACTTATGCTTGGAATCCATTATTTACCTGTAGTAAAAAAGAAAGGGAAGACGATTTATTATAGAGGAAGAGTTGCTCTACAAACAAGTGAAATTTGAACAACCTATGTAAGTTCAGATAAAAGTTATGCCTACTTTTGCATTACTTTCAGTACAGCCTTTGTATTTCCTCCCTGGCAGGTCTACTTTAATCCTTATAGAGTACTGTAGTGTTAACTAAATAAGCATAAAAAAAAAAAAAAAAAACTGTCAAAAGAAAAAAGACAGAGTTAAAAAGACATATAAAGGGCAGAGTGTTTCCTCCCCTATTCTACATATACACACTAACCATACTGCGCAGACATATGCTGCCATTTCTTCAGGGCTCCGCAGAGAACGCCGACATCAGTAGGGAAATAAGACAGAAGATTGTGAACAGAGCTGATTTAAGCGCCAGACTCCAGCTGAATGCCAAAAGTGACAGCTCGTTATCCACACACAAGCTATTATTACACACAATGGAAAAATGAAAATAAAAACATGCCGTATGGAATGTCAAAACACACATACACAACTACTCAACAAAAAATGTGTCAATTCTTAATGCTGTCATTAAGATCTCATAACATATTGTAAATGCTGTCATAACTGGCCACGGGTGGGTGGATAACCTATGAGAATGATGGGCTGAAAGATGTCTGCCCTAAGTGTTGATGGAATGCACCATTACTTTTGGGGCACCTACTCGAGTAGACAAAATCGCAGCCAGTGGGAACCCTCCTTACGGTAAGAGACCAATTGCATGGAGATTTTTCAACAGGTTAAAAAGTCTCTAGTGATGAATATGGATTTGTGAAAACAAGAGTTCTCCAAATTTTGTGCAAGTTGGGTTTTACAAAATGGGAAGTCTTTATGCTGTTCTTCTGCCGGCTATCGTTGGGGACATTTTTTTTATGTGGTTTAAACAGCTCATGAGGGTTTTTTAAGCCCCTATCAAACAAGCTGCCTCATTATTTTACATTTTGGATGAAAAAAAAAAAAAAGAAAAAAGTGATGGTAAACAAATAATGATCAGATACATAGCATAAAACAACACTAACAAAATAAGCTAAGCTACCTTAAATACACTTCCTGAAAAACTCACCCTCTAAATAAAGATACAAAAGGGTATATTTTGCTGTTCAATAATAGTGCTTTTCCACTACATGGAACCGAACGGTTCGGCTCGCTTTTGTGCTTTTCCACTGTCGGTACCGCATGGTATAGTGTACCTACTCGATTGTGGTTCCAAGAGATACCATACCCGGTACCATATCCCACAAGCCTTTGCATGCAGTCACTACTAGCCACTGATTGGTCAGAGAATCCCACCCACCCTGTTGTTATCCCACCCACTTAACTTTAGTACTACTTTAGTGGAAAAGCAAACCATACCGTACCGTACTGTACCGAGCCGTTCTAACACAGTACCATGCGGTACCAGCAGTGGAAAAGCAAACCGGGCCAAGCAGGGCCGAGTAGAGCCGAGCTGGTACTTGCAGTGGAAAAGTGCCATAACAGAAACAGAGAGCTTTTGAACTGATGTATCTTTTTCAGATGGTGAAATCAGTAATTTAACTACTAAATAATTTTTTTAATTTTGTTTTACGGTGCACTTATTATTTTAGTTGGCAGCTGCCCAGACAAATTAAATCATATTTCCACTTCCACGGTCACATTTGAGAAAACCCCAAAATATGTTTGTTGTGTGTTCTCATTCATACAGCATATCTAAAAATTGAAAAAAAAAAAAATAGATATATTTGATCTTTTAGATGTTTCTAAGGAGAAGGTATCACGGCTAATTCCAAGAATTTATCTGGACAATCCAACATGGGAATATTTACTAAAACTGGTGCACTCAGATTTTGGTGCATCTGTGCATGGTTTTTACATGGTTTCTATGCATGAAGGTAAAAAAACCTGTGTGCAGCATCCCTCCTACTACTTACCTGAACTTCCTCCGATCCAGCGATGTTAATGATAGCCTCGGTTCTCCCAGGACTTTCCCTCTTCATTTGCTGAGACAGCAGCAGGAGCCCATTGGCTCCCACTGCTGTCAATCTCAGGCAGTGAGCCAATGAGGAGAGAGTGAGGGGCGGGGCCGTACCATGGCTCTATGTGTCTCATGGACACATAGAACAGCAATTTAGAAGCGAGCATGCAGCAGTGCCCCCAGGGCAGTCTGCTTTCTCTGGGGGCAATGCTCGGGGTGGAGAAGCCAAGAGCGCCGATGGGGGACCTGAAAAGAAGAGAATCGGAGCTACTTTGTGCAAAACCACTGCACAGTAGATAAGTGCAACATGTTTTGTTATTTAAAAAAAAAAAAAAAGCAAACCTTTAGTATCACTTTAATGGGAGCATGTAACAAATATAAAGTAAGTATTATCCCAATATGGCTGCAAAGGTGGAAATACACTTTAACCACTTCAATACCGGGCACTTTACCCCCCTTCCTTCCCAGGCAAATTTTCAGCACTATTGCACTTTGAATGATAATTGCGCATTCATGCAACACTGTACCCAAACTACATTTTTTATCATTTTGTTCACACAAATAGAGCTTTCTGTTGCTGGTATTTAATCGCCATTGTTTTTTTTTTTTTTTGTCAGCTAAACGGAAAAAAGACTGAAAATTTTGAAAAAAGACTGAAAAGTTTGAAAAAAAAAGTGGTTTTTTTTTAATATTTCTGTTATAAAATTTCGCAAATAAATAATTGTTCTTCAAAAATTTAGCCCAAAATGTATTCTTCTGCTACATTTCTTTGGTGAAAATATCCCAAATCATTAAATATTATTTAGTCTGTGTGAATACTGATGTACTGATGGCCTATCTCATTTCTTAAGGCACAAAAATGTCAGGACAGTACAAAAATCCCCCAAATGACCCATTTTTGGAAAGTAGACAGTCCAAGGTATTTAGTAGGAGGCATTGCAGGTTTTTTAAGTTATAATTTTTTGTCATACTTTTTTTGGAATATAAAGAAATTGAAAAAATAAAATTCACTGGTGACAGCATGGGAAAAAAATGTTATATATATATATATATATATATATATTTTTTTTTTTAACACGCTGTGACCAGAGCAATATAATGTTACCATAGTAACATTGTACTGCTCTGGTGAAGTGATCAGGATTTTTTTCTTTTTTACACATTATTTTTGCTTATACCAAGTGCTAATACCAAGCGTTTTACTGAGTTAAATTGATTCATTCAGTCTATGTTGTGATTAGCTATGATTGGTCAAACCTAATCACATGCTACAGATGAGCTGTGCTTGGCCCTGTCTGTACCATGTGATCAAATTGACCAATCACAGCTAGCAACATAGTTGTACACATTGGATGGCATGAAAGAAAGACTGTGATTTGTCACGGCGATCACATGGTACCGGCAATTAGTCAGTACACTGATCAATCATCAGCCATGTTCCGGTGACCCATAGCCCCGCGGCCATGCACGGGGGGGGGTGATTCGGGAGGATGTCAACAAGTGGCCCGTAATTCAACCATATGCCAGGGGGTGGGGGGCAGAGATGTATAGTAGAACTACTTCACTACTGTACTTAAGTACTAAAAGGCGGTATCTGTACAATTTATTTCTCCTACTTCCACTTTTACTTCTAACGATGCAGCACCCTGGCCTGCTCTAAGGAGAATCTATAATGGGAGGGGGACCCTGGCCTACTCTAAGGGGAATCTGTAATGGGAGGGGGACAGTGTTGGGGTAGTTACTCAAAAAATGTAACTAGTTACTAGTTACTTCTGTAAATTGTAATGAGATTACTTTACTAGTTACTGCATTTGAAAAGTAACTTCACTACTTATTACTTTACTTTCCTCTTTCTTAATTGACCGTGTAGAAGAAGATACATGACACTCTTTCTGCATAGAGTTTATTGTATAAACACAGGCTTTGGGAAACATGAGAACAAAACCTGAAAAAAACAGAATAAAACATAAAGTGCAACAAAAAGTCATAAACTTCATCCCTCTCTATTCTTCGAAATAACGATTGTATTGCACGGCTTGGGTAAAGCAGGAAAGCGCGTTCCTATAGCCTAGTAAAGTAGTGTAGTTACCTCCTATAGCCTAGTAAAGTAGTGTAGTTACCTCCTATAGCCTAGTAAAGTAGTGTAGTTACCTCCTATAGCCTAGTAAAGTAGTGTAGTTACCAATATTAGTATTGTAACTAGTTACTTTACTTAGTTACCAAAAAAAGTAATGTAGTTACTGTAATCAGTTACTTTGTAACTAGTTACCCCCAACACTGGAGGGGGACCCTGGCCTGCTCTAAGGGGATCTATAAGGGGAGGGGGACCCTGGCCTGCTGTAAGGGGGATCTAAAATGGGAGGGGGGGCCCTGGCCTTTTGACTACTTTCTTTAATAACTACATAACACAATACTTGTACTTTTACTTTCAGTACTTGAGTAGTACATTTTAAAATAAACTAATTGCAATACTTAAGTACAAAAATGTTGAATACTTTAGTACTTCTACTTAAGTGTGGTGCTTAAAGAGCACTTCAACTTCTACTCAAGTCACTTTTTTGATAGAGCACTTGTACTTTTACTCAAGTCTGGGTCTCTAGTACTTTATACATCTCTGGTGGGGGGGAACCAGTTAAAGTTGAAGTTTAGGTATAGCAATTTCTCCACAGTTACATTGGTCCACCTTGGACCAATACTTACAGTTTGGACCAATGTAAGGTTATACATGCCATACCTGTAGGATCTGGTGGAAATCACTGTAGCAGGCACTGCTTCTACAGTGACCTCCACTATCTTCCAGGTCCTGTCCTAAACAACTTACCTGCTTCCTAATGAACACAGGAGGTTGCTGGCTCAGCATGGCATCATTCAGAAAACAGTTTGCATTTTCTCAATGAATGCAAAATCTTCTCTGATTGGACAAAGTGGAGAAGCAGGACAGTGACATTACGATGTCCACCTTGTGAAATCAGAGAATGTATTCTCTGAATGGCATCCGTGCTGAGCGGGCAACCTTCTGTGATCAGTAGGCAGCGGGGCAGCTGCTCAGCATGGGATTTGGAAGCCAGCAGCAATCACTGTAGTAGTGGTGGCTGGTATAGTGATTTCCATCTTCCACTGAGATACCATAGGTATAGCACATACATAACTACATGGTCCAGGCTTGACCAATGTAACTATGGAAAAACTGTCATACCTTAACTTCAGGTTTAACTGAGTGAGCTTCCAACTATAGTTTAGGGAGAATTAAAATCCATGATTAATTATCCATCCAGATTTCTCTTCCATAATATAGCCAATCCTGGAGGAAGAGGGATTCCAGAGATGTAATGATCTGGCAACTGGAGCTATATTTTGGTATTTCTGGTTCAAATAAAAAGCTATGTCAACCAGGCAACAGAGAGCTACTACAATCATATTATTTATTTAGAATTCTTCAGCAGTCTTGGAGTCCAGATATTTACCAATCCATCCTAATTATAGAATTAATATTTTATTGCTGTCTAAATCCCTATTACAGATTTTTCCTCTCCTTCTGTATTGGGAAATGGTTGTCACCATGACAGTGACTTGAGAGGGGTTCCGTTCTTTCCCCACAATATTCAAACGGTAAAAAAATGTTTTGGCTGGGCCTAAGTTTTATTAATTACTCGCCATTTTTAATGGATTTTATCACAGAGAATTAATAATTTTACCCTTCTAGGCATTTGTAGCATATGTTTGATTTCACTGCTGGATGTGCGGAATCTCATTTTCTCTGCTATTAGACCCCAGCTGTTTTGTATTGTGAAATGCAGAATTGCCATATATCTAACAAAGTTGATTGAAGTTTCACCAAGGATTCTCCAGATACATTCACTGGTCTTCCTATGTAACAGAGGTCACAAGTCTTAGAACTTAACGTAAGAATGCAGATATGAGAAATGTTATATTAACCACTTAAGGAACAGGCCTATTTCCGACACTTGTTTACAAGTTAAAATCTGTTTTTTTTTTTGCTAGAAAATTACTTAGAACCCCCAAACATTAAATATTTTTTTTTAGCAGAGACCCTAGAGAATAAAATGGAGATCGTTGCAATATTTTTTATTACACCGTATTTGCGCAACGGTCTTCCAAATGCAATTTTTTTTGGAAAAAAATTCACTTTTTTGAATTAACAAATAAGAAAACAGTAAAGTTAGCCCAATTTTTTTATATAATGTGAAAGATAATGTTACGCCGAGTAAATAGATACCCAACATGTCATGCTTCAAAATTGCGCACACTCGTGGAATGGCAACAAACACTGGTACTGGAAAATCCCCATAGGCGACACTTTAAAAATGTCTCCAGGTTACCATCATGCTTGAGGTGATTGTAGCCGTATTAGTGCACTTGCGACAGAGATAAATTGAGTACTATCCGTGAGACTTTTTTTATTTGCACTAACATACAATTTTTAAGGACAAGCGTTCGGGGTATGTCCCCTTCATCAAGTACTGCTTGGACCTTGATGAAGGGGACATACCACGAAAGCTTGTCCTAAAAATTTGTATGTTAATGCAAATAAAAAAAGTATCATGGATAGTACTCAATTTATCTCCAGGTTACAAGCTACAGAGGAGGTCTAGGGCTCAAATTATTGCTCTCGCTCTAACGATTACGGTTTGAACACCGTTTACATATGTGGGCTGGATTTGCGTATGCGTTCGCTTCTGCGCGCGAGCTAATGGGGACAAGGCGCTTTCATTTTTGATTTTTTTTTTCCTATTTATTTTATCTATTATTTCTTATTTTTACACAGTTTAAAAAAAAAAAAAGTGATCATTTTTATTTCTATTACAAGGAATGTAAACATCCCTTGTAATATAAATAAGCATGACAGGACCTCTTTATTGTGAGATTTGGGGTCAAAAAGACCTCAGATCTCACATCTACACTAAAAAAGAAAAAAAAAAAAATGGGCACTGCTAGGAGACGACGTTTGACGTTGCTCCGGTCCTCCAAGACCATAAAGTTGAGTGGGGGCCATCTCGCCCTCACTCGACTTCCTGCCTGTGAGGAGCGCGGACCGGATCGTTTTCTCCGCTGTCGGCGGGTGCGGTAAGCAGGGAAAATGACTGGGAAGCGGCGGGGGGCACCTTTCCCACTGCACCGTAAGGGTGATCCCGCGGCGAATCCACCGCTGGGACCACCTTTATGTGAAAGAGGGCCACTGGCAGTTTTAAAAATATACTGGGGGTTATGGCAGCTATCTGCTGCCATAACCCTGGTATTTAATGTCAAAGTACTGACGTAAATCTGCAGTGGGCGGTCTGGAAGCGTTTACCATAACTATAGTTTAATTATACTTTACAGTTCCACTTTCCTTGAAAACTGTATTAAAATGCATACAAAAGGGTGAATTAGAAATTATATTATTGAAGTCCAGGGAGGTCATAAAAATGCATTTGAATCTAGTAATATATTCATAAAAAATGCATTGTACATACAACTAGCAAAAGTACCTGCATTTGCCCTTATATTTGCAAACTGTACTGTATTTCTCTGCACAGTTGCACTTTGGTGCTGTCAGCCTAATACTGGGAACAAACGAACAGAAGGGAAAAGCACAGATGAATACAGTATGTAAAATCTGAGTATGACCTGCTTTTTATGCAGCTATAATTAATATTAAGCAAGAGGGTTGTACCGAAAACAATGCAAAAGTGGGAATACCTCTTTTATTAACTTACATAGGTTGCTCAAGTTTCACGCATTGGTAGAGTAACTCTTCCTCTATAGTAACTTTTCTTCTTCTTTTTTGTTGTAAGTAAATAATGGATTCCAAGCAAAAGCAACATGCTGTCATTGAGTTCTTGACAAAGGAGGGGTGTAGGGTGTCCAACATCCACAAAAGGCTACAGAATGTTTACAAGGAGGACTCCGTTAACAAGAGTCACCAATGACAAGAGACTGCTCTTGTCAATGGTGTCACCATCATAAACATTCTGCAGCCTTCTGTGGATATCGGATACCCTGCACACTTCCTTCGTCAAGAACTCAATGATGGCATGTTGCTTCTGCTTGGAATCCATTATTTACCTGCAATGAAATAGAATTAGAATTACTTTAGAGGAAGAGTTACTCTTCCAACATGTGAAATTTGAATTACCTATGGAAGTTATTAAAAATCTTATGCCCTCTTTGGCATTACTTTCAATATAGCCTTTTATATACTGTATGTATTTTCTCTTTTACCAGTTATTACTAAGTATTGATTTTCAGCTCACCAGCAACTACATTATGAATGTTCTAAGCTAGTTTTTCTCAACCTTTTTTTAGTCAAGGCACCCTTTGAAATTATGGACAGTCTCAAGGCACCCTATTCTAAAATGTAAAAAACGATTCTAAGAGCTTTACACAATGCAGCAACATCCACACGTAGGAAACCCAACATAAGAGTTAATTTATTCTTCGAAAGCAAATACACTTTTACACACTAGTACTGACTAGTATTCCAATGTTTTTCTTCTCCTGCAATTTCTCTCCATCAGTCAGCTAATATCACCTGCTGAGGGAGAGGGGCAGAAGAAGGTCAAACAAGGATGCCGTGGAGGCAAAAGAAATCCTCCTCATCAACTGATGATGTCATTGGTTGTTAGGATGCCAGTGTCAAGAAAGTCATAATGCTGCATAATGAAAACCTGTGGCTTTGTGTAACTAAACGGCAGTCTTAATCCACCTGCTGACTTGTATACTATTTTTGATGAATTTTGAGGCATTTTGCCAAGGCAAATCTGAAGAAACCTCAAGGCACCCTCATTAAAAAAGGGTGTTCTAAGCCCACTGACTTGTCAGTAAAGCCCCAGGAACATTCAATTTCAGGTACGGTTCTTTGCTCTGGATGTACAGAAATGGACACTGGTCACTTAAGTAATTTTTAAAAATAGAAAATGGATTATTGCACATGGCAATATTGGAAGTAGGGTGAGGTGCAGACCAAGATACTGTAGCTCCAAAAAAACTTCTATTTCTAAGATGACATCCTCACAAGGAAAAAGACCAGGAGGTAAGAGAAAGAATAGGACATATCCCAGAAATTTAACAGTTCAGCAGGTTCACAAGACCTGCTGATTGGCTAAGTCATCAAACTCCCACAACACAAAATTACACCTCTCTAGCACACCTTGCTGGAGCAAGGTCCATTAATATGTTGAAGAGAAAATATACTCTATGCCTGTTGAGCTATAAAATTACAAAAAGGAATTTAGCAAAACTGCTACATGCCTACATATACACACACACTTTTGTCAACCCCCTGACTCAAATGTACAGTATCTCACAAAAGTGAGTACACCCCTCACACTTTTGTAAATATTTTATTATAACTTTTCATGTGACAACACTGAGGAAATGACAATTTGCTACAATGTAAAGTAGTGAGTGTACAGCTTGTGTAACAGTGTAAATTTGCTGTCCCCTTAAAATAACTCAACAAACAGCCATTAATGACTAAACCGCTGGCAACAAAAGTGAGTACACCCCTAAGTGAAAATGTCCCAATTGAGCCCAATTAGCCATTTTCCTTCCCTGGTGTCATGTGACTCGTTAGTGTTACAAGGTCTCAGGTGTGAATGGGGAGCAGGTGTGTTAAATTTGGTGTTATCGCTCTCACTCTCTCATACTGGTCACTGGTTGTTCAACATGGCACCTCATGGCAAAGAACTCTCTGAGGATCTGAAAAAAAGAATTTTCGCTATACATAAAGAAGGCCTAGGCTATAAGAAGATTGGCAAGACCCAGAAACTGAGCTGCAGCACGGTGACCTATGAGCCCCGCCAGCATTGCTGCAGAGGTTGAAGGGGTGAAGAGGTCAGCCTGTCAGTGCTCAGACCATACACTGCAATAAATTGGTCTGCATGGCTGTCATCCCAAAAGGAAGCCTCTTCTAAAGATGATGCACATGAAAGCCTGCAAACAGTTAGCTAAAGACAAGCAGACTAAGGACATGGATTACTGGAACCATATCCTGTGGTCTGATGACACCAAGATAAACTTATTTGGTTCAGATGGTGTCAAGCATGTGTGGCGGCACCCAGGTGAGGAGTACAAAGACAAGTGTGTCTTGCATACAGTCAAGCATGGTCGTGGGAGTGTCATGGTCTGGGGCTGCATGAGTGCTGCCGGCACTAGGGAGCTACAGTTCATTGAGGGAACCATGAATGCCAACATGTACTGTGACATACTGAAGCAGAGCATGATCCCTTCCCTTCATATAACGACCCCAAACACACCTCCAAGACGGCCACTGCCTTGCTAAAGAAGCTGAGGGTAAAGGTGATGGACTGGCCAAGCATGTCTCCAGACCTAAACCCTATTGAGTATACGTGGGGCATCCACAAATGGAAGGTGGAGTAGCGCAAGTTCTATAATATCCACCAGCTCCGTGATGTCATCATGGAGGAGTGGAAGAGGACTCCAGTGGCAACCTATGAAGCTCTGGTGAACTCCATGCCCAAGGGGTTTAAGGCAGTGCTGGAAAATAATGGTGGACACACAAAATATTGACACTTTTGGCCCAATTTGTACATTTTCACTTAGGGATGTACTCACTTTTGTTGCCAGCAGTTTAGACATTAATGGCTGTGTGTTGAGTTATTTGGAGGGGACAGCAAATTTACACTGTTATACAAGATGTAAACTCACTACTTTACATTGTAGAAAAGTGTCATTTCTTCAGTGTTGTCACAAGAAAATATATAATAAAATATTTACAAAAATGTGAGGGGTGTACTCAATCTTGTGGACAAGCTTATTATTGTTAAGTTACAGAGTGGGGTCTGATCATATTGCTTAGCTTCAGTGTGGTCTGTAAAAAGGTCCAGCACTTGGTTGCGCTATCTGGCACAGGTGACCACTGACCAGATCAGAAAATTGACTGAACAGAATTCTTACCAGGTAGGACAATTCACATAAAAGTGTTTTCACTACCAGCCTTGCATTCAGCTTCAGGGTCAAACTGAACCTTGAGTTTAAGTCAGCTATATACATTCCAGGTACATCTCCAAAGGTGTTTAATGGGTTACAGGAAGGCGCGCTCTAGGTGTAGTACATTACATATTGATTAGAGTCGAGGACAAATGGCAACTTGCATGAAAACTGTTAAAAACTGACTCTTCAATAAAGAAAGGATTTCTGGTGGACAGCGTCAGCACAACAGGATATCTCAGTCCAGGATAAACACACCAAGTAGGTCAGCAGTATTCATAAATATAATAACAAATATTGTTGTATCTACAGCAGAAGTCCACAGTTGGATCATGCGTGTAGATGGAGGAGCCTGTTCCAAAAATAAGCAACTAAAGCTTCCTGTTATCTTGCCCGGTCACAAGTTGGATGGGGGAAGCAGGGAGCATAAAGATAAACATGGAAGACAGGAGCATGGAACAGAGAGCATGGAACAGAGACGATTGAACACAGGAGCATGGAACACAGGAGCATGGAACACAGGAGCATGGAACACAGAGCATGGAACAGAGACCATGGAACACAGGAACATGGAACACAGGAACATGGAACACAGGAGCATGGAACACAGGAACATGGAACAGAGAGCATGGAACACAGGAGCATGGAACACAGGAGCATGGAACACAGAGCATGGGACACAGAGCATGGAACAGAGACCATGGAACACAGGAACATGGAACACAGGAGCATGGAACACAGGAACATGGAACACAGAGCATGGAACAGAGAGCATGGAACACAGGAGCATGGAACACAGAGCATGGAACACAGAGCATGGAACACAGAGCATGGAACACAGAGCATTGGACACAGAGCATGGAACACAGAGTATGGAACACAGAGCATGGAACACAGAGTATGGAACACAGAGCATGGAACACAGGAGCATGGAACACAGGAGCATGGATCACAGAGCATGGAACACAGAACATGGGACACAGAACATGGGACACAGAGCATGGAACACAGGAGAATGGAACACAGGAGAATGGAACACAGGAGAATGGAACACGGAGCATGGATCACAGGAGCATGGAACACAGGAGCATGGAACACAGAGCATGGAACACAGAGCATGGAACACAGAGCATGGAACACAGGAGCATGGAACACAGGAGCATGGAACACAGAGCATGGAACAGAGACCATGGAACACAGGAACATGGAACACAGGAACATGGAACACAGAGCATGGAACACAGGAACATGGAACAGAGAGCATGGAACAGAGACCATGGAACACAGGAACATGGAACACAGGAACATGGAACACAGGAACATGGAACACAGAGCATGGAACACAGGAGCATGGAACACAGAGCATGGAACAGAGACCATGGAACACAGGAACATGGAACACAGGAACATGGAACACAGGAACATGGAACACAGAGCATGGAACACAGGAACATGGAACACAGGAGCATGGAACACAGGAGCATGGAACACAGAGCATGGGACACAGAGCATGGAACAGAGACCATGGAACACAGGAACATGGAACACAGGAGCATGGAACACAGGAACATGGAACACAGAGCATGGAACACAGAGCATGGAACAGAGAGCATGGAACAGAGACCATGGAACACAGGAGCATGGAACACAGAGCATGGAACACAGGAGCATGGAACACAGGAGCATGGAACACAGGAGCATGGAACACAGAACATGGGACACAGAACATGGGACACAGAGCATGGAACACAGGAGAATGGAACACAGGAGAATGGAACACAGGAGAATGGAACACAGGAGAATGGAACACGGAGCATGGATCACAGGAGCATGGAACACAGGAGCATGGAACACAGAGCATGGAACACAGAGCATGGAACACAGGAGCATGGAACACAGAGCATGGAACAGAGACCATGGAACACAGGAACATGGAACACAGGAACATGGAACACAGGAACATGGAACACAGAGCATGGAACACAGGAACATGGAACAGAGAGCATGGAACAGAGACCATGGAACACAGGAACATGGAACACAGGAACATGGAACACAGGAACATGGAACACAGAGCATGGAACACAGGAGCATGGAACACAGAGCATGGAACAGAGACCATGGAACACAGGAACATGGAACACAGGAACATGGAACACAGGAACATTGAACACAGGAACATGGAACACAGAGCATGGAACACAGGAACATGGAACACAGGAGCATGGAACACAGGAGCATGGAACACAGGAGCATGGAACACAGAGCATGGGACACAGAGCATGGAACAGAGACCATGGAACACAGGAACATGGAACACAGGAGCATGGAACACAGGAACATGGAACACAGAGCATGGAACAGAGAGCATGGAACAGAGAGCATGGAACAGAGACCATGGAACACAGGAGCATGGAACACAGAGCATGGAACACAGAGCATGGAACACAGAGCATGGAACACAGAGCATTGGACACAGAGCATGGAACACAGAGTATGGAACACAGAGCATGGAACACAGAGTATGGAACACAGAGCATGGAACACAGGAGCATGGATCACAGAGCATGGAACACAGAACATGGGACACAGAACATGGGACACAGAGCATGGAACACAGGAGAATGGAACACAGGAGAATGGAACACAGAGCATGGAACACAGGAGCATGGATCACAGGAGCATGGAACACAGGAGCATGGAACACAGGAGCATGGAACACAGAGCATGGAACACAGAGCAGACCAGAAGGGACATCAGAGGGCATAACTATATGTTTCAAGGCCAACCAAGCCTCTTTCTGAAGCTAACCCCCTATGCATGGTAGCAAGCTCTTTATACAATGGTGGGACTACAAGGCACAGCGGAACCAGGTGTAAACAAAATATGATGCTTTATACTGGGATAAAACTATACTAAAGGGAAAATATTGTGTGCTTTGTGGAAATTTAAAACAAAGATTGGACACAATGCGCAGGAGTGGTCAAGGGTGATACTGGTACAATTGGAGGGCACTGATTGGATGTCCAGTAAACATGTAAATGGAAGGAAATTCCGTTATCAGAGGGGATAATACATGTATACATAGATGGTATTGCTAGACAAAGGGAGACCATGTAATAGTATACATGTACATACATATGGACATGTTTACGGGGAAAAATATATATGTTAGAGAGTGAATAACCATAAATGGAAAAAATAAAAGCAAAAAATGTTTGCAGGCGACAGGCTTTTCTACTCAGGCTGTTATTTTAAAGAAAAAAAATTGTAAGTCTTTGTACATCTTTTGTTTTGCTGTGCCTAAAATGCATATAGCTAATTATTTGGGCTTTAATAAAGTCTTTATAGTTACTTATTATCCTATCAAATATAACTCTACACAATATTAATCATAATAATAACAATAATAATAATCTCTAATTAGATAGGCTTCTGTTTATAGTTCTACAATGACTGGAGAGGATTTTTTGCTTGTTTGTTTATCTGCCTATTTGCAATCTGTTGTTTTCCTGGTCTTCATCACATGCAACATGTTCTGTTAATAGAGTTCTAGGTTCACTTGCCATCAGGGATGCTTTTGCTTGCAGTCTCTGTTCTGCCACAACTTGGAAGCAGGCTTGCATGTTAGTCAGCTTCTATGCAAACTAGCTTGGAATTAGATTGTAAGCTCTTATGACAAAGGGGGTGACGTGAATGGTTATATATGCAGCACATATGCCAGCACTATCTAATTAGAATTAAAATCCAATTGTATGAAATGGCCAACATACAGTACAATCACATGGCAGGTCCTTCCTCATTTTGAAAATTGTTGCTCATTGTTTCAGATTCCTTTGTATACTGAACATGTATAATACATGATAATGCGTTCCTTTTGGAAGTGTCCTACGCTCGTTCTGGATAACAATTTTCTATCCTCCCATTAGCCGCGTTGAGCTCGTCTTTTCATGCAGCTACAATGTGTCTAATGTCTGAGCCATTCTCTGTCTTTATCTAGCAAGACGTTCAAAGCGATTGTCCCTTCTATAAAGAGAAGAGAGGACCTCTTCTACCTCCGCCGTTGGCTTACACATCACATTCATAGCCGGTAAAGATAAAATAATGAGCAGCTCGCTAATTATACTGCCATTTCCTTAATTACTATAATGTGAATGGAAACATTCAGGCTGGAGCTATGTAGTTACAGGTTACAATGAGAAGAAGGGGCTGTGGACTGAATTTCTAAATGGGCTGTTAATTTAGGTACAGAAATACAGAAATGAGCCTGCTGAGCTTTTGTTTTTATTTCCAGCCAAATAGAGAAGCCATTTTTTTTCCTCATGATGGAGTTACATGCTCCATTCTTCCATTCTTGGCCATTCTAGGCCATTTGCCTACAGATGGCCATTGACATATGAAGGCTGCTGATTACGAAGGCATCATAGCATGGGCCAGAGGCCTTCAATCCCCTATATAAATTGGCTGGACTAACCTAAGCATTCATGTTTAAGCCAAATTAAAAAGGGATGAAGGAGGAAAATGGGTAGGTTATTAACCATTTCAGCCCCCAGCCAATTGTACCACCTCTGACATATATGTAAAAAATATAAAAAAAAATTCCAGAAAGTAGGGTTGCACCAATACAGTATCGGTGCCGATACTAAGCATTTGCACAAGTATCAGTACTTGTGCAAGTGCTCCAACAACTGAAACCAATACTTTCAGGCTCTGTTCTTTTAGCTGTCAGGGGGATTCCCCCACTGACAGCTGAAATGCAAAAAAAATTGGATTTTTGACTTACTGTAAAATCTATTTCTCTGAGGTTCATTGACGGACACAGCTCCTCATCTTTTTGACTACGTGGGTTATGCTGCACCGTACAGGAGTAGGACACTAGACAGTAAAGAACTTGACTACGCCTATGGGGCAGTCCCAGGAGGTATACTCCCACTCTCTGCGATAGGTACTTTTGTTACAAGCAGTGTATCAATGTCTGTCTAAACCATCTGGAAATGGTCGCAGCAGAAGCAGCCAGTCCTTTTTAAGGTCCATTCGTGAGGACAAATAGTGAGTCTGACTTCCTAAAAGACTCCGTAGCTGCCAGGTACACCCTGATTGCTCTGGCTGACTCACTCGACTGGACGGACTGCTGTGCTGTTGAAGACAGGACTGGAGAGATGTCCACGTGCGCCGCTACTCCTTCTCGCTCTGACAGTGAGTGACTGACGCACGCACCGCCCCCACGATGCCGGGATGTCCTGAATGATTGGTCCAAGCTGGAGTCTGGACCAATCACAGCCAGAACAGGACTAGTGGGGAGTGTTGGGGCGCATTGCTCTGTGCCCCAGTGACACCCAGACAGCCGCCAATCGGCGCCTCTGCCTGGCACCACGTGGGATGCCAAAGGGGGCTTTAAATTTAATTTTTTTTTTCTTTGCAGATGCTGATTGGGGGGGGGGGAGGAGGCGCCCCTGCGCCCCCTATCGACCGGCCGCCACTGTGCTCAACCCCCAGTTGGAGAAAAGCCAAGATTTGAGCCACCAAAAAGGAGTGAGAGTGAACCCTAAGAGACTCACACCACGCAATGTACATCTTCCAAGTGCGATGGTAAATCTTTCTAGAGGTAGGAATCACCGATTTAGACAACCCTCTATTCTTCAGCACCAAGCTGTTAAAGCCAGTGACTGTAAAGCAGGATGTAAGATTGGCCCTTGGGACAGCAGATCTTCCCTGAGGGGAAGTCTCCGAAGAGCATTAGCGACCAGCCGTACCAGATCAGCGTACCAAGACCGGTGAGGCCAGTCTGGAGCTACTAGAATGAACGAAAACCCCTTCTGCCTCAATCCTGCGCAGGAGTCTCGGCAGAAGTTTGAGAGGAGGAAAGGCGTAAATTAGAGATAAGATCGAAATTTGATCTAGTAGCTGGAGCGAATTACTTTGTGGACCCACTTGTCTTGTATCAGGAAGGTCCACGGATCCGGAAAACGACGAAGATGTCCCCCCACCCCAAACACAGGTGAGGGCGCCCCTTCATGCAGAGGAATCTGTGACGAGACCAGTCTCGCCACATTGCATTGGAGGAGCCTGGTTGCCCGCCTGCTGCCTTTAGACTATGGACCAGACTTTAAAAGACTTTGGCTCCATGGCGATTTGACTGTGTTTGTGGCATCTGAGCGCTGTTTGGATATGTTGAGCGATCAGATCCAGGCTATCTGGGGATGGGTTGAATTTAGGGGTTCTGTTCAGTAGACTGGGAGTTATGCATTTTTGTGTCCTTTTGTGTTTCTTTAAACATGTGGCTAATGGAGCCTTGCCTCTCCTGGAAGCTAAAACGTATTCCTGTAAACTGTAAGGAACAGGAAGCCAACTCCTAATATGGGCATTACAGGAAGTTCTGAGGAGACGGGCGGTCTATTGACACTCAGAGTGATGTGTATTGAGGGCTCGCTAGGGAACCATTGTTCTGTGTCTGACTGTTGTGTGCATTGATAACCAAGCTGCGGCGGTTCGTGGAGTCTGAAGTGCTTACGGTGTAGGGTGGAGTGCTTGGAGCCCTCGGGAAGCACTAGGAGCATCTGTCAACGGAGGTACCTGCTCAGGGGTGCCCTGTTCCGTAACAGAATCCTTGTCCGCAGGTCTGGCAGAACCCGCTCTTAGCTTGCCAGACCAGGTCCTCCTAGAACCCCCGGCGGAGGCCCTGAAGAGTTTAGAACCCTTATCTTGAGACCCTAAGGGATAAAAAGGCCTCTTGTGAGCCGAAAAGAAAGTGACGGGGCTCTTTACCCTTTGAAGCCTGTGGAAGTGGAAGAAGGGTACTCTTTCCCCCTGTGACGCAGACAGTCTAGAAATCAAGGGATACAGTAAAGTTCATATTCCCTTCCTGGTATATAGGCACATATATATTGGGTGCTGAAGCGATCACCAGCTGGACACTGGATCTATTACAGGTACATACATATTCACCAGCACACCATGGATCTTGCAACAGCAATCCAAAAGCTTATTTGCAAAAAACATCACATCAAACAACAGTGCAACGTTTCGGAGCCACGCAGGACCCCTTGTGATCACCCCATGTGATCACATGCCTGAAGAAGGGGTCCTGCGTGGCTCCGAAACATTGCACTGTTTTTTGCTGTGATCTTTTTTGCAATAAAGCTTTTGGACTGCTGTTGCAAGATCTATAATGTGCTGGCGAATATATATGTACTAGAAATCAAGGGAGCCGCATCCAGAGAGGCTGCTTCCTCTTGTTTGACTGTTGCCACAATCTCGACATTTCTTCTATCAGTCACTCGCTTCGTCCAGCGATTTGCCAAACAACGACTTCCTAATATGGAGTATGTTACAAAGGGCTTGTGTGGAAGCTTCATCCACCCTCCAGTGGCACAACCACAAAGCTCCCATAAGTGTGACCTAATGTGCCAGCCCTAAAACTAGGTCTATTGAAGCCTCGGCCAAAAGTCAGCAGCCAAGTTCAAGTCCTTCAGAACCATGCCCACTCCTGCATGTTTCCCTTGAAATAAAGGCCATTTCTTAATGACAATGGACATGCGGGTGGAATCCATATTTGGCCCAGAACAGAGACTGGTTTGTGGCTGAGTGTAGTGAATTGTTATAAGCAAACTCTGCCAGTGGGAGCAACAAGGCCCAGTCGTCCTGTGAGAAGGCTGAGAAACAGCGGAGGTACTGCTCAAGATGTGAACGGAGCCTTATACTGGCTCTGTGGAAGTGAACCGAAGATGAAAAAGATTTGATGGGTCGGAAAGTTCAAATCATTTTAAAGACAATCGTGTGCTGTACATAACAATCAATTTTTCCTCAATTGATCGCTTTTGATTTCTCTTTATTTTTTTCCAATAATCTTTTCACATTCAAAGAGAACTGATCAATGCAAGTGATTTTTACTGTTTGTGTTACATCGAATGATTGTTTTAGACATCAGGTCAATTCATGCAGCTGGATGAATCTCATGAAAAACCAATGCCTGTATGTCAAGCATAAGAAAAGTTGGACAGGGTGCATCCACTGCTCCCATAGACACAAGACTTTGGACTGTTCCTGCTTTCAGGGATGAACAGCCAGATAATGAGCATCATTGTGATTTTTGAAGTTGTTTTGTTGTCAGTGAAAGAGTAGGTTTCCTGCAGTTAAATCAAAGGAAGTCTTGAAGTGCATATATGATACACAGGCAATCAGCTCAGAACACCTTTTAATTTTTTATAGTCGGCTTCATCTATTTTTACTAATTCTTTCAGACAGTAAAAGCTGTCCTGGTATGGGACTCGGAAGACAGCAGTGCTCACTGTATTAACGGGCCAGCGACTACTACGGTGATTCTCCGCTTCTGCGGTGGACCCACAGGTATGGCATATGTATATTTATATTGGCCCAAACTGAACTAATGTTTTAATGCAAAACAGCCTATTGCATTAGGGCATGCACCCCGAAGCTCGAACACACATGCATGTGTGGGTATATATATAGTATGTGATCCCCCGTGTGTGCAGTAAAAGTGAAGTGCGAAACTACTTCTCTTATGGCAGAGCCAGTCAGAGGAAGATCTTTCCCATCTCCCTTACTGGCACACGATAAAGTTATTGCACGCACGGGTTGATTAGGGTGTGCCCAGGAACATCCAGCACACCCCGTACACACGTCTATGAGGCAATCCAAAACATACCTGGAATTCAGCTTTAAAAAAAATGAAAGCCTTAAGGGGAGCCTATGCTTTTAATTTTTCTTTTTTTTTAATATTCATTATTTAATAGAAAGAATTTAAACTTTTACAATCGAACACACAGATAATATCAATATTTACAGTAGCAGAGAAACAAAAACAAATATAGTAAAGAACATTAATAAATAAACAGTCAGGAAAAATAAAAGAATATTGTGGTACATAGTAGTGGAATTCCCTAAACCAAAATTAAGGTAAAGATTAGATTTTGTTGTAATAAAAGTAAGAGGAAGTAAAAATAAAAAATAAAATCAATAAATATATATAAAAAAAGGAGGGGGGTAGGTAGCAAGCATCCAGAATGATAATAGTCATAATTCAGAAACTGCTCTCCTCTGAGTACTTAAAGCGCAATTTCACCCAAAAGTGGAACTTCCGTTCAACTGCTTCCTCCCACCCTCCGGTGCCACATTTAACACCTTTCAGGTGGGAGGGGGGAACAGGTACCTGTTTTTGACAGGTACCCTTTCCCATTTACGAGAAAAAGCACTGCAGCACCGTCCCTCGGAAGTTCCGCCCCCCTTCTCCTTCCCCCACTGCTAAGCCAATTAGAATGCACAGCGTGCTTCGCGCATGCGCAGTAGGGAACTGGCTGTGAAGGGCAATCTTAGAAGAAAACCTGTTGAAAAAGACTTGAGAGTGGGCGGAGGTTCACCTTCCAGCCAGGCAATGACCCTAAACATTCAGCCAGAGATACAATGGAATGTTTTAGATAAAAGCATATTCATGTGTTAGAATGGCCCAGTCACAGTCCAGACCTAAATCCAATTGAGAATCTGTGTCAGGACTTGAAAATTGCTGTTCGCAGACGCTCTCCATCCAATCTGACAGAGCTTGAGCTATTTTGCAAAGAAGAATGGGCTAAAATGTCACTCTCTAGATGCGCAAAGTTGGTAGACACATACCCAGCGAAAGGTGGTCCTACAAAGGGGGGGGGGGGGCTGAATACAAATGCACACCACACTTTTCACATATTCATTTGTAAAAAAAAAATTGAAAACCATTTATCATTTTCCTTCCACTTCACAATTATGTGCCACTTTGTGTTGGTCTATCACAGTGATGGTGAACCTTGGCACCCCAGATGTTTTGGAACTACATTGATGCACTCTGATACTACATTCATGCACTCTGCAGTGTAGTTGAGAATCATGGGAAATGTAGTTCCAAAACATCTGGGGTGCCAAGGTTCACCAACACTGGTCTATCACATAAAATCCCAATAAAATAAATTTACGCTTTTGGGTGTAACATGACAAAATGTGAAAAACTTCAAGGGGTATGAACAGTTTAGTAGTCAAGGAACTATTAGCTTGATCCAAAGTAACTATTTAAAGTTGTAGTAAACCTTGCAGTTGGGCTTTAAAGTTAATTGGTAACTTTGAAAAGCTTCTTAGCACAAACACTTTGATCCATCAGGTTCTCTGTATTAGAGAGCCTGTGGTTGTGGGTGTGTTTGAGATCACCATTACAAACAGTAAACACATAAGGGTTCTCAGATCACCCTTATGGGGTGGACTGGTGCCCTACAGGAAGGTCTGGATGAAAAAGTATCAATATCAGTGTTCAATCTCATTGTTTTCAAGCCTCTAACTTCCTACAATCCTTCCAATGGCCTTCCATTATCTCTCACAAGCTTCAGGTCCATTCTATCTAGACTTCTGGAGAGTGCTCCAAATTAGATATATCCTTCGATCACTCCCTCTCCCCCATGTCTTTGAGAGAATGTTGTCTCCCCTTGAAAAATGATACCCTGATAAAGGCCAGAAAAGTCATTCCCTTTCCCTGATGTATTCCCTATTGAATACCCCATCTGACGATTATAAACCTATTTATATTTGGAAATGGGAAGACGACTTAGACAAAACTTTTAAAGACAAACAAAATAGACAATTTATCTGATTCTTGCTGAAGTCACATCCACCAGAATACAGGAATCCAACTATAAGCTTTTAGCAAGATGGTACCAGACCCAATCAATTCTCCATACTATTTTTCCTTCTATATCAGACCGTTGTTGAAATGCAGAGGGGCAGAGTTGACCTTTTACATTTTTATTGGTCCTTTCCCAAGCTAACACGATTCTGGAGAGAGGTACAGAGGATTTCTTAAACATTTACTGATTATGAACATCCTGAAGACCCCCTCGTTTATCCATTTAAAACACGAGAAAACAGTTTTACGGCACCTAATCAATGGTGCTAAATTTCAAGGGAATGAACACTTTAGTAGTCAAGGAGCTATTAGCTTGGTCCAAAGTAACTATTTAAAGTTGTAGTAAACCTTGGAGTTGGGCTTTAAAGTTAATTGGTAACTTTGAAAAGCTTCTTAGCACAAACACTTTGATCCATCAGGTTTTCTGTATGAGAGAGCCTGTGGTTGTGGGCGTGTTTGAGATCACCATTACAAACAGTAAAAACATAAGGGTTCTCAGATCACCCTTATGGGGTGGACTGGTGCCCTACAGGAAGGTCTGGATGAAAAAGTATCAATATCAGTGTTCAATCTCATTGTTTTCAAGCCTCTAACTTCCTACAATCCTTCCAATGGCCTTCCATTATCTCTCACAAGCTTCAGGTCCATTCTATCTAGACTTCTGGAGAGTGCTTCAAATTAGATTTATCCTTCGATCACTCCCTCTCCCCCATGTCTTTCAGAGAACGTTGTCTCCCCTTGAAAATTTATTCCCTGATAAAGGCCAGAAAAGTAATTTCCTTTCCCTGATTTATTCCCTATTGAATACCCCATCTGACGATTATAAACCTATTTATATTTGGAAATGGGAAGACGATTTAGACAAAACTTTTAAAGACAAACAAAATAGACAATTTATCTGATTCTTGCTCAAATCGCATGCACCAGAATACAGGAATCCAACTATTAGCTTTTAGCAAGATGATACCAGACCCAATCAATTCTCCATACTATTTTTCCTTCTATATCAGACCGTTGTTGAAATGCAGAGGGGCAGAGTTGACCTTTTACATTTTTATTGGTCCTGTCCCAAGCTAACACGATTCTGGAGAGAGGTACAGAGGATTTCTTAAACATTTACTGATTATGAACATCCTGAAGACCCCCTCGTTTATCCATTTAAAACACGAGAAAACAGTTTTACGGCACCTAATCAATGGTGCTAAATCTTGTATTTCTTCACCCTTCTACTCTGTCAATATGGTTGTCAAAAATTGAAGATTTTAATGCAATATACAACGCTGTGTTCTGGCAGCAGGATGGACAATTCCTGTCACGTTCCCGGAACAAAGTTGAGTCAGCCTACTGGCTGATAAAAAACAAAAAAACAAAAAAACAAACGGGTTCCTCCATCCACACAATCAAGGTGGATGAAGGAATACTCTACCACTGCACTATTGTATTGTGACAGCAGAACTCCTCCACTCTCAGAATACACAAAGTATACTGATCAGCACTGCAGCTGATTGGCTGCAGGCACTGATCGAACACAAATTTTCCAACAATCCCATTAAAGAGGATTTGACAGCTAGGTTGATTCGTCTTGAACAGGACTCGCCACTGATGGATCGAAATTCGACTGGTCACTGCAAAACTGGTCAAATTTCGATCCATCTATGGCCAGCCTAAAGCAGTATTAAAACCAAAAGCAAACACTTATTATATTGCAGCTCAGCAATTCTTAGATGTGATGGCTGCATTAATTTTCATTTTCAGGCTTTCTTTCTTCTATTTTCATCTGGTAATCCAACCAGCAAGTCTGTTTTTCAAAGGCGCAAGCTCTCCAGCAGAATGTTTCCATTTACATGGATCAGACAAACCATTAAACACTGGCAGGGAGGCTTACAATTAACAGCTTTTATTTAATTATGTAAATTATTTATGCCAAAAGGAACAAAACTGTTTGCTGTAACTGCTTATAAGGTGTGAGGTGGAGTTTGGCTTCAATGAGTTCTAAATCTGCTAATAAATGTAACACTCCCTTACCCCAGACTGATAATGCTGCTGTCTGCCATGCCTTCTGTGCTCATTCCTCCAGAGTGGTGTTTCACTAATACAGGATGTGTGTTACTTGGCAGATCACCAGGTGAAAACAGAGGGAAAAAACCCAACGAAAAGAAAACTGATGCAGTTACCACATCTAAGAAGTGGTAAGCTGAAATGTTTGGTTTTGGTTTTATTACCGCTTTAAGACGTGCAAGGAGGGAGGAAGGAGTTGACTCTTCCTGGAGCTGTCAAACTCCCAAGCAAGTGCAGAGATACACTGGTGACAAATATTGTGACAGAAGTCCCTTTGGGTGGGGGGCACATGGAACCCAGCTTACCTTAGAGAGTTTGGGAAACTCCTGTTTCAGATCCCCAGGTCCATCTGATGTGTAAGTCACACTGTGTCTATTAGGGCACATGGTGACCAAGAAAATGATAAACAACTACTTAATGGACATATGGAGAATATGGTTTGGATTATTTCAAATGGGACAGTAATATTTATCAACAATATCCCTCAAGAAATATATAAAGATTTATTCCTACTTTACTCTGTGTGACTTATAGCCTGTTGTAGACCGTTGCATTGAAGTCTGTGACTCCTAAATAATCAAAGCATTGCTTAGATGTGGATTCCATGGTTAATTGTGTTACCTATTGTTTGTTTGTCTGTCTGCTAGTATTGTGTGCACTCTACCTAGGCTGGTTTAAGTGACCAGGTAATTTAGCTCAAGTTAATTAAATCACTGGCAGCTATTAGTTGCTAGTGGGAAAGTAATATACTGTTTGTGTTGGTTGTTCCTTAGTTATGTTAATTATATTTCTGTCCGTAATTCCAGTCCCCCAATGCCTTTACCCACACAGTACCCCAAATTGTCCCGAGCAGTCACCCATCCAACCTCTGCCTCTCTCGTAGAACATACCTGCTGCTGGGGAGAAGTGCGGACTGGCCCTTCTCCCTGGATTCCATAAACCACTGGAGAGAAGACTAGTCTTATATGTTATGTGGCTATAATATCTGATATCTATTTTCAAGACTGGAGGAAGCGGTATAATGATGGAAGCACTCAAGCACAGTGTGGGGTGGTTCCGTCACAAATATAAATTATTCTTATGATATTCTGTAAACATATAATGATGAGAAAAGTCCAAAATAGAAAGCCCTTCCAGGTTCTTGTGTAAAACTCAAAATGGAATTAATAATAAAACAGCAATAGCAAATATATATATATACCCCAACCCTTTGCTATGGAAGTGCTTAAGTGCCTGTCTCGGTTTTCAGCAAAACACCAGCAGACTCCCGTAGGGGCATAAGGAGATTTTAATAATGTCCTTGACTCATCCCTTGATTTGCACAAAAAATACTGTTCCCAGGGTCCTAGGTTACTTACACCCTTTGCCAGATATATATTTTAAATATGTCTTGTGGATTTGTGTAGATGCAAACACCCACTTGAAGCTCAGTTCTCCTGCTACTCCTTGACTAATTCCACTCTTTTCCATTTTGACTTGGCACTGGGCACTGAGTTGACCATACCCTTTGAGCCAGAAGTATCCTATCTTGCCAGGAGCTTGTCTGATCATTCCCCAGTGCACTTACTGTTACACTTTCCCACAATTAAGCTCCCTGCCTGCTGGAAGTTAAACCTCTTTTGGCTCTCTTTATTTACTAATATAGAACATATGCGACTCCAAATGGAGAATTTTTTGACTGATAACAGGCACTCGGCCACTCCAGGGATTGTGTGGGACACATTGAAGGCATTTGTTAGGGGTTTGTGAATACAAGAGATTTCAGCCATTAAAAAAGGTAATAGACAATAGGCAGTGGAGGCTAGTGTGGCAGTGGATAAAGCTGAACGGGAATTTATACAAACACCCACCACTGACAAGTATTCTTTACATATACAAATATATATATATATATATATATATACTATTTAATATTAATGTCGCATGTTATCCAGGAATCTTAAATTCATGTTCGGAGGTAGAGAGAATAGTGAAAAGGCATGAATTAGAGGAGAAGAGAAGTAAGGGGGAGGGGATCCTGCCCTTTTTACACTGTAGAATGTGTAAAGTATGCATACATAAAGATATTATTAGGTTTGAGACATTATTTCAGCGTATGTTGATGAGTAAGTAAAAGAAAACCAGCTGTTCCATATCTTATGGGATACAGAGGTGAAATCTCTATATTTAACAGTGATATCTTCTATATGGAAAATGCAATCTACAGCCTGAAACTATTGTTGAACTGTAGGGATAGTAGGCTGTTTCCAATGTCGTGGAATGAGAGATGAGGGGTAATGGATCTACGATAGAGGCCTGCTGGCTCTTCTTAACAGTGGAACAACACTTCCCATAGGTCATTATTGGTTGGGGAACCCAGAATGGTTGGTCTAGATATATTTTAGACCAGATGTGGGCATGGGTCGCTACTTCGCCACAGCCTCTCAAGCAGAGGTTGGAACCACGTTCTATGAATTTTCCTCGAATGAACGCCTTATGTGCTTCCCATAGTATCGCAAGGGACAAGTCCTCTGACTTTTTCTTTTTAAAATAGGTAGAGATATCCTCACCAACCCGAGTCTTATCAACTGTGTCAATTAATAGGGAGTCTGCAGTTGTTAGTTTTGATAGGCATGAATGGTATTTTCAGGGTTAAGCATATCGGGGCATGGTCTGAAATAGAAAAAGGTTCTATTTTGGCCTAAGATAGGAGGTCTAGATGGTGGTGGTCAATAAAGAAATAGTCAATTCTGGAATAAGTCTGGTGTGTGTGTGAGAAATAGGAGAAATCTTTGTCTGAGGGATGCAAGATGCACCAAGTATTCATGAGTTGGGAATCATGAAGGCGTTTACATAGAAAAGTGAGACATTTATGAGAGATCGCTGATTTGCCCATTGATATATCTAGTTTAGGTTCTAAGGGGGGGTGTTAAAATCACATACAAGAACAATGCAACCCTTCGCAAATTCTTTTAGCATGTGTTAAGCGTCTGATAAAAAGCCTACTTGGTCCTGGTTAGGGATGTACACGTTCGCCAATGTACAAGGTGTGTTGCCCAGAGTGCCCCTCAAAAACAAGTATCTCCTGTAGATATCCACCAGAGTTGAATCACATTTGAAGGATGCCCCCCTGTCAAAACCAATGGCAACCCCTTTTGATTTACGTACATCCGAAAGACTATATGATCAATATGGATAATTCAGACAGGATAATCTAGTGGCTGTGTAACATGTGAGGTGCGTTTCCTGGAGGAACGCTATATCACACTGAAGCCTTTTGAGTTCTCTATACAAGCTATGTCTTTTACCAGAGGCATGCAAACCTTGTATGGTAATCGATATTAAGTTGACGGTAGCCATGGGGATCGCAGAGGGAAATTCACGCAACGACAAATTAATTTATTCCGAGCAGGAGTAGGACAGGGATAGAATGGGAAGTATAGGAAGAGTAGGAAACAGTAGAAAGATATAGAAAAGAAAGGGAGGATGGGAGGGGGTGTGTAGGATAGGTGTTCAAAACATCTGAACAAGGCATGCAAATGTTTGCATTGCAAAAGCAGGGGTCACTATGTCTCCGGTGACCACCAATCGAGGGGTTATCATGGCCAATGAAAGTGTGTGGCAAGAGAAACAATGAACCCTGCTGAGAAGGGGAACCACCAGAGGGGAATTTTAGCGGCCAACACACGGGGGGGGGGGGACATTGAAGCACGCCCACACCCCCTTAAGAAATATTGAAAATGTCAGTGGCCTTAGGACCAACATGGAAGAACAGTCATATAACAACATAAGGAAAAGGGAAAAAAAAGGGAAAAAACTTGACCTTGCAGCAAAGTTTGGCCATGTATAACAAGATGGAGGGATGCTAGTCTATCCGGAAGCCGAGTTCTCAGCTTAGCTGCGTGCTGAATCTCACCCATTCCTGTGTGCAGAAGAAAGAGTAGGTGAACAATATTTCTTGGTAGATTTTTGCCATTGTGGTTCGGGGAGAGGTTCCATGGTGTGGATTTCGTCTTGCCAACCTGGCAATTCTGGTGGGGATATGTTGAGATCCATACAGAATTTTCCCAGGTCTTCCAGGAAGCGTAGAGTAGCTGTGCGGCCATCTCTGGTCACAAAAAGACTAGCTGGAATGCCCCAGTGGTATGTTATTGCATTAATACAGAGCTTCTCAGTGAGAGGCCGCAGGGCTCGCCGCTGTCCTAGTGTCTTTCTGGCAAGGTCGGGGAAGAATGAGAGAGTGACTCCGTCAAACTCCAAGGATGAGGCTTCCTTTGCTTTGGTCATAATCCGCTCTTTTTCTGCATAAATATGTACACGACAGATCACGTCCCTGGGCAACTCAGAGGACATGTTGCACGGCCGGAGAGCACGATGGACTCTGTCAATCTTTATGAGGTTGTCAGCAGGGTTACCTAGTAATTTGTTGAAGATCCCCCGGATCGTGGGTAGCAGATAAGAATCGCTAGTTACTTCAGGGAGACCGCGGATATGAATATTATTTTTCCGATTCCTGTTTTCTCGGTCCTCTATCTTATACATAGCCATCCTGTGTGCAAGGCATCTCAATTGCTGTTTATAGCTCCAGTATAGCATCCGCATGGTGTTCTAAGCATTGCTCCGATTCTTCTACTCGCAGGAGAACCTGGGAAAGGTCAGAACGAATGACCGAGACTTCTTTTTTTCTAGGGCATGGAGCATCGAGGTCAGTTCAGACTCGGTGGGGAGACCACTCACCAGGGCTGCCACCTTCGTGGAGCTGCGGTGCGAAGGAGATCTGTGACGCGAGGTGGAGCTAGTGCCATGAGGAGAGCAGCCTAGTCCGCCCGCGTCCAGGGAGTCTTTAGGTTCAGCCGCCAGGAATCGTTTGATGGGCCAGAGGAAGGATTTTTAAGTGATAGGGACTTTGCAGTGCATTTCCTTATGTAGAATGTCATAGTTTAGCGGTATGATAGGGTGTAGCATACGGGGGATACCTCTGGCGGAGCTCACCGGGAAACCGTCCTCACAGCTTCATGCGGAAACCACACCCCTACTCTTATGTTTTTAAATCAACATTTTTGTATAATATATTGTTAATTGCGCATTGAATTTATCGTCATGTAAGTTGAAGTGCCCCTTTAGTGGTTTAAGCGGCTGGGCATCGATTTTCCCCTTCCTGCACACATATATCACAACCAACATGGCACCCAGTATGGCCCGTTAAAGTAGCGCACCGCGAAGCTGCCACCCCCGTGTGGTACCCGGAAGTGACGTCATTTCACAATCCCCAGCGTCCTTTGTCGCTCAGATTCAGCTGTAAATGCCAGAAGCCATCCTCACAAGCTGGACCCCAGGGATCCAGACTCCCAGTGACACCTACTCTTGGATGCCTACTGATATAATGTGCTTTTTCCCTTATCTTCTTGTGAGTAGCTAATCTGCAAACTGTCTACTAATAAACAGTCCTAGTGTACTACTGCACTTAGAGGCGCTGTGTCTTCTTCCCTATGCTTGGTTAAAGAGTCTGTTTCTAGCTCCTCCACCCTGGCCGCCTCTAGTGCTGCTCTATGGACCTATCACCCAGGGACTATTGCTCATAGACTGTCTATCAGACACTGCCTGTCTTCTAGAGACATTCTGGACTTACCTTATGTTGTATCCAACAGTCCCTAATTTGTACATGCTTTTATAGATTTTTTTTATCTATATTTTGTTTTATTCTTGTGTTCATGGTATCAAGTGTTTGGCATTAGGGACCTCTTTTCCTGATTTGAGCACTGAGTCCTTTGTTTACCTTCATCAGTACATCAGGATTGATCAATTTGCAGATAGTTTGTGGACTCTATAACTTTCCTATAGACTAAATAATAAACACTGATTTGGGTTACTTTTACCAAAGAAATGTAGAAGAATACATTTTGGTCTAAATGTATGAAGAACAATTATTTATTTGCAAAATTTAATAACAGAAAAAAAAAACACTTTTTTTTTGTAATTTCCAGTCTTTTTTAATTTATTTAGCAAAAAATAAAAACCAAGTGGTGATTAAATGCCACCAAAAAAAAGTTCTAGCTATGTGAACAAAATGATAAGAATTTCATATGGGTACAGTGTTATATGACCACGCAATTGTCATTCAAAGTGTGACAGCGCTGAAAGCTGAAAATTGGCCTGGGCCAATTCCCTGCAATGAAGTGGTTAAATACATATACAGATGCATCTCAAAAATTAGAATATCATCAAAAGTTAATTTTTTTCAGTAATTCGATTCAAAAAGTTATATATTTCAAGCATCTCTTTATTTGATTCTTGATGATGTCTAATTTTATGAGATGCACATATATATATATATATATATATATATATATATATATATATATATATATATATATATATATATATATATATATATATATATATATATATATATATATATTAACATTCACAAGTATTTATTTTACTTATCCTAATATAAAACATTTAAAAATATAACTCAATTATTCTATTAAGATACAATACATTCATATATATGTTGGTAATGTTAATAAGCAGATACAGTATTACATTAAGGAATGCTTCTAACAACTGCTAGTGATTGTGACATATGTATATTTACAAACATTTTTTTAATGAATTTTCAATAAATCTTTATTTTTATGACATTAGTGTCGATTACTGTGCCGAAAAAGTCCACTCCTTTAGCAATAGCTACTCTTTTCATAACTGCTAGTGATTAGTGAATAAAGTTTGTTCAGGGAAAGGAAAGACACTGCAAGAAAGTATTTAAAAATTTCACATTTTCTGTCCTTTTACCTGAAAATATTTGGTTGGCAACAGATACAAGTTGTTAACAGGGTTTCTTTAAAGTGTTACTAAGCCCACAACAGTAAAATCAGTCTCTATATATAGTAAAGTGAGCTTGTTATACTCACTGTGGAACCTAAAGGGTTCATCCTTAGCATTTTGTAAAAAGGCTGTTTGATCCTGTCTTCTCTGACCTTCCCCTTATTTTACTGTCCCCAATCCTTCTGCTGATAGTACAGAACCTTGAAGGCACTCTACACATGTTCAGTTTGGTGTGTATTGCTAGAGAGTTGTTTTTTTTTTTGGGGAAGGGAGGGGGGGGTGCATGTGATTAGTACAGGGCCAATCAGCACTGTCCAGACAGAGGGTCAGGAGTCATGCAGCCTCATAGGACAGTCAGAGGAGAATGAAAGCTTTACCAGACACTGAGAGAAGTCACAAGACTGCTATATACTGCTTATATTTACTAAAATAATTACATGTCCATGTTCTGTGTACTGTGGCAGACCAGATATAGGGAATTCAGGCTCCTAAGCAAAACTTTGGGGATGATTTCTAATGGCAAATCCATTGTGCACTACAAGTGTACTTGGAAGTGCAGTTACTGTAGATCTGAGGGGAAGATCTGAAATGTGAGGAACTTCTGCTGATTTCTATCATCCAATCATGTGCAGACAAAAATTATGTTTTTATTTTCCTTGCATGTCTCCCCCAGATCTACAGCGACTGCCCTTCCAAGTGTACTTGTAGTGCATAGTGGATTTTCCTATTAGTAAATAACCCCCCTTGTGTTGTCTGCTTTTACTATAATAAAGAAGGAAAGGTTCTCTTTAAATGTTACACTAAAAATAGATCTGGCGCCAAGAACAATCAATGGCTATAAACTGTGATTAAGGAATACTATAATATGTTGTTGCAGCTAATTAGCTGTAAAAGTGTGCAGCATAAAATGGATCAACAAACTATAAAATCAGTGCGAATCTATCCTTTATTATTATATTATCCTATGATATCTAACAAAAAAGATGCAATGGTCTTATTGAAAAATAATAATTATGAAAAATTATGAATTTTTTTTTTCTATTGATCAGTGCAAAAATATGATGGTAAAAACAGTGACAAGAAAATTGAAAACATTTATATTATAAAAAGCAATTCATATCCGTGAAAAAAAATTCAGGTGAAATAAATAGGAAATAAAAAACAATTCATATGAATGGAAAAAATCCAATGAAATAAATAAGTTTCAAAAAATCAAAAAAAGTCATAAGCCACTTCAGCTCCTGAAGGTTTTACCCCCTTAATGACCAGGCCATTTTTTGCGAAACAGCACTGCGTTGATTTAACTGACAATTGTGTGGTCATGCGACGCTGTACCCAAATAATTTTTTTTTCCCCCCACAAATAGAACTTTCTTTTGGTGGTATTTGATCACCTCTGCGGTTTTTCGTTTTTGTGCTATAAACAAAAAAGGAGCGACAATTTTGAAAAAAAAAAAAATACAATCTTTTTTATTTTCTGCTATAAAACATGTATATAAAAATGTCCATATTGGGCCCAATTAGCCATTTCCCCTCCCCAATGTTATGTGACTCGTTAGTGTTACAAGATTCCAGGTGTGATTGAGGAGCAGGTGTGTAAAATTTGGTGTTATCGCTCTCACTCTCTCATACTGGTCACTGGAAGTTCAATATGGCATCTCATGGCAAAGAACTCTTTGAGGATCTGAAAAAAAGAAATGTTGCTCTACATAAATATGGCCTAGGCTATAAGAAGATTGCTAAGATCCTGAAACTGAGCTGCAGCATGGTGGCCAAAACCATACAGCGGTTTAACAGGACAGGTTCCACTCAGAACAGGCCTCACCATGGTCGACCAAAGAAGTTGAATGCACATGCTCAGCGTCATATCCAGAGGTTGTCTTTGGGAAATAGACGTATGAGTGCTGCCAGGATTGCTGCAGAGGTTAAAGGGGTGGGGGGTCAGCCTGTCAGTGCTCAGACCATATGCTGCACACTGCATCAAATTTGTCTGCATGGCTGTCATCCCAGAAGAAAGCCTCTTCTAAAGATGATGCACAAGAAAGCCCACAAACAGTTTACTGAACACAAGCAGACTAAGGACATGGATTAGTGGAACCATGTCCTGTGGTCTGATGAGACCAAGATAAACGTATTTGGTTCATATGGCGTCAAGCGCGTTTGGCGGCAACCAGGTGAGGAGTACAAAGACAAGTGTGTCTTGCCTACAGTCAAGCATGGTAGTGGGAGTGTCATGGTCTAGGGCTGCATTATTGCTGCCGGCACTGGGGAGCTACAGTTCATTGAGGGAACCATGAATGCCAACATGTACTGTGAAATACTGAAGCAGAGCATGATCCCCTCCCTCCCTCCCTGGGCCACAGGGCAGTATTCTAACATGATAATGACCCCAAACACACCTTCAAGACGACCACTGCCTTGCTAAAGAAGCTGAGGGTAAAGGCGATGGACTGGCCAAGCATGTCTCCAGACCTAAACCCTATTGAGCATCTGTGGGGCATCCTCAAACGGAAGATGGAGAAGCGCAAGATCTCTAACATCCACCAGCCTGGTGATGTCGTCATAGAGGAATGGAAGAGGACTCCAGTGGCAACCTATGAAGCTCTGGTGAACTCTATGTCCAAGAGGGTTAAGGCAGTGCTGGAAAATAATGGTGGCCACACAAAATATTGACACTTTGGGCCTAATTTGGACGTTTTACCTTAGGGGTGTACTCACTTTTGTTGCCAGTGGTTTAGACATTAATGGCTGTGTTTTGAGTTATTTTGAGGGGACAGCAAATTTACACTGTTATACAAGCTGTACACTCACTACTTTACATTGTAGCAAAGTGTAATTTCTTAAGTGTTGTCCCATGGAAAGATACTGTATGTGTGTGCTCTTCACCTCTGGCTGTCACAATCAGAGCCGCAAGCGCGAATCGAGCATGCACGGTAATGTCCAGCGTCCTAGTCCCGCCCTACTAGTTTCGTCACTCGACGTCCTAACGGAGCAGCAGGGCGCTGGACAACCGCAAGACCATTGCACATTTTTGTTAGATATCATAGGATATTATAATTTTGAAGGGTAGATTTCTATATTTTGTTGATCCGTTCTCTTTAAATGTACCGCTGGTTTAAAAGTAAAATGTTCTGTATGGCTTTGGTAAGGTTTAGCTAAATTGAACAATTTTCTTTCTCATGAAAATAAAGCAAAATGATTTTCCCCACTTGGAAAACCACAAAGAAAACCATTTAAAAAAAAAAAAAAAGCTCTCCTCTTCAGGTTTAGCTTCAGAAGCACGGAGAGAGAAATAAAACACAAGCCGCTTTTTAAACCTTCTTTCTTCTTTTTGTTTCTAATGGTCTTATTTATTACAAGAGGAGACGGCCGGTGTCACCGCGCCGAGGGTCAAACTGTCCCGTATATCGCTGCGCGGCAATTTATGACGCTTCTTTTCAGAGGTCTGCAGATAAGTACTCAGCCAGATTTAAAGCCTCCATTATTAGCAGACACTTTTCCCAGAGATATCTGCTCTGGATCTCCGTTTCGCTTATTCCTTAGAATAGCTACATTTTAGTTTGAAAGGAAACCTGTCATGGGAGAAATATGGTGGCTACTATTTCTGACTTCCTTCTGAAATGCTAAGCGCCTGGCTGAAATGCAGAGCCTCTCGCTCTAACAATTTCTCAGGACACAAATATGCAAAATTAAGAGTTCTGACTGCATGTTCCTTTTAGATCTGCGACTCAGAAAGTAAACCAAAACATTACTAGGCAACTAGCACTTTAAAAAGGAGGTCAGCAATTGTATTTCTCTCATTAACTGTAGGTTTACATCTATGTGGCTGCAATTGATGCATTTTCCGGGGGCGTTTTGCATTTTTAAACCTGCATTTTTTATGTGTTTTTGCATGCAGTTTTCTCTTTAACAAACTGTGAATAGCTGGTTGTTAAAACAGAAGAAAAATTATACTCATCTAGGTACTCTAAGACTGAGAACTGAGCGATCAATGATCGCTGATCGCTCAGTTTTCATCATTCTGTGAGCAGAGAGCCGGGGATTGTCAGTCACCCACTCTCTGCTCTGCCCCTCGCACTCACTGTGGAGGAGAGAGGCTGGCTCGGGCTCTCAGCGGCTTGGCTAAGAGGCTGAGCCAGCTGCTGGTCCAGGCTTCTCCATTTCTTTGGATCTTTTCAGAGCCTGGCCCGGCTCTGTGACATCAGCCAACAGCGGGCTTCAGCCCCACTGTAATCAGAAAACGGGTCACAGGAGGAGAACGAGCTGCACTCCTGTGATCCATACTTCCCCGTTAACCACTTTAAGAACGGAAGATTTGAACCCCTTCCGGACCAGGCCCTATTTTGCGATTCGTCACTGCGTTACTTTAACAGACAATTGCGCGGTCGTGCGACGCTGTACCCTTTTTTCCCACAAATAGAGCTTTCTTTTGGTGGTATTTGATCACCTATGCAATTTTTTTTTTTTTGCGCTATAAACAAAAAAAGAGAGACAATTTAAAAAAAAAAAAACAATATTTTTCACATTCTGATATAGAACATTCCCCCAAAAAATTTAAAAATCTAACTTTTTTTAACATTTTAGGCCAATTTGTTTTCTGCTACATATTTTTGGTGAAAAAAATCGCAATAAGTGTATTTTGATTGGTTTGCGCAAAAGTTATTGCATTTACTAACTACGTGAAATATTTATGTAATTTTTATTGTTTTTTTTGTTTTTTTACTAGTAATGTCGGCGATATGCGATTTTTTGCGGGACTGTGACATTGCAGTGGACAGATCGGACCACAAACTGACATTTTTTACACTTTTGGGGGTACCAGTGACATTACTACAGTAATCAGTGCTATAAATATGCACTGTTACTGTAATAATGACACTGGCAGGGAAGTGGTTAACCCTACGGGTGATCAATTAAATGTATGCCTCATGCTTAGTGACGTGTGGGGGGGGGGGGGGTGTTTCTGTGACACAGACAGAGATAGCAGGTTCAGCAGCTATGCTGAATCCTGCGACCTCTCCCTGTATGTCACTGAAAAGATCCGCCTGCTTTGTTTACATAAACAGGCGGGTCTTCTCACACTTTCCCCGACGATCGCCGCTTCTCCTCCTCTAAACACAGTGGGAGCGAGTCTCTGGTGGCGCGCGCGCGCCGCCGAGACCGCTAGGAGTCCAGCGACGTAGGTCTACGTCGCTGGACCCAGGGGAGCTGACCTGCCCCAGTAGGATTACTGTCGGCAGTCAACAAGTGGTTAAAGGGTAACTCCACTTTTGTGGGGAAAAAAAATTGCAAATAAAGAAAAAACAATTATATTAAAAAAGAATAGCGCAACCATGCAAAAGAAATGACTATTAAATATGGAGACAATCCATAAATAAAAATGGGGGTTTAGTCCCACCAATGAAAAAACAATATAGCGCATACAACTGCGACACAAATCATATTGTAATTGAATGTTATTAAAAATGACCTTTCCTTTTCAATCTGCAGCTGTTATAATTTTTTGAAAATGCAATGCAATATGGCCGCCTGGAGCTGTTCTGTACACAGAATGTATACTGACCACACCCCCAGAAACATAATATCCTGCTTGGGTGATTGGCTCACCAATTTTCCCACAAGTCTCCACTAAGATACAAGTCAGATTTCTGGCATCCCCTGCAACAAAAATGTCATTTTTGGTGAGATATTCCCAATAGGAACATGTCTAAAGGGGTGCAAGCCCAGCAGATTTAATCATTAGAGCCCTGCGGCTGCCACAGCTGATAGATAATTATGAAACCACTCCCATTTGACCCACTCACCACAGAGGAACAAAAATCGATTTCTGCAGAATAACAAAAGGTAGGAATCTGCAACGAAGTTTGTTAAAATCCTTGTAATGTACAGAGATCACCCAGAGGGGAATGCTTTTTTCTCAATAAAAGTGGAGTTACGCTTTAAGGAGTGGGCAGAGAAGATGGCCGCCATGTCCTTAACAACTGATGAGTCACCAGCTGTCAACAGGGGGTTCCCCGTTGGCAGCTGAATGTACAATAAAAAAATTGCCAGCAATAAAAAAAAAAAATGGGGAAAAAACAGCCCCAAATCCATACCACGCCCTTATCCGAGCATACAGCCTAGCAGGTCAGGAAAGGGAAGGGAATGAGCGAGCGCCCTCCTCCTGAACCACACCAGGCCACATACCCTTAACATGGGGGAGGGGTGCTTTGGGGCAGGGTTGGCTCTACCCCCCCCCCCCCCCCCAAAGCACCTTGTTGATGGGTGAATCTGGAAGCTCCCTTTAACAAGGCCTGCTTCTTAACAACCAGCTATACACAGTTTGTTTTGGAGAAAATAAAACACAAAGCGCATGTAAAAACGTATCAAAACCGTAAAACTTGCTTTTTTGGTGAGGGTTCATTAAAGTCTATTGCATGAAAAACGCAATCTGCTGTGGGAAAAAAGTCCTTGACCCTTTCACAGAACACACCGGCTGAAAAACGCATAGATGTGAACGTGTCCCTTAGGAAACCATGTTAAATGGATTGTAGTGTAGGTGGGAACCTAGGGTAAAGGTGTTCATTGCCTTCTTAAACTGGAACGCATTTGTATCTGAGCAAATTCATTTTTAAAGCCGTATTGAACCCAAAAGCAAACATTTATTATATTTCTGCTTACCAATTCTTAGATGTGATGGCTGCATTCATTTACTTTTTCAGGCTTTCTTTCCTTTATTTCCCTGATGATCTGGCCAGTAAGTCTGTTGTTTTCAACAGAACAAGCTGCCCTATAGATGTACCAGTTAGAGGGTTTAGATCAATCATTTAACACTGAAAGGGATGCTTACAATGATCAGTTTTTCTTTATTTATATAAAACTTTTATCACAAAAGGAAAAAAAAAACTGTTTGCTGTAACTGCTTAGTTGGAGTTTAGCTTCAATTTGTTAGTGGATCTAAATCTGCTATTACATCTAAAATGACCCTCCCCCCGACTGATATGTTGCTGCTCTCCAAAGGTGCCTCCTGTGATCCTTTATCCAGGGGGGGCACTCTAATACAGGAGGTGTGTTACTGGCCAGATCACAAGGTGCCAACAGAGGGGAAAAAAGTCCCCCAAAAAAACTGATGCAGCCCCCTCATCTAATGATTGGTAAACTGCAATAGATCACATTCTTGGTTTTGGGTTTAATATCGCTTTAATAATCAAGGAAAACCCATCCATCCATACACGTCTCCATGCTTTATTTTTTCGGAGAAATCATTTTGAAAAAACTCCCCTTAGCATTTCTAGCCTTGGCCGCCTAATGATTCCTATAGCATTTACTTACCAGGATCCATATGCCCTTAGCTCAGGCATAATGGCGGCCTTAGCCCTCCTTCAGATGAAAGAAAAAAAAATGCCCGTGAAGACTCCTGGGATGTATGACATCATTTTGGCCTAGGCCAGAAACCAGGAATCAATGGAAGAAACTTAAAAAAAAAAAGCTTAAGGGCCAGTTTAAACTAAGAATCTCACAGGAACGCGCAGCGTGTTCCTGTATCTTTTACATGCAGTTGAGTTTGGTGCGATTTGAGCCTATTCATTTTGAATGGGCTCAAATCGCACTGCAAAGCACCAAAAGTAGTGCATGCACTCATTTTGGAAACACGCTTCAACTGGATCATATGGTATTTCTACATCATGCAATCGGATGTAGGCAAACGCACTGCATTTAAGGTATTGGTAATGAAAGTTATAGAATATTCTTTCTCCAAACTCCTATGAATCAGAGATGGAGAAGGTGGGTTGGGGGACTTTAACTGTGCCATCTTTGTAGAATCAAATTATTGATTGATGTGTGGATGTGAATCTTGAGGAAACTAGACTAATGTGAAATGCGTAGATCAAATTAATTTGTTAATTTGGGATTGTTAACACAAAAAATGAGAGATGGCAATTGTATTACTTGTGATTTTAATTATGGTTTAATGATATAATAAAGTTGTGAATTTCAATAAATGATGAAATGCCCCTTTTGTGGCATAGCTAAAATCCCCAACCCATCTTCTCCATCTCTGATTAATGCAAGGATATTATAGAAGGATATTATAGAAGTTTCCATACATGTGATGGTGCCACACGAGACAGGCCCAGACAAAAAAAAAATAAAAAAATAGGCATATGGCCTCATGATAGGAGGGACAGGGAAAACTGGGTAGGATGGGGTTAAAATATAAAGACATATGGGTGATCACTCACCGTGGTCACTCACCATCATTGGTGGGTTTTCAGGGGAGGAGGAGCCCAGGGCAGTGCAGAGACCTTTGGAGGCACAGGTGCTCAGAGTATAAGAGGGGCACATGGAACAGGGCTTTAAATAGGGCTGTGCTCAAAATATCAATACAGCAATGTATTGTGATGCATTCCTTCCTAAAACGTGTATTGATACATTTAATTCTGTATTGATAGGGCAGAAAAATGCTGTGATGCAGCTTTGAAAAAGAAACAGAACAGAAAAGACTATTTAAAGTTTAAAAGTGAAAAAATAGTTTGTGTCTTAAGTTGTGCCAACCTGAAGACTTTTTCTCCTCTCTTATATCGAATAATAAAGAAGGTACTGCTGGCTGTTACTGCTGGTGGATACTGCTGGAGGGTACTTCTGGTTGTTACTGCTGGTGGATACTGCTGGCTGTTACTGCTGGTGGGTACTGCTGGCTGGTACTGCTGGCTGGTACTGCTGGTGGGTACTGCTGGTGGGTACTGCTGGCGGGTACTGCTGGTGGGTACTGCTGGAGGGTATCTCTGGAGGGTACTGCTGGCTGGTACTGCTGGCTGGTACTGCTGAAGGGTATTGCTGGAAGGTACTGCTGGTGGGTACTGCTGGAGGGTATCGCTGGAGGGTACTGCTGGTGGGTACTGCTGGCTGGTACTGCTGAAGGGTATTGCTGAAAGGTACTGCTGGTGGGTACTGCTGGAGGGTATCGCTGGAGGGTACTGCTGCTAGTGGTCTCCTGCATTCGGGCTGCGGCTTCCTGACACCTGCAGGTCCTGCGCGATGTCTCCTGTGTCAGGACGGAGCCGGAAAGACTCGGGTATACCCTGACAGCTGACAGCCGGGACATCGCGCAGGACCTGCAGGTGTCAGGAAGCCGCAGCCCGAATGCAGGAGACTCTCGGACCTTGGGATATCTGCCTTGACAAAAGGGCACTTTGGGCATCAAGGGGAAAAGGGGGGTGCTTAAGCACCCTCCGCCCCCTCTGCACATGCCTAGAGGAGCTGCTGGGGGACATGCAGGGGTGGAGATCCCAAAACGCAGCAAATCTTTCTGAGCAACGGACGAGAAAGAACCCCCGCCCTCCCACCCTGTACTGCATTGGTTTACTGGTTGTTCTTCAAGTTTTGGCGGTTGGGGTCTTTGGAGGCGTTAACATTTTGGAACAGTTCATCGTGGGATCGATCTAAGGTATGGTGTCTTCTCTTGAATCCCAGTTAATGGTGGCTTAACTGGGAAGTAGTAACAAGGAGGTATCTGGGGTGAAGTGTGTTTGTTCCCGAGCCGGTGTTGCGCGGCTGGGGATCATTAAGGAGCAACTCAGATATACAACCTGAATTTGGTTAATTGGTGCCTCCCAAGACCGGCAAACTTTATGTTGCGAGTATTGAAATATATTTATTGTTTCTGTTTTAAGGAATGTTCATTTGTTTAATTGTTCAAAAACGGCCAAACAGACCAACATTTTTCTCCAGTTCAGTGTCATTCGTCATTTCTTTATCGACTCAATGTTGGAAGGTTTATGTGGGTACAAGGTACTAAGCGGGAGTCATCCATGGTACCCTAGAGATGTTTCCGCCTACAGTATGAATAACTTATTATTGACACCTGCTGCAGATCACAATTGCAGTGTGTTTTAAATGCGGTGTGGGAAATGCACAAGCAGCAAGGTTTCCTGCACCACGTTCTGATGTGAACTGACCCTAAAATAAGTAAATATAATATACCTTCCCATCTATTTACTAAGGCTAGAAGCATAAGGATTAAAAATAGTTATTGCTGATTGAGTTTAGTTCTGCTTTATAGCGGAACTTTACCCATAACAACTTTCTTCTTGCTGGAGGCTTCCATTTTACTGGAGCCCAGAACTCCCAAACAGCAGGAAACATCAAGTGAAACTGAACCCATTGATTTATTGGTTTCAAAAAACAGTTAAACTCCTGGAATGGCGGAATTGCTAACTGTCACATTTGCTTGTGTCCTCAACTAATCTGTCAAACCATCAAATGGCTGGTGTCATCACTGATCACATGTGCAGCACCATGGCAGTTGCAGATCAAACAGAAGCAGCTTTCTTAGCTGTAAAGGATAGGAGGGTTCACACCAGTTCAAACCATGGAAACGCAGTGCTTTTCTGCATGCACGATTTTAGAGGTGAAAGGGTTAATGTACAGGTCATATATAGAGGAAGGGGGAGGTGAAGGATATAATGTACAGCGCATATATAGTGGAAGGAGGAGGTGAAGGGGTTAATGTACAGTGCATATATAGAGGAAGGAGGAGGTGAAGGGGTTAATGTACAGGTCACATACAGTGGAAGGAGGAGGTGAAGGGGTTAATGTACAGGTCATATATAGAAGATGGAGGAGGTGAAGAGGGGTTAAAATACAGGTCATATATTGAGGAAGGCGGAGGTGAAGGGGTTAATGTACAAGTCATATATAGAGGAAGGAGGAGGTGAAGGGGTTAATGTACAGGTCATATATAGAGGAAGGAGAAGGTGAAAGGGTTAATGTACAGGTTATATATAGAGGAAGGAGGAGGAGGTGACAGGGTTAATGTACAGTGCATATATAGAGCAAGGAGGAGGTGAAGGGGTTAATGTACAGTTTATATATAGAGGAAGGAGGAGGAGGTGACAGGGTTAATGTACAGTGCATATGTAGAGCAAGGAGGAGGTGAAGGGGTTAATGCACAAGCCATATATAGAGGAAGGAGGAGGTGAAGGGGTTAATGTACGGGTCATATATAGATGAAGGAGGAGGTGAAGGGGTTAATGTACAGCTCACATACAGTGGAAGGAGGAGGTGAAGAGGTTAATGTACAGGTCATATATAGAGGAAGGAGGAGGTGAAGGGGTTAATGTACAGGTCATATATAGAGAAAGGAGGAGGTGAAGGGGTTAATGTACAGCTCACATATATAGGAAGGAGGAGGTGAAGGGGTTAATGTACAGGTCACATATAGAGGAAGATGGAGATGAAGGAGGTAATATACAGGTCACATATAGAGGAAGATGGAGGTGAAGGGGTTAATGTACAGGTCACATATATAGAGGAAGGAGGAGGTGAAGGGGTTAATGTACAGGTCACATATATAGAGGAAGGAGGAGGTGAAGGGGTTAATGCACAGGTTATATATAGAGGAAGGAGGAGGTGAAGGGGTTAATGCACAGGTTATATATAGAGGAAGGGGGAAGTGAAGGGGTTAATGTACAGTGCTTATATAGAGGAAGGAGGAGGTGAAGGGGTTAATGTACAGGTCATATATAGAGGAAGGGGGAAGTGAAGGGGTTAATGTACAGGTCATATATAGAGGAAGGAGGAAGTGAAGGGGTTAATGTACAGGTCATATATAGAGGAAGGAGGAGGTGAAGGGGTTAATGTACAGGTCATATATAGAGGAAGGAGGAGGTGAAGGGGTTAATGTACAGGTCATATATAGAGGAAGGAGGAGGTGAAGGGGTTAATGTACAGGTCATATATAGAGGAAGTGAAGGGGTTAATGTACAGGTGATATATAGAGGAAGGAGGAGGTGAAGGGGTTAATGCACAGGTCATATATAGAGGAAGGAGGAGGTGAAGGGGTTAATAAGGAAGATTATATCTCACAGTCTTATTTGCTTTGTTATCCGAAATTTAAACACACACTTTTCACTTTTAAAATCGGATCTGTTGATCTGTTGTCAGGATCCCGCCGCCCGACGCGAGAATTTTTCGCTCATCCCTAATTCCCATTGTGGCGGTTAAAATGAAAATATATACGATAATAAAATATCTTCTATTTTGCATTTTTCTTCTTCATTATTCAGAACATTTATTAATCCCATTAATACATAAAACATTAGCGCTGCTCTGGCCGCCTGTTGGTGAAGGTAAATCGCGGTGCTTTTTTTTTTAAATCTTTAATTCAAGCACTCCCAATAAATGAATAAAATCATCTATTATACATGTTTTTGTCTGGTCTCCAAGTCCACAAAGTACATCCTAAACATGGCCATAAATGATATTTTTCTGCTTTTTATGTGAGAACTTTGCCTGGCAGTGAGAATAAAACAGAAGCACAATCCTCTCATCTATTATTCCAGGCTCGGATTATTGCCAAATGCAGGAGATGATAACTCGTGTGGATGCCAGCCGGAGCAGCCAAGAAATATGCATTGCAGCTGGGTCATGTTTGCTTCATTCTTCTGCTTCTATGGAGTGGTAATTATGTCTGGGATCTGCAGCTTTCACCCACAAATACATAAATTGTTCATATTTTAGGAAAGGCAGACTTTCCAGACCCACGCATGGATAGGAAACTCTCTTGAAGGAGAAGTATGGCCAAAGCTCTTTTGGCCATACTTCTATGGGTCACAAGGGTGCACTTAGTTCTGCACTCATGTGACCTGGATTGAGCCGACAACAGGCTAAAGTCCGCTATTGGCTGATGTCACAGAGCCGCTCCAGGCTCTGCAGGGATCCCAACAATAATGTCAGGACCCGCCCAGATTTCAGATCAGCAGCTGGCTCAACCTGTCAGGATGTAGCCACTCCCTTCACAGTCCTACTCTCCAGTGAGCCCTGGAGGGGCAGAGCAGAGAGCCGGTGACATCAGTTGTATTTGGGTACAACGTTGCACGACCGCGCAATTTTTCATTAAAGTAACGCAGTGCCGAATCGCATAAAATGGCCTGGTTATTAAGGGGGTAAAACCTTCCAGAGCTGAAGTAGTTAAAGGGCATAACTTATCCCAAAAAAAAAACATAAACCAAAAGCTTTCAGGGCTCATTCACACTCAACAACAGTTGAAGGGCAGCAAATCCCTGCGGTTGAGTTGCAATATTATTGCCCCCCCCCCCCACGCTCCCCTTTTTTTAGCTGCAGAAGCAGCTGCCAGGGGTATACAGATGCCACGGCAGGAATTATACTCCCTGTCACTATGCCCGCCAAGCATGAGCCGTTCAAGGGATTGAGCCTGTTCTGCAAGTGCCTCACAACCACATACAATGCACACAGTTGCGGTGTGCTAGTGCAGCGATCAAGAGGTTAAACAGGTGGGGAGGAGGAATTATTTTGCGTCCTCGCTGCCTGTCATTACTCTTCAGATGCCAAAGAAAGCGTGAACGAGCCCTTAAGGTAGAGAAATAGTCAAGAATAGATCATTGGAAAAATGTTTACAAAAACACAATCAATTGTATTCAGTACAAAAGGATTCACTTAATTAAACATAACAAAGAGTTATATACAAAACACCTTTTTTTCAAGAACCCAATAAAGAACTTGTAGGCACTTCTATTATAGAAACAAGGACATTGTTATACAGTACTTGGGAAATAAATACACATTGAGAGATGTACATTAAATGAATTAGACTCTAGATCCCTCAATGCGTTTCGTTGACAGCTCTACTTCTTCAGGAGGAATAGAAAAGAAAATCAGATATCCCAGAAAGAAAATCCAACATTAGTAGCGCTAATAAATCTGCATAAATAACATAATACAAGTGCAGAGTCAATGAAGTAGTCCGTGCATTAAAATATCCCCAGATAGAGATCCAATCGTCCATAAAGGGTTAAAATTGGAAATCAATGCAGTGGTTGTGATGGTACAGCCAGACCCAATAGCTGCAGAGAAGGAATAAAGCTATCACCACACCTCGTGGACTCCTCTCCCCCTTAGTATTGCACTCACCAAATAGCAGACTTATTGGGCCATAAGTCATACTCCATCTGGTCACTCTTCTCAGATCTCCACCAGATAGAGCTAGTCTGTACTGGAGGTCACGGATCAATCCATACCAGAACCACAGACTCTTAACCAGGTGAGTGAAAGTAGCAGGGACCACAACTCATGAAAGAAAGGGGGAATAACAGCTCATAGCGTAGCATGTATGAACTTTATTAATCAATAAAAACCCCCCTTACTCCATTGCACTTACACATAGTCAACAATAAAAAGCAGTATAAAAAAACATCCAGGAAATGATAGCAGTGAGACTCAGATAACCCGCATCCCTCATCACCGTCCCGCGGTATCAGCGGGGATGGACTGTCCTAAGCTGGTGTGACGTAGCCGCGTGCTCACGCCCTAACGCGTATCGTCATGGACTTCATCAGAGGGCGTGGCCACACATATTTTGAATTATATTTATATACACAATAAAATCCTTAATTCAAAATAATATAACAAATATCAACATGTTGATAGTTGTTCCAGGGAATATCTGATTGCCTCTCGGGGGATCAGGAAGGAAGTTTTTTCCCCTGCTGTAGAAAATTGGATCATACTATGCTGGGGTTTTTCGCCTTCCTCTGGATCAACTGTGGGTATGGGATTGTGTATATGGGATTGTATGGTTGGATTTTCTTTTCTGTTTTTTATTGGTTGAGCCGTGTCTTTTTTCAACCTGACTAACTATGTAACTGTAGCACGACCCCCTTGAGGGCTGCTGCTTAATAGAACATTCTCTGCACTCCATGGACCCTGAGAAACCTCCGACCCACTAGGCATTACAGGTTCAATGCTTATTGAAGGTTTAAGTCCTGACCTCAGTATCTGAGGAAAGGGATTTAGGAATAATTATTTCAGAAGACTTAAAGGTGGGAAGACAATGTAATAGAGCAGCACGAAATGCCAGCAGAATGCTTGGATGTATAGGGAGAGGTATAAGCAGTAGAAAGAGAGAAGTGCTTATGCCGCTGTACAGAACACTGGTGAGACCTCACTTGGAGTATTGTGCGCAGTACTGGAGGCCATATCTCCAGAAGGATATAGATACTCTAGAGAGAGTTCAGAGAAGAGCTACTAAACTAGTACATGGATTGCAGGAAAAAACTTACCAGGAAAGGTTAAAGGACCTTAACATGTATAGCTTGGAAGAAAGAAGAGACAGAGGGGATATGATAGAAACTTTTAAATACATAAAGGGAATCAACTCGGTAAAGGAGGAGAGCATATTTAAAAGAAGAAAAACTACCACAAGAGGACACCGTTTTAAATTAGAGGGGCAAAGGTTTAAAAGTAATATGAGGAAGTATTACTTTACTGAGAGAGTAGTGGATGCATGGAATAACCTTCCTGCAGAAGTGGTAGCTGCAAATACAGTGAAGGAGTTTAAGCATGCATGGGATAGGCATAAGGCTATCCTTCATACAAGATAGGGCCAGGGGCTATTCTTGGGATTCAGATATATTGGGCAGACTAGATGGGCCAAATGGTTCTTATCTGCCGACACATTCTATGTTTCTATGTTTCTATGTTCAGTCATTTTCTGTGACGTTATATAGTAATACTCGCAACACTCAGATACCAGCGTAACTGTTTACTGGAATTAAATAAGTGTAACAGGTACAGAATAATGAATCAGAATCTGTAAGTAACAAGAAGTATGGTGATGATCTCCCAAATCCCAGTAATACGTACTGTATATGCGAAACCTGGGAGACAGACACCAGTATAAACCAAACACTTAGCAATATATATATATATATATATATATATATATATATAGTTATATTAAGTGAGAGTGAGCCAGGCAATCAGCTTAAACGACTAGCAGAAACATTCTAGAACTAGGGGCTCCCTTTAAAGTTTTAAGAAAGTGTAGTCACTATGTTAGCAAGGCCTTGCGCTTCTTAGCCAGCAGTTGGAGCTCTTAATCAATCTTCTAGTGATATTTGTAATCCAAAAAGGGTGCAAATGTTATTGGAATCCTAACTGCTGATGTATTCTGTGTGCATTCATATACTGTATACTGGCAGTTTTCCAAAGATCACCAGGCACTTTACTACAGCGTCAGTGTCAACGAGTGATCCTTCTAGTCCTCCCACCAGACCGCTCCTTTTGGTGCTGCTTCATAGGCAAGAATCTCAGCACTCTCTGTATTAGGCCGCTCTCTCAGCGCCACTCACTGTCTCTCCCACGCTCACACTGGACCGGTCACCCTCCTGTGATTCCCGCCGTCCACTCCAGTCAGGTTGCGCTCTCCGCACTCTGGGCCGCACTCTCAGGCCTCTCCCTGGTCAGTCTCTCTCCGCAGCTCTTCTCTGCACCACCGCACTCCCTGGGTCCCCAAAGCAAGAGAGCGTGCATCTGACCCCGCCCCCAATTTATACCTCCTCCCACGATCCTCCGCGGATCCCTCAAGGCTCCCTGGGGGTGTGATCCAGTCAATCCTTCAACGCAAAGTTTCCACCCTCTTCCAAACGACATCCCCCATAATACAGTTCAGCACTCCTGGGGAGAAACCGATCCTCCTTATAGAGTTCTTAAAAGGAGCACCCAGACATGGCCCAAACCGCAATTCAATATAATAACACAGTAATTATAGCATGGCTACATAACTATGTAACTATATGTTACAGGTCTCTTACATCTATATGTATATTGATGTTTTCAAATAAAAGCTGCAAGCTCTGTGTCCACTTCCAACGGATACATTAAGTGGAAGAATTAGAATTGTCTATGAAATGCATTGAGAGATCTCTAGAAAAGCGCTTCATACTACTTTTAAGTGCCGGTTCGCACATATGCGATGTGGGAACCCTGTGAATCCACTGTGGGTTCCCGAATCGCATTCAACTCACAGGCAGTTCACACTGCCATATGCAAATCGCTGGGGGGTGTAGATACAAAGTTAACGACACCCCCAGAGCAGTTCACATATCGCAGTGCAAACTGTCAGTTCGGACACAAATCGGATCGCATAGGTGTGAACACCCATGCAATCCGATTCTGATGCGGACCCAAAAAAGGGTCCTGTGCGAGTTGTGTCTGAATGCGATGTGAATTCAGTCACCATACAATCTGTATGGCTGAATTTGCATCGCAGAGACATTTTCAGAGCAGTGCGCTTTGAATCACATGCGATGTCTGTCATCGCATATATGTGAAATATGAAGAGAGATAACACCGCTCAGGCTAGTCAAAGTCAAAGGTCAAGGTGGGTGCTGAACCTCGGCTCCCCACCAGGAGAAACATAAAAGAAGAAAATGGTCGCATGCCACCACGGAATCCAATGAAGAAAAGTTCCTTTATTCAAATAAGTGGTACAAGGTACAGTAGGGAAGGACAGTAGACGCATTTCACACGACTGCTACGTGCTTGTTCACATCGCATATATGTTGTGAACCGGGACTAATACTGGCCACATGACTGGATAACCAAATTGTTGGTCATGTGACCAGCACTGAAGGGTGTCTATAGGGATTTTTTGTACAGTAAAGGCATTCCAGTGCTTCTTTTTCTCTACATTTAGCCATTTCAACATTAAATTTAAAGTTTGGAGGAAATTAAAATTCAAATTTTTGCTCATCCATGGAGAGAAGGTGGCTTACATCACGCAATAATATACTAGTATAAAACTGTACATTAGATGAGAAGAAACTAAAATCAAAGTAATTGTAGAGACCATTCAACTCCACTTAGGGGGAGCACACCAAATGGAAAAAAGTCAGGCAAAACCATACTGGTCACAAATGTATTAGTGGGAATATAGCTGACGCATATCATGGCAGGTATACAGTCCCTTTCATGCAGACCCCTGCCATGTCAACTATTTCTACTAGATACAAGAGGCCCCTCCTATAGTTACCAGTAGCAGCCCGTCCATTGGGGGCGCAGGGGCCCCGCCCCCCCTACCCATTCATCTGAATTTTTTTTAAGCATGTGATTAGAGCCAGAGGCTCTAATAGTCTTAAAAAAAGGTGGGCTCGGGGGGCGCAGAGCACTGCGCCCCGGGCCCACCCAGTTATATTGCAATAGAAAATAAATACTCGGTCTTCACACTGATTCTCCTACCAGCCAATCAGGAAGAGGGTTGTGAGACCCCTTTCCTGATTGGCCAAAACGAGAAGCGATCTTACTGGCCACTGGCTAGGAAGAGGGAGGAGACACAGGGCAGTGGCTCAGCCAAACAGCACTCTCCGGCTCGGACAGGAGAAGGAAAGGAGGCAGGCCGGCCGGCTGGCCATTTGGGGGGCACCCCAAATTACAGAACTACCCCACAAATTACCCCGAATTGGTACGCTGTCCCCCCGAATTACCAAGCACCAGCCGCCACTGATAGTCACCTTTCACACATACATTTGGCGCATGCCATATCTTTCCCATCTTAGAGCTCGTTCCCATGTGCAGCTATTTTCGGCTGCCCTTCTAAAAAGCGATCCATGGTAGATCACTTTTCAGAGAACATTTGATAGGCGGTGAGAAGGCAATATGTCACCTCCTTACTGTCTGTTATAACTGCCAACATTCTGACCCGCTGCACTACACCTGGTTGCAGGGCGGTTGCACCACGGCCCCATTTACTTTGGTGGCGGTAACATCCACCGAATCAGAATACCTTCTAATTTTTTTTTTTTCAATGTTTAGTCGTGAGCAGCTGTATTTCTGTGTTTATGTGGGTGGCCAAAGAAAATTGCGGCTCCGCCACCTGCTTTTATCTCCCCCTTTTTGAACAAGGTCTTCTAGACTTTCTCTCTATACATCTCTCCATTACAAAACAGTTGTAACACTTCCCTGCAGATGTCATAGTAATAACATAGAACAGAAGTTACATCAATAACAGCCGCTCTGCTACACCACGCAAAAACATTATTGCAGGCAAACCGTTAAATAGATTGAAACGCTAATTTTCCTTTTATCAAATTGCTTTCTCTCAGTTGCATTCATTTTTGAGCACTTACACCAAATCAGTAACTCTCCTATTATTTTCTTTTTTTTTTTTTTTTTTTTACCTCTTCATATTTAACAATAAAAACTTTAGAGATTTTAAGGCTTCCTTGTTCTATTCTAAACCACAAATAAAAAAAAAAAAGTCGGGCTTACAAAAAAAAGCAACCCCGAGATATCAAATTAAGGGGTGCAAATAATTTTCACTAGATAATGAAGCAGTTTATACCAAAAAGTGTATATAAACCCAAAAAATTTAATCTTATTTGCTTCCTTTTGGTTTGCTACATATAGCATTGAAAACATGTTGTAATATCTGTTTGGTAAGTGTCCGTTGATCATGTCCGAAAAAGGTCCAATCCATTCAGCACCACATCCATATGTAACCATGATGGAGTGTTCGGCTTAGAATGACATTTTATTATAGCTCAGTTTCAAGAAATATCCACCACAACCAACATATATAATATATAATATATATATATATATATATATATATATATATTTACCCCTACACAGAAGTACAGATGTTATGCCTGCCTCCAAAGACCCCCAAAAAATGCCCAAAAAAACGCCTGCGCCAAAAAAAACGCCCAGGTGTGTTGTTGCAGGTTTTTTTTTGGGCACTTTTTGGGGGTCTTTGGAGGCAGGCATAACATCTATACTTCTGTGGAGGGGTATATATACACACACACACGTATGTATATATACACATACACAAATATAGGTGTGAAAGTAGCAGAACACTATGCTTGCACTAATGAAATAATTAACATCCATATGGCTTCTCTGCTATAACACCTATATATGTGTATGTGTATAAATACATATAAGTGTGTGTGTATATATACCCCTATACAGAATTTCAGATGTTTTGCTTGCCTCCAAAGACCCCCAAAAAATGGCAAAAAAAAAAACGCCCAGGTGTGTTTTTGCAGCAGGCGGTTTTTTTGGGCATTTTTTGGGGGTCTTTGGAGGCAGGCAAAACATCTGAAATTCTGTATAGGGGTATATATACACACACACTTATATGTATTTATACACATACACATATATAGGTGTTATAGCAGAGAAGCCATATGGGTGTTAATTATTTCATTAGCGCAAGCATAGTATTCTGCTACTTTCACACCTATATATGTGTAAGTGTATATATACATACATGTGTGTGTGTATATATACCCTTACACAGAAGTTCAGATGTCATGCCTGACTCCAAACATGACCTCAAAAAAGCCCTATAAACGCCTGCAACAAAAAGCAGGGTGACAGGGGAGAAGCCACTATCCGGTTCTATAAGTGTTCTAAGAGAAACAATCTTTTCTCTATAGCGGTCACCCTGAAATGGAAGGGTTTTGTCACCCTGCCATAGCAGTCAGAGTCAGTTAACCCTACACTACACTATGGTCCCCTTACACTTAACACTTTCCCTACAGAAACTAGATTCTTAAATCTAACTATAGTGGAAAATATGTGGGATGGGTGAGGTGTGATGTCGCTGCCTAGTTGTATACAAGTAGTATGAAAAGAAGTCGGTCCAATAATCGCAATTTAAAGTGCTAGTGTGCTAGTTTGGATACTGGCATGCAGTCCACAATATAAAGCATGGATGTGCAAAAAAGATATTTTGTAAAGCAAATTTGGAGAGCACTCTTCCCAAAATAGTGCTCGAAGTGATATGTGCAATGGGTATTAAGGTAAGTTGATAAGCAGAAACTATATACCTGTGTAAGGGTAATATAGGTGTTATAAAAAATTAAAAGTATTTATATGATCTGATCAGAAATGTGTTCATAGAAAATAAATAAATAAATAAATATGATAATGAATATAGTAGTAGGTAAATTAATGTGCAAGAAAGCTGTGTGTCAATACAGGGAGATTAAAATAATAATAGTGATCACACAATTAAACCAGTGTAATAATCCAATGAATAAATAGTCCATATAGTGCTAAAACACAAAGAAAAAAATCTAATAGTCCACCGAAGAGTGACAAACAGTCTTTAAACGTGCTGAAAAGTGAAGAAAAAATGAAGAAAAAATCTCAATCTAGTGATGATCCTCAGGGTGGTCTGCGTGCTGGGTAGTAGGTGAAACATACCAGTGCACCCCTCCAATTACTCCCGCACTCACCAGAAATATGTACCCCTACAGGGGTAATGAGCCTTGGTAGAATATCCTCTTATCGTCCCATTTAGATGTGTAGGGCTCTCGGGGGGGGGGGGGGGGGTATCTCATTCACCTGGGCAGTAAAGCCTCTCTGGGTTAGTACCCTAACTACACTAGATATCCCTTTCCTCACACTAATAATTGCTAAATGACACTTTGAGAGCAGAAGTAACAGAACTGCTTCCACTCTCTTCCCCAGCCCTGTATTAAAATGGTAGGGGCTATCTTATATACTGGGGGGCGTATTCACTAATGATTGGCCTCTGGACCCCCTAGTCACTCCAATCACATTCCTAGCATCCTCCTGCCCCCTCAATTGGCTTTTACTGATGGTTCTGGTCCAATCACAGGCTTTTAAAGCCCAGTTCCTGTCCCATTGCATTTTGGTTGGTTCTGGTTGCCGAATTCCGAACTTTTTCAGCAAAAAGTTCGGAATTCGGCCGAACCTGGAACAGTCAATGTTCAGGTCGAACTGATGGTCGACCCGAACTGTTCGATCATCCCTATAGAAGAGCTACTGTAGCTCAAATTGCTGATAAAGTTAATGCTGGTTCTGATAGAAAGGTGTCAGAACACACAGTCCATCGCAGTTTGTTGTGTATGGGGCTGCGTAGTTGCAAACTGAGCGCCCACAATGGGCAAATCAGAATCAGAACTGGACCATGAAGCAATGAAAGAGATCATCTGGATGGCTGGGTGTGTGTGTGTCGCTTACTTGGGGAAGAGATGGCACCAGGATTTTTTTTTAACTTACAGTAGATTTTATTTTTAAAATTTTACAACAAATAACAAACAGCAAAACTCAAGATCAAATTGACATTCTAAAAACCACATATAGTTTTCCCACTAATATTCACAGATACTCAACAAACTATTCCTAAATATTTAGAAATATTTCAAAATTTTCAGGAATATTCAGAAGCATTCCGAAATATTCAAACTTACAGGATTTAAAGAATCTGCTACTAATGGCTTGGTGCCAGATACCACAGCATACCTGTAGAGGTCTTGTGAAATCCAGGTATCGACGGGTCAGGCCTGTTATGTGGCTTAAGTGGAATCTACTCTCTCTATACCTCTTCCACCAAGCCAGTTCATAACCTCCCATGTCTTCCAATATCACCTGTATGCCAATGATAACCAGATATATCTCTCGACTCCTCAAGTCACCCCTCAATCTTCTCACGTTTCACAAATTTATTGAGTGACGTATCAGTATGGGTGTCACACCACTTCCTCAAACTCAATCTTTCTAAAACGGAGCTTATAATATTTCCTCCTCTGTTATGTACACTATTCTGTGATGTTCCTTTCTTTATTGCTCATTCATGTACTCTGTTGCTTATAATTATATGATAATTCCATATACCTTAGCTTCAATCTCATGGCGACCTGTATCTTCCTGTTACATGATGTGGGGGGTTGTGGGGCTGCTGCCACCCCGGGCACAGGTTGTTTCCAGTAGGGGTGCTGGGGGGGATGGTGCAGCCCTCCACCTCCACACGATCCCACGTTTCAAGCACCTTTTGGTTCTGTATTACTGCTATGTTGATTTGCACATGTTACTCATGTTGTTACATCTAATGGCATATGCTATTGGTTGTCACTTCTTGTCACTACCTGTATGTTTTTTGTTTGAAAATTTTCAATAAAAATATATTTTAATAATATTTCCTCATGCCCAAACTCCACCATGACATTACAGTTGAGATCCACGGCACAACCATTGGTCCCTCTACACATGCCAGGGTGCTGGGTGTAATCTTAGACTATGACATCTCCTTCAGCCCCCACATCCAATCACTGGCTAAATTCTTAACCTTCCCAACATTTTCCAGAATTCGTCCCTTCCTGACTAATGACACCACAAAACAACTTATTCACCCCTTGGTTATTTCCTGCCTTGACTACTATGACTAACTGATTCATGGCTGCTGCCCCTCTCTGCCACTTTCTTCACTGGCTTCCCCTAGCCCATCGCATAAAATTCAAAATACTAACCACAAAATACAAGGCCATCCTCAACATCACCCCCAGCTACATCACCCACCTCACCTGCAGATATTGCCCAAATTGGCCTCTCCGCTCCTCCCAAGACCTCTTGCTCGCTAGTTCCCTTGTTACCTCCTCCCATGCTTGCCTCCAGGACTGCTCCAGAGCCTCTCCCATCCTCTGGAACTCCCTACCTCAGTATGTCTGGTCAGCTCCTTTTTTTAAAAGTAGACGCCCCAAGTCCTGCAATCTTAGTCCAAAAAAGGAATATGTGGAGAGATTTACTAAAAGTGGAGCATACAAAATCTGGTGCAGCTTTGCATAGAAACCAATCAGCTTCCAGGTTATTGTCAAAGAAAAAATGAACAAGCACAAGTTAGAAGCCGATTGGCTGCCTTGCACAGCTGCACCAGATTGTGAGTGCCCAGGTTTTAGTAAATCTCCCCTATGGTGTCATTCCGCAAGAGGAAATTAAATGTGTTATTGTATTATTCTGTACTTGTAAGGTGTAGAGATGTATGCATATATTTTATTTTATTTCTACCCTTATGTGCTTTAAAAGAGTATTAAAAAAATCAAATGTGGGAATTGGTTTGCTTGGTTAATTGGGAAGGATGCACCGATACTCACTATTTATTCCCTCATCTCTAGCTGTGTGTCTTCACGCTGACAAAGGATTATGTTCCATCCTGGCACTGTACTGCATTCAATATTTACAGCATTTCTAACTAACGATATGGAAGAATTCGGATAACTGCACTGATGGGAACTTGGCTGTAATGTGAGGAAGCTAACATTTTATTACGCACCTTTTCTGCTCATTTCATCTGTTTTCAGTGGATAACTCTGTCCTAAAATGAATCTCTTTTCATGATCTTCTGAAAATATAGAGATGGAGGTATGTTTATTTTAGGGCTGATTCACACTAGAAGGTGGTACAGGAAAAGCTTGTTCCGTGTGCATTTCTCGTACCACGTTCAAAATGCACTTCCCTTGCAATCTGCTGCGGGTGCCATTATATTGTTCTACAAAAACACAAAAGAAAGAGGGTGCACCAGCCCAATGTAAAACTTATTGTAAGATAAATATTAAGCTAAGCCTATCAAGATATCAGAGTTAGTCAGTCCACTCCACATGCTCCTGGGCTTGGAAGGACACCACCATGAAGATTCTCATGCCATGTTCAGTTGCATATACTTTGAAGAGGATACTACCCTCAAAATGCGTAAGCCAGTTTGGATCCAGGTGATGCCTTCCCAAACTTGGGAGCATGCAGAGTTGACCGACTAACTGATATCTTGATGAGCTTTGCTTGATATGGAGTTTGTGAGTGAACTTACTTTTATCTTGCAATAAATGTTGGTGATGGGGATGTCGCTATAGACATTGTAGACTCCTCTCCAAACATAGCGCTAATGGTTGTGACCATAAAGCTCAGTTTTGATGTTGTCACTCCAGATTACAGTGTGCCAAAAGCTGTGAAGCATGTCAAGGTGTTGTCGGGCATATTGTAACCTGGCTCCTTTTTTGGCATTGACACAGTAAAGGCTTCTTTCTGGCAACTCAACATGCAGCTAATTTTTGTTCAAGTATTTTTCCAGAGCAGCCTTTATTTTTGCTGAGGGTACCTGTGGGGTTTTCTTTGTACCCCGAACAATTCTTCTGGCAGTTGTGGCTGCAATCCTTCTTGGTTTACCTGACCTTGGATTTGGTATGAAGAGATCCCCGAATTTTCAATTTCTTAATTTGATTGAACAGTACTGACTAGCATATTCAAGGCTTTGGATATATTTTTATATCCTTATCCATCTTTATAAAGTTCCATTACCTTGTTACACAGGTCTTTTGACAGTTCTTTTCTGCTCCCCATGGCTCAGTAATTAGTCTGCTCGGTGCATCCACGTGAGAGCTAACAAACCCATTGACTATTTATACACATTTACATTGTAATTTAAAAAGCCACATATGTAGTAAATTAACCTTTAATTGTCATTATAACCTGTGTGTGTCACCTTGTGTGTCTGTCCCAAGGCTAAACATTCCAGGATATGGAAACATATGACAAGGGTCATTTGAGTGATTTCTGTTATCATTATGATTTAAAAATAAATGGCTTCCTACGATCACTATACTTGAATAAAAAACAGTTTTATGGCACGATTAGTCATATTTGCAATTTCAATGGCAACAATTCATGATTTCTGCCAGGGTATGCAAACTTTTGAGCTCAACTGTACGTACATGAAGCAAATATTTTGATCAGAAAAAATATATTTAAAATAAATATATAGATATATATAGATAAAATAATATATATATATATATATATATATATATATATATATATATATATATATATATATATATATATATATATATATATATATAGATAGATAAAATAAACACAGATTAAAGAAGTCACTTAGCACTGTTATATGATCACTTTTACCATAGCTTTCATTTCTTAACCAACATCACCAAGATTATATGCTAAGGACATAAAATAAAAATCTACACACTTCTGTGATATACGAGATGGAAGGACCCTTGACGAGCCTCCTAATTTCAGAAACTAAACAAGGAAAGGTGTAGAATAGGCATCTTTTGGCTTGCAGTACCTCAAGACCTTTAAAATATAATTGGAGGTGATAAATAATTCAGTTTAAAAAAATAGCTTTTTTTCATTATTTTTTTTTTCTCTTTCAGCAGTTTTATGCTGGTCAGATCTCATGGGACTGCAAAGAACCATATTATTGATATGCTTAGACACTGGCATTATTTCTTTTTTTATTTTGAATATACCAAGCATTAGGAGCTGTGCCTGGCGTTAAAGCACTCTTCCACTGTAGGTGTTTAAGAGGTGATGATGACCATTTGCAGACTGGTTGCGTATAGAGTTGCGGGGTTTGTAGCGGCAGCCTTCATATAAATGCCTACTTTGTTTTGGGCTTACATGACCTTTAACTACGTACAAATGACGGTGGCAGCAAAGAAGCCCATGCACTTGTGTTTTATTATTTTTTTAACCATGAAAGTAATGTTTGGTTTGATTTTTACATTTTCCTTGCTGTGCCCTATTTTTTGTATTTTATGCCATATACCCAGTAGTCATCTGTATATCAGGGAAGGTGATTAACATCAGAGATGTACACTCACTTTATTAGCTACACCTGTTCAATAGCTTGGTAACACAAATTGCTAATCAGCCAATCACATGGGAGCAACTCAATGCATTTAGGCATCTAGACGTGGGCATCTAGACGTGGTGAAGACAACTTGCTGAAGTTCAACCCGAGCATCAGAAAGGGGAAAAAAGGAAATTTAAGTGACTTAGAACGGGGCATTGTTGTTGGTGCCAGATAAACTGGTCTGGGTGTTTCAAAAACTGCTTATCTGCTAGGATTTTCATGCACAACCATCTCTAGGGTTTACAGGGAAAGGTCCTATATGGTAATATCATTAAAGCAGAGATCCACCCAAAAGGGGAAGTTCCACTTGTTTGCACCCCCCCCCCCCCTCCACTACTACATTTGGCACTTTTTGAGGGGGAGCGGGTACCTGAATTTGACAGGTATCTGCCTCCACTTCCAGCCCAGATCGCCACGGCAAACTGAGCTTCAATGTTGTCCTCTCCCTCCTTCCCCTGCAGTCTTCTGGGACCTGGGACACATCACAGGTCTCAGAAGACTACAGGACCATTCACACGGTGCATCGCGACTTGTAAATGCACAATAGGAAACAGGCTGTGAAGCCACAAGGCTTCACTTCCTGTTTCCCTTACTAGAGATGCCAGCGTTGTTGGATAGCAGGACTTGCTTGTAGTAATCATGTTGTGCATGTGGACTTTTCCTGCGTGGAGAAAGGTGGGATGCAGTGATCCCTAGTGGAAGAGCTAATGGGATGTTAGACCTAGTTGATGCCAGTGCGGTTCATTTCGCGTGCACATGGCACTGGTAAAGCAACCTATTCATTTGAATGGACTGCTGTACCCATGAGAAACATGGATAAGGGGTCCCCTCCCTTTCTTTAAAAGCGTGCCGCACCTAATCACATGGGTGCCGACATTGGGGGTGCCACTGTGAATTAAAAGCACCCTAGCAGTGCCTTTCTGTGAGAGTTGGGAATGCCCACCATTATGCACGTGTTTCGGTTGCGCACTAGTATGAGCCTAGGCCAGTGATGGCGAACCTTGGCACCCCAGTTGTTTTGGAACTACATTTCCCATGATTCTCAACTACGCTGCAGAGTGCATGAGCATCAAGGGAAATGTAGTTGCAAAACACCTGGGGTGCAAAGGTTTGCTATCACTGGCCCAGGCTAACAACAGGCAAGTTTCCTACAGTTCAGTGAGTAGCACAGCACCCATCTGGTGCAACCAAACAATAGGACTAACTTTATATAAAGATGAACACTGGGAAAATGAAAACTTTTCCCTTGATGTGGGGCTGCACCCACACTGCAAAGGTTAGCTGCTTGTTTATGTCTAGGGGTACAGCAGTTCTAAATATCTGATCCTCCTCTCCTGCTAGACTGGACCCTGCAGCCCTTTCCCCCCTGCTTCGATGGTTCAAAGATCTCTGACATAATCAAGACTGATGTAGAACCTGTAGCCCTGCACTGGTCATGAGAAAGCAGAAAGACAGTTCACTGCAGTAGCCTGAGGGAGCGCCATCTGCTGGGAGCGGAGGATCAAGTGAATTAAATTTTTTTTTTTCTGTCCCCTAGACAAAAACAAGCAGTTAGCCCTTGCAGTGCCAGCACAGCCTCACTACCAGGAAGGACTTTTAATTTTTCCAAAGATGGAATTTAATTGAAAAAGCCTTTCAGAGTTGTGCTAGGTTTTTGGACATTGACTATATCTTTGGAACCATATCTTGGAACAATTGACTGTACTGCACCACGCAGGTAAAGAAAGTGAAAGTTCTAAACCAACTATGCCTACTTGGTGTATGTAGTGGGAAATATCAGTATTTACGGCAAAGAGCGCAGCACTAGAGGTGATGGGTCAGTCTACTAATCTTTCTAAAATGACACAGAACAGTTACTACCTGGGAAGTGTGGATGAAGAACCCTCATTCAAGTCAGGGGTGAGTGGCAGCTTGATGGAGAAAGGTCCGCTTGCCTTGTGGTAAATGGTTCTCCTTTGTGTCATGCATCTGGTGGTCCAAGTCCCCGTGTTGCATTGTTTTTAAGGGCCCCGCGTCTAGCCTGTAGATTTTGGGGTCCAACCTGTGGCCTGTGAGCCACACGTGGCTCTTTGGCTCTTTCTGTGCTGCTCTTTGGTCCCCTGCAGGCATTAATCTTTGTTCCTCGATTGCCTGTCATAGTAGTGATTCTAACAGCCTCATTTAATATGTCTTCAGTCTATGAATGTCTCCTGAAACATGTCCCCAGTCTCCACTGACTTCTATAGCATGTTCACAGTCTCTGACAGTCTCCCGCAGCATGTCTGCAATCTCTGACCATCTCTTCCATCATGCTAGAATCTCTGACCAGCTTCTGTGTTCTGTCTTCAGTCTCTGATTATCTCCTGTGTTATCTCTTCAGTCTCTGACTATCTCTTGTATCATGTTATAATCTCTGACCATCTCTTGCATCATGCTGCAATCTCTGACGATCTCCTGCGTTGTGTCCTCAGTGTCTGACTATCTCCTGTGTTATGTCCTCAGTCTCTGACCATCTCTTGTACCATGTAGTAATCTCTGACCATCTCTTGCATCATGCTGCAATCTCTGACCAGCTTCTGTGTTCTGTCTTCAGTCTCTGATTATCTCCTGTGTTACGTCTTCAGTCTCTGACTATCTCTTGTATCAGGTTATAATCTCTGACCATCTCTTGCATCATGCTGCAATCTCTGTCAATCTCCTGTGTTGTGTCCTCAGTCTCTGACTATCTCCTGTGTTATGTCCTCAGTCTCTGACCAACTCTTGTACCATGTAGTAATCTCTGACCATCTCTTACATCATGCTGCAATCTCTGACAATCTCCTGTGTTGTGTCCTCAGTCTCTGGCCATCTCTTGTACCATGTAGTAATCTCTGACCATCTCTTGCATCATGCTGCAATCTCTGACCATTTCTTGTGCTGTCTTCAGTCTCTGAACATCTCCTGTGTTATGTCCTCAGTCTCTCACCATCTCCTGTGTTATGTCCTCAGTCTCTGACCATCTCTTGCATCATGCTGCAATCTCTGATCATCTCTTGTGCTATGTCTTCATTCTCTGACCATCTCCTGTGTTATGTCCTCAGTCTCTGACCATCTCTTGTATCATGATGTAATCTCAGACCATCTCCTGCATCATGCTGCAATCTCTGACCATCTCTTGTGTTATGTCCTCAGTCTCTGACCATCTCCTGTGTTATGTCCCAATCTCTTACCATCTCTTGCATCATGCTGCAATCTCTAACCATCTACTGTGTTATGTCCTCAGTCTCTGTCCATCTCTTGTATCATGCCCGTAGTCATTGATTATATCCTGTTGTGTGTCTGCTGTCACTGATAATTAATATTCACTGAAATGTGAAGCCCTTTGGTGAAGTGGGGGGCCGCATTTGAGGACCCCATATCAAGAGAGTTGACCACCAATGCTGTAGCCAATGAAGTGAGCCCTGGTGTGGGAGATGGCTAAACAACCCACCACTTGGGGGCCACAGGAGAGCTCTTTCACTGCAGCATCCGGTATTGGTCAAGGGCACAGGACACAGAGAAGCTATCACACCTACCTATACACAGCATGGCTATAAAGGCAGATTGCAACTCCCAGCCTTCAATATACATAAATATAATCAAGCAGCAAAGCATTTCATCCCTCAGGTGAGCTTATTTCACTGATAGCATAATAAATAAGAGTTCAGGGGTGACATAAAGATGGGGCTAAGTGAGAAAAGGAAAGTAATTTAGAAACTCAAGTGCAATAATAGCACATCTGTGATTTATGAATCTATCAAGGATGGCGATGGAAGCTTCCTGCAATCCACATCTTTCTAGGGATGTATTTGTGTCACTCGGTACTTTATTTGAATATCTCTCCCTCTGATTGAGTCTCTGGATAATATTTATCCTCGGAGGGAGCTGGTAGTAAAAGTGATGCCAAGTAGAGGGAAAAGGGGGGGGGGGGGAGAGAGTGCTAGCCTGCAGAGAGAGATAGCTTTTAGAGGTACACAAATTTCCCTTCTTAGTCTATTTGATAATATTGCCAATTCAGCCCTCACCTATTAGAGTCCATTTCAGACAGAACAGATCAATTGTACGAGGGAAATTGCAAAGGAAATGACTTTAGCGGGTGCGGTTATAATTACAACCGATCGACATTGATAACATTTTTAAAAATGGATTCCAGTAAAGAAAAAACATGCAATGTGTACTTTGTGTTTCTGCAATATAAATCTGTAATATACATTTTATATGAATGGTTGGACAACTATATTTACTCTAAGGACTTTTCTGCAAGAATGTATTTCTAATTATTATTGTAGCGCTAATATTAAAGGGACTTCGGTGCCATTAAAATAGGATTATAAAAAAATCACCCTGTAATAAGAAGATGATTTATGCGCACACCTATCCAGCAATCTGATCTTCCTTCTTTTCAAGAACTACCGAAGCTGAAGAATCTTCAACATCTAATAGGCCACCAGGCGTGTTGCATGCCCCCATAAATGCGCACCTTGGTTTAACCTGTTGGCTCTCCACATTGCTTTTGTGGAATTTAATAGTGTAGCCAGGAGACAGGTACTTCTTCTTTTGCGAGGTACATATTTAGTGTACGTAAAGCCAACAACTTTTCTTATTTGGTTCCTTATGGTACGATAACGCGGAACTAAACCCTCCTATCATTTTAGGCCAATGAAGCTGCCATCTTGGCCTCTGTTTGAACTTCAACTGCCATGGTGCTGTATATGTGATCAGTTATAACACCAGCCATTTAATAATTTGACAGTTTGGTTGAAAGCATAACCAATGTGACAAATAAAAAATCAAGAAATTGCGCTAGGAAAAACCGTAAAACAGCAGTAAAGTATGAGTCCAATGAATGGGTCTTGAGCTGCTAGAACAACGTCTTATTGTTAGAGGATGGTAAAGTACAATCAAATAAAAATAGCAGCGCTCAGAATATGTATTCCAGACAGTCCTCCAGTGAGATATAAATATACACTGTGAGCAGAAATCGATAGATCCACCACCAAGGAAAGTAAAGCATGCAGCCTCTTACCAGATAACACTGGATTATACAGCGGTCAAATATAACATGTGTCAATCGCTTGGACATTAAGATTCGATCAGGAAAGAAGGCATGTGTCAATCGCTTGGACATTTGGATCTGATCACACACTCCGCATAGGCACAGATACCAGGGCATATACGTGGAGAAATACCAGAGCAATCATTGCGCAGACATCTTTAAAAGTATTCAAACCAATAAAACCTGCAGTATACTCACATAGGTAACTCACACTTTCTCCAATACAATAAGCAAAAAAATTGCAAAGGTGTGGTGTGGCGTGATGATGTCAGTTATGACGAAGCATGTCGGGAGGAGCCTAACCACATGACTGGTGTTACATGCCATTGGAGGTCAGCCATGTTCTTGGCTTGAAACAAATCCACACCACACCTTTGCAATTTTTTTGCTTGCTGTATTGGAGAAAGTGTGAGTATCCTGTGTGCAGGTATTATTGGTTTGAATAAATACTTTTAAAGATGTCTGTGCAATGATTGCTCTGTTTTTTCTCCACGTATATGCCCTGGTATCGGTTCCTATGCGGAGTGTGTGATCAGATCCAAAAATCCAAGTGATTGACACGTGCCTTCTTTCCTGATCGGATCTAAATGTCCAAGCGCTTGACTAATGTTATATTTGACCGCTGTATAATCCAGTGTTATCTGGTAAGAGGATGCATGCTTTAGTTTCCTTGGTGGTGGATATATCGATTTCTGCTCACAGTGTATAATTATATCTCACTGGAGGACTGTCTGGAATACATATTCTGAGCGCTGCTATTTTTATTTGATTGTACAACCAATGTGACAATTACATTCCTGCCACATGTACCGTAACTGTTTTTTGAAACTGTTAAATTGATGGGTTTAGTACTTCTTTATATACACCACTGAAAGCATTGTTTTATATCTGTTCGATAAGTGCTAAAAATACTTGTTGATCTTGTCAAATTTTAAAAGCTGTCCTGTGTTCTGTGTACGCTTCCTGTTTTCTCTCAAGTAGTCTATTTAACCCTCCTAGTTCTTATCTTTAACTAGACATCAGTTATACCCTTCGTTGTGGAGATGAGGATGGGAGGGATCAGTGCCGCATTTAAAAGGGGGCAACTGCCCTGGGCCCCCTGACACAAGGGGCCCTCCTCTATACAAAAATAATATAATACTATAAAAAAATGATCAAAATAATAAAAATAAATAAATATAAAGATGTTGTGTCATTAGGGTAAGTTATATTACCAAAATGAAATAGAGCAGGTACCTACATCCCAATTCATAGATCAAAAACAGACCAAGGACTAAAAAAGTCCTACCACAAAGTGGCCAATTGGAGGGCTTGTATAGTGGTACTTAATAATTGATTAGACCAACAATTTTATAAAAAATTGTTACAAACTTTATTCCAATTTCATGGGCTCTTGTTGATGGATCTAGCCATTACGGCGGGTCAACTGAGGTTCACTAGTGAATGAGCACATTGATTTTAAAAGGACAGTGTAATATCTGTAATGTCTGTGTATATTTGTCTTTTTTCCTTTTTTCTCTTTTTATGTTAAAAATTGGAATAAATTTTGTAACAATTTTTTATAATATTGTTGGTCTAATCAATTATTAAGTACCACTAAAGTCCTCCTATACAAGCCCTCCAATTGGCCACTTTGTGGTAGGACTTTTTTAGTCCTTGGTCTGTTTTTGAAAAATAAATAAATAAATAAATATTATAAAATGTATAATAATAAAAAATCTCTCTTTTATTAAATGTATCTTGGGAAGTAATATTTTGCCAGCCATCCTCTGTAAAAGTTTTTACTCTGAACTGGTATATTTAATCATTTTTAAAAATGAATTGTGGCAACTCAAATGAACCACACATAGCCCACTTACGCTCTTAACCACTTGCTGACTTTCTAACGACATTTACGTCGGCAATCAGCCCCTCAAAGGCAAAGCGACGTAGGTCTACGTCGCTAGCCTGTGAGGGTCTAGGGAGCGAGTGCGCACCGCTGGAGGCGCGCTCCCGCACCCGCTCGCTCACAGACCCCCCCCGTGTGAGTGACCGGCGGACCCGATGTCTGCCGGTCACTCGCGATCGTCGGTTACAGAGGGAGAAAGGCAGGCGGCTAATGTAAACAAAGCCGCCTGTCATTCTTCCCTGTGTAACAGCACGGATCATACGGTCCTGCTATGTAGGACCATAGATCTGTGCTGTTGCACACACAGCCGCATCCAATCACAGTAAGAATCACGCCCCTAGGGACACACTTAACCCCTCCCTCTCAAATAAAGTTAACCCCTTCCCTGCCAGTGTAATTTTTACAGTAACAGTGCATATGTATAGCACTGATTACTGTAGTAATGTCACTGGTAACGTGTCAAAAATGTCAGTCAAGGGTCCGATCTGTCCACCGCAATGTCGCAGTCCCGCAAAAAAATTGCAGATCGCCGCCATTACTCGTTAAAAAAAAAAACAATAAAAATTACAAAAAGCTTTCCCTTAGTTAGTAAACACAATAACTTTTGCGCAAAACAATCAAAATACGCTTTTTGAGATTTTTTTTTTACCAACCATATGTAGCAGAAAACAAATTGGCCTAAAATGTTAAAACATTTTGATTTTTACATTTTTTTGGGGAATTTCATATAAGAAAATATGAAAAATATTGTTATTTTTGCAAAATTGTCGCTCTTTTTTGGTGTATAGCGCATGATCAAAAAATCGTACAGGTGATCAAATACCACCAAAAGAAAGCTCTGTTTGTGGGAAAAAAAAGGACGTTAATTTCATTTGGGTACAGCGTCGAACGACCGCGCAATTGTCCGTTAAAGTCACGCAGTGCCGAATCGCAAAATAGGCCCTGGTCAGGAAGGGGGTAAAATCTTCCGGGGCTTAAGTGGTTAAAGAAGGTGGCCTATGACTCATGCATGTGTGTGCGCGTGTGATCCCAAAATGACAGTTTGTCTGATAAATTGATGAGCTGCTTGTTATGTATTTACAGATCAGTGGCCAATTTAACATACAAGCAGTGAACTGCCTTATCGACAAATGCTTCTCCTCCTATATATATACACATCGATGAGCTGCTTGTTATGTATTTACAGATCTGTGGCCAATTCAGGTCACAAGTAGTAAATTGCCCCATCCACTAATATTTCTCTCTTTAACCACTTACAACCACCTAACTGTAAATACTGTGTACACCATTTCTTTTACATTAAATACTGGTGGCTTTGGCAGCAGCTAGCTGCTATAACCCCAGTATCTTTATTCACAGTAGGCTTTCCGATAAAAGTGGTCCCAGGGGCGGATGCGCCACGGGATCACTTTTGTAGGTGGCGGGAGAAGTGCCCCCCCCCCCTTTCCCGGAGTCTTCCGGGGTTTACCAAAGCGATCTGGTCCAATCGGTGGCTGGGCTGAAAGTCAAGTGAGGGCAGGATGGAGAACTCGAGCAATCTTGGCCATCAACTTTTTTTTTTTTTTTAACTAAAAAATACAATTTGTTTTTGTTTTTAAAAAAATGAGAGTAGGTAAATGAAAGATCTGGGGTCTTTTTGACCCCATATCTCTCATTAAAGAGGACCTGTCATGCTTGTTTCTATTACAAGGCATGTTTATATTCATTGTAATAAGAATAAAAGTGAGCAAAAAAAAATTAAAGGGACAGTGTAAAAATAAAAAAAATGAAAAGTAAAATAAATAAGAAAAAAAAAAAAAAATGTAAAGCCCCTCATCCCTCAGGGCTCACGTGCAGAAGCAAATGCATACGTAAGTCGCGCCCGAATAATTTGTGAATGGTGTTCAAACTACACATGTGTGGTATTGCCACAATCGTTGGAGCGAGAGCAACAATTCTACTGCAAGAACTCCTCTGTAACTCTAAACTGGTTACCTTGGGCTAACTTTATTTATTTTTTTTTATTATTTATTAAAGTGTATTTTTTCCCCAAAAATTTAGTTTGCAATTCTTTATATAGTTTCAATATTCTTTTCGTTTTTGAAGCACAGTGCCACTTCATATTTGTAAACAGTTGAGTTTGAAAGACTGCTGTGCAAATACAATGTGACAAAAAAAGATTGCAACAACCACCATTTTATTCTCTAGGGTCTCTGATAAAAAAAAATGTTTGGGGTTCTAAGTATTTTTCTAGCAAAAAATACAGATTTTTACTAGTAAACAACAAATGTCAGAAAAAGGCCTGTTCTTAAAGAGTTCCGCCCCCCCCCCCCCCCAAATACTGTAGCTGCTGACTTTTAAATATTAGAACTTACCTGTCCAGGGTTCCCCCGATGTCGGCACCTAAAGCCAATTTTCGTATCGGCTCTCGGGTGCTGGCACCGCCATTCAGGGTAAGGGAACCTGGCAGTGAAGCCTTTTGGCTTCACAGCTGGTTCCATACTGCGCATGCGCGAAGCACCCTGCAATTTCTAGTTGGCCCGGGGTGGAGGAAGTAGGAGGAGGGCTGAACTTCCCCAGCGATGTCTCCCGGAAGTGGGGAAGGGTACCTGTCAAAAACAGGTACACATTCCCCGCTCCCCCCCCCCTGAAAGGTGCCAAATGTGGCACCAGAGGGGGGGGGGGCATATAAGCGGAATGGAACTCCGCTTTAAAGGGGTTTTAAAGTGCTGATTGCTATGCATTTACAGGCTAGTGACATCTATTACCAAATAAATTAACCCTGTGTTTCCAGGCTGAGTGTATCACTGGAGACCATTTCTACATTTATTGCCAACCCTTGCTTGTAAAAGCAAGAGCACACTTTGTGTGGGCAAAAACTGCCTCCTTGCCAGTCTTGCCCTGGGAAAAGAGGCAAATATTAAACATAAGATCCAACAATACACAGGATCACAATTACTGTTTTTATTGGGAAGAAAAACATTCAAATCTTATCAAAATATATTCAGTGTTGCCATCAAAAGTTCCAGATTTTATGCAGTGAGCCGCGTGAGACATAAAAACGCCATGCCTACGTGAACAAGCAGCCCGCCAGCCTGCTGGATGTAATTCACTTTTATTACAGATATCTGAAACCCTTGCCACCATAATAAGCAACACGCTGATTCCCAGGACAATCGTTAATCACAATCTGTTCTGCACCACCGAGCTGTGGATTCAGATATGGGAAATATGATTTAAACATTAACCTTATATAATCCAAAAGAACAAGTACACAGGGCCAAAACTGGAATTTGCCTATATTAATAATGACCTATTTACGCCTTGGAAGAAAATCAGCATTTTCATCAGCTATGGAACCACCAACAGACTGAAATCTTAAAGGCACCTACATTCTAGACCAGGGGGTCTCCAAACGTTCTACTCAATGATCCATATTACAGTCTTTCAGACTTTAGGGGGCCAGACTGTGGCCAGTGGCAGTAGAAAATTCCCCTGTGTCACTGGGATTAAAAATTATCTAAGACTTGGGGGTCAGTGGCAGTAAGAAAATTACATAGTGCCTGTGGTCAGTGGAAGGAGAAGGAACAGGTATTGGCCACAGGAATAGTGCCCCATCATTGGTGTCAGTGGGAGGAATAGTGCCCCATTATTGGTGTCAGTGGGGGGAATAGTGCCCCATTGTTGGTGTCAGTGGGAGTAATAGTGCCCCATTGTTGTTGTCAGTGGGAGGAATAGTGTCCCATTATTGGTGTCAGGGAGAGGAATAGTGCGCCATTATTGGTGTCAGTAGGAGGAATAGTGTCCCATTATTGGTGTCAGGGAGAGGAATAGTGATCCATCATTGGGGTCAGGGAGAGGAATAGTGCCCCATTGTTGGTGTCAGTGGGAGGAATAGTGCCCCATCATTGATGTCAGTGGGAGGAATAGTGCCCCATAGTAATTGTCAGTGGGAGAAACAGTGCTTCATTGTTTGTGGCAGTGGGAGGAATATTGTCCCTTTATTGGTATCAGTCGGAGGAATACTACCTCATTGTTGGCGTCAGTGAAAGGAATAGCACCCTATCATTGGTGTCAGTGGGAGTCATACACTATATTACCAAAAGTATTGGGACGCCTGCCTTTACATGCACATTAACTTTAATGGCATCCCAGTCTTAGTTCGTAGGGTTCAATATTATTGGTGTCAGTGGGAGGTTGGCCCACTCTTTGCCGCTATAACAGCTTCAAATCTTCTCGGAAGGCTGTACATAAAGTTTAGGAGTGTTCCAGAAGCGCAATTGTGAGATCAGGCACTGATGTGGACGAGAATGCCTGGCTCGCAGTCTCCACTCTAATTAACCCCAAAGGTGTACTATCGGGTGGGTGTCAGGCCAGTCAAGTTCTTCCACCCCAAACTCGCTCATCCATGTCTTTATAAACCTTGTTTGTGCACTGCTGCGCAGTCATGTTGGTCAAGGGCCGTCCATCCCCAAACTGTTCCAGAAAAGTTGGGAGCATAAAATTGTCCAAAATGTCTTGGTATGATGATACCTTAAGAGTTCCCTTCACTGGTACTAGCCAAGCCAAGCCCCTGAACCACACCATAATCCCCCCATCCACCAAATGATTTGGACCAGTGCACAAAGTAAGGTCCATAAAGACATGGATGAGCGTGTTTGAGGTGGAGGAACTTGACTAGCCTGCACAGAGTCCTGACCTCAATCTGATAGAACACCTTTGGGATAAATTAGAGCGGAGACTGCAAGCCAGGCCTTCTCACCCAACATCAGTGCCTGACCTCACGAATGCGCTTCTAGAAGAATGGTCAAACATTCCCATAGACACACCCCTAAACCTTGTGGACAGCCTTCCTAGAAGAGTTGAAGCTGTCATAGCTGCAAAGGGTGGGCCAACTCAATATTGAACCCTACGGACTAAGACTGGGATTCCAGCAAAGTTCATGTGTGTGTATAGGGCAGGAGTCCCAATACCTTTGGTATTGTAGTGTAATCAGTGTTACCAACCTCCTGCAGCATTTTTTACTGTCAAAACATGGAAAGTTTACAGACGGAGCACATTTTCTACCGACAACCTGAAAAATGACAGAACTCCTATTAAATACCAAGATAACCTATATTTAAACAGTGTAAGCACAATATGGAGATGCGTACAATACCCATAAGAAGTAATTTGCCTGTCAACACAGTAAAACAAATTATCAGCCCCTGATATTTACAGACAGTTGTAAAATCAACTGATTTTTACAAACTGTCTGTAAATTTACTGACTATAGCATCCCTGGTCATTGAGCTCATTGTGGTCATTGATGTCAGTGAAAACAATGGTGCCCTATTGTTGGCTTAAAGCGGAGTTCCACCCAAAAGTGGAACTTCCGCTCGTTTGTTTCCTCCCCCCCTCCGGTGCCACATTTGGCACCTTTCAGGGGGGAGGATGGAATGGGTACCTATTTTTGACAGGTACCCTTCCCCACTTCCGGGATACGGTGCCGCGGCACCATTTCTTGGAAGCTCTGCCCCCTCCTCCCTCCTCCGCCGCCGAGCCAGTAGGAATGCGCAGCGCGCTTCGCGCATGCGCAGTAGGGACACGCCCATGAAGCTGCAAGGCTTCACTGCCGGGTTCCCTTACCGGCAATGGCAAAAAAATATCAAAAAATAAAGAAGTGATGCGCCAGATATACACAAATTAATATTGCTAAGTGTCCATAAAAACAGTCCAAATAATGCCGTGTTCAAGTGTCCATAGTGTTGGTAAAGGAACCGTAATCCCATGAGAAATGCTATCAAACACCATATGTGTCAAATCCCTCCACCAGGAGGATTAGCCTCTCACCTCAACATGGGACCCAGACGGGCCAGCATTAGCCTGTATGCAAAAGACACCAAGGGGATAACTCTCCAGCCTCTCACCTCCGGAGAACACAGGGACCGGATACAAGTGGGTCACACAGACCCCACAAGTCTGTGATCCCTTTATCCTTTGGTGGATCAAACCATACCAAACCATACCATCAACCAATGGTGGCTGCAGCACCCGACAGCCGATGAAAACATCGGCTGCGGTGCCGACATCGCTGGACTCCAGAACAGGTAAGTGTCCTAATATTAAAAGTCAGCAGCTACAGTATGTGTAGCTGCTGACTTTTAATTTTTGGAGGGGGAGGCAGAACTCCGCTTTAAGTGGATGGAATAGTTCCCCTCAATGATGTAATTGGGAGGAATAATGCCCCATTGTTGGTGTTGGTTGAAGGAGCAGTACCCCATCATTGATGTTAGTACGAGGAATAGTGCTCCATTGTTGGTGTCAGTGGAAGCAATGGTGCCTCATCTTTGGTGTCAGTGAGAAGAGTAGGGCATCATAACAGTGAGAGAATTGGTGTCCCAATGGCTGGATAAAGACAAGCAAAGGGTCATGTAAGAAATGCTCAAATCGCTGTATGTGGTTGGACACAGATCATGCCTGTGAGCAGCCTGGGGCTATGCGCTAGCACCCACGACAGGTCTCCCAGAACAAGGAGGCTCCCGCCCGGCCGCTGTAGGCAAACAGTAGGTGTGTTGCTGTTGAATTCTTACCTGGCTTAAAAAAGAGCTGGTGTGAGCTTAAAAAACTTACTTTTTCACATTTTATGCTGCCTTGCTGGTGTTTCGATGAGAATATAAAAAGTGCTATCTCTATACAAAGTCCTTTTTGAAGCCCTTGGTACGGGACAACTTTTGTTACAATAAAATCACCTATTATACATATTTTTGTCTGGTCTCCAAGTCCACAAAATACATCCTAAACATGGCTATAAATGATATTTTCCTGCCTTTTATGTGAGTTCTTTTCTTGGCAGTGAAAATTAAACAGCAAAATCCTCTCATCTATTATTCCATGGTCGGAATATTTCCAAAGTGAAAGAAAATCTCCGCAATGCAAAACAAACAGCACAGAAAATCTGACGGCAATAAGATATCTAAATTCAAAAACAGAAATGTAATATTTTGCAGCTTAACGGTGCTTAGATGTGATGGTTACATTCACTTTAATTTTCAGGATAAGTACATTTTATGGAAGTACAGAAAATACCTGTTTGTCTTGAGAGAAAATATTAATAATGCCCAAGAGCTGAACTGGAGGCAAAAATAATCTTATCTTTTTTCTGTAAATTACTAATCCTCCTACTCCCCATATTATGAAGATGAGAGGGTGTTGGAAGTCCAGCATGGATAACAATTATGGCTTCCTCCAAAGATACAGTGGAGAAGTGAGTGTAGCCACCTAGGGCCAGAGGAAATGTTACTACACAGGATCACCTGGGAAATTAACCACTTGCCTACCGTGCACTTTCACCCCCTTTCCATCCAGGCCAATTTTCAGCTTTCAGCGCTCTCACACTTTGAATGACAATTGCGCGGTCATGCTACACTGTACCCATATGAAATTTTTATCATTTTTTTCACACAAATAGAACTTTCTTTTGGAGGTATTTAATCACCTCTGGGTTTTTTATTTCTTACAAAAAAAAAGAAAAAAAGACAGAACATTTTGAAAAAAAAAAGTTTTTATTATTTTCTGCGAGTAAATTTTGAAAATAAATACATTTTTCTCCTTCACTGATGTGCGCTGATGAGGCGGCACTAATGGGCACTGATAGGCTAAACTGATGGGCACTGATGAGGTGGCACTTATGGGCACTGATGAGGTGGCACTGATGAGGCGGTACTAATATGCCGCACTGATGAGCACTGATAGGCGGCACTGATGAGCACTGATAGGCGGCACTGATGAGCACTGATAGGTGGCACTGCTGGGCACTGAGAGGTGGCACTGCTGGGCACTGAGAGGCGGCACTGACGGGTGGCACTGATGGGCACTGAGAGGCGGCACTGCTGGACACTGATGGGTGGCACTGATGGACACTGACGGGTGGCACTGACAGACACTGACAAGTGGCACTGATGATCACTGATGGGCGGCACTGATGAGCAGCACCATCAGTGCCCACAGTGCTGCCAGTCAGTGCTCATCAGTGCCTAGATGAGCAGGCAATGATGGGCACTGACTGGCAGCACTATGGGCACTGATTGTGGGCACTGATGGAGGGCACTGATGGTGGGCACATTTTATTTTATTTACCTTTGTTGTAATCAGGGCACTGGTGATCAGTGCCCTGATTACATTTTTCTTTGTCCCCGAACCACTGATCGGCTCTCTCCTTCCTCACACTGCAGTCTCTGTGTGAGGAAGGAGTGCTGGCAATGAGAGATGATCTCATATGTTTACATATGAGATCATCTCTCATGGGCTGATCACGTGGTAAATGGCCGCTGTGATTGGCCATTTACCACGATCTGTGATTGGCTGTGTCCAAGGGACACGGCCGACACAGATTTTCCCCGATGCGCGCTCGCGGGGAGCCTGTCTTTGGGAGGCCGTATAAAGACGGCCTCCCGGAAATGTGAGTCCACGCTGCAGCCGTACTTCGGCTATAGCGCGGATATGAAGAAGTTAAGGAAAAAAAGACTAAAAAAAACATGCAGCTATCTCATCTAAGGACTGGTAAAATGCAATATGTTTTTATTTTGGAGTTTACATACGATTTAAGGAGTACCCCTAGACAAAACCATTTTCTTTTTTAGTTTTTAATAGAAGGGGAAGGATTAAATCCTTTGCCAAGTTTTTATATTGCTGTCTGTGTCCCCATTGGGTTGATTCACTCCTCTGTTTGTAATGGTGACCACTGTCATCAAAAAAGAAAGTGAAGGGAAATCTAACATTTTAGGGTTGCACCTAAAACAAGACATAAAGGTCAATATTCCAATGTGCTAGCTGTTCTGGGGAAAACTGTTAAAAATGGGAATTACCCTCACTTGGGAGATTTCCTGCTGCAGAAAGAAGGAGACTGAGGCAGAAAGTGAAGGGGATTTTCCCCAATGAAACAGATAAACAGATAGTAGCTATTCTATTCAGAAAATATATATTTAAAATTATATAAAATTATAAAATTATAAATTATAAATATAAACCTGCACTCACAGACAATGATAAAACGAAATAGACTGCTGCTACTTATGAAAAGCAAAATGGTAAAACAGAGGAATTCTCACATATATGCAAAGTAGCTATTCTATGTTTCTATATAAAAAAAAATAATAATTATATATATATATATATATATATACACTGATCATTTATTTATTTTCAGTGATAACCTGAGACACTTCCAAGGTAAACACAGCATACCTTGTTCTCTCTGTAAGGATCACAGAGCGCCTGTGATCCTTCTATATAGGATCACAGGTCTCTGTGTTTATTTCACAAGTCCCGCCCCCATACAGTTAGACAACACTCCCCGAAGCTCACACTTAACCCTTTGATCACCCCTAGCTTAACCCCTTCCCTGACAGTGTTATTATTACAGTAACAGTGCATATTTTTAGCACTGATTACTGTAGTAATGTCACAGGTCCCCCCAAAAGTGTAAAAAATGTCAGTTGGGGGTCCGATCTGTCCGCCGTAATGTCGCAGTCCCACTAAAAATTGCAGATCCCTGCCATTACTAGTAAAAAAATAAATAAAAATGGCATAAATTTTTCCTTAGTTTGTAGACACGATAACGATAAACTACGCTTATTTTTATTTTTTTTTTACCACAAATATGTAGCAGAATATAAAATTGGCCTAAAAGGATGAAAAAATTTGATTTTTTCATTTTTTTGGGAATGTTATATAGCAGAAATTGAAAAATATTGTTTTTTTTTCTCAGATTTTTTTTTTCATAACTGTCGCTCTTTTTTTGTTTATATCGCAAAAAAATTAAAAATCGCACAGGTGATCAAATACCACTATAAGAAATCTCTATTTGTGGGAAAAAAAGGACATCAAGATTGCTCGACCACGCAATTGCCCGTTAAAGTAACACAGTGCCGAATCGCAAACAATGGCCTGGTTATTAAGGGGGCAAATCCTTCCGGTCCAGAAGTGGTTAATCCATCCAAAAAAAAAAAAAAAAACCCATAGTTTTGGCTTTATGAGATCATACTCTTTATATTTTAGTAGCAATTTCAGCTTCAGAAACTGACAAAACAATGTTAATAAATTATATTTAGGCATCTAAGCAACTTTGATGTGAGAAAGAAAACAGAAAATGTTTAAATCAAAGGTATTTCTTCTTTAATAATTTACTGTGCCGTTTTTACGAGATCAATAATACTAATAATGTGAATAAAAATAATAATACACAAAGAACTGTGCGTGCAGAGGTGTTGGAGGAGGCAGCGGTTTCTGCACCATCATTTTGGGAACATAAAATAAAAAAAAATATTGTTTTTTCATACAACTTAATGAAAGTAAGGACTCCAGATTTTATTTTTGATGGGTTTCCAGATTTAGAACACTTTATACTAGGAGTTGTATATTTTGAGGAGTTCTAAAATAAGCCATAAACAGGCCATAATCTGATGGTCCGGGTTGGAAAGCATACCAACAGCTGTGGCTAAACCATCAGAAAGTGTCAATAAGATTGCTGAGTATAGAAAGTAATGCACTTCATTCATTGCTGAGTATAGAAAGTAATTGCTGAGTATAGAAAGTAATGCACTTCAAAATTATACCCACAATAATAATGTGTAAACATACAAATGGTATAGGTGCAAATTACAAAAAATGACAAAAAATATTGCAATAGAATGACTATAGAAAATCAAAGTCCATAGTTAGATATGTGCAAATGAATAATCTGGTAGGTGATGAGTCCACAATTGAAGTGAAAATGCTCAAAACGAGTGATCACAGCATAATGAATGGCCTCTTACCAAATAGCCAACAAAAAGAGCATCCAATTGACAATGTTTTGTTGGCTACTTGGTAAGAGGCCATTCATTATGTTTATTTATCTTTATTTATTAATTTATCTAATATTTTTCTAGTGCTGCTTCTAGATATTGATTTGTGCACCCTTTTCTTTTACTACAAGAACAGATTATTGGGTGGGGCTGGGGAAGACCCAGCTGTCATGGTACACGTGGGTACCAATGACATAGGCAGAGGAAGACGGAGAGTCCTAAACGATTTCAGGGACTTAGGCGCTAAGTTGAGGACTAGGACCTCCAAGGTAGTATTTTCCGAAATACTACCTGTACCTCGAGCCACACCAGAGAGGCAGCGGGAGATTAGGGAAGTTAACGAGTGGCTGAGGAGCTGGTGTAGTAAGGAGGGTTTCGGGTTCCTGGAGAACTGGGCCGACTTCTCAGTCGGCCACTGGCTCTTTGGTAGGGACGGATTGCACCTAAATGGGGAGGGTGCAGCCGTACTGGGTGCGAGGATGGCCAAAAAGTTAGAGGGGCTTTTAAACTAGGGAATGGGGGGGAGGGTACAGATGTAGAATTAGCCAGTGGAAAGCAAGTTTCAGAGGGCAGAAATGGGGGCACTAGCGGTAGGGTGTACGGAGCTCCTATACCCAGGATGGGTAGGGGGAAAAATCAGGAGAGCAGCCTAAAAACATCAAATGAGGATAAATGTAACCGATCAAAATTAAGAGGTTTGTATACCAATGCCAGAAGCCTGGCCAACAAGATGGGAGAGCTGGAGCTGCTGATGTTTGAGGAGGAATTAGATTTTGTGGGGATAACTGAGACTTGGTTTGACAGCTCCCATGACTGGATGGCGACCATTCAGGGGTATTCCCTTTATCGCAGGGATAGAGAAGGTAAAAAAGGGGGAGGGGTATGTCTGTATATTAAGAACAGTATACAGGTAAATATGAGGGATGATATTAATAATGGAGCTAAGGATGAGGCAGAATCCCTGTGGGTAGAACTTCAAAGGGAAGGCACGGTGGGGAAGGTAATATTGGGAGTATGCTATAGGCCCCCCAACCTGGGGGAGGAGGGGGAGGCAGACCTCTTTTTACAGATAGGATTGGCAGCAAAGATGGGAAATGTCATTATAATGGGGGACTATAATTATCCAGATATAGACTGGGCAGAAGGAACCGCGCACTCAGCCAAGGCTAGGCAGTTCCTAAATGTTTTGCAGGACAATTTCATGGGTCAGATGGTGAATGCACCGACAAGAAACAATGCGGTACTTGACCTACTGATTACCAACAATACAGACCTGCTCACGGATATAGAAATAAGGGGCAACTTAGGAAACAGTCACCATAGGTCAATAAGTTTCAGTATTAATTACAGTTATAGGAAGCAGAGGGGTAATATAAGGACACTGAATTTCAAAAGAGCCAACTTCCCAAAACTGCGCTCGCTGCTAGAAAATATCAAATGGGATAGAACCCTGGGAACTAAGAACACGGAGGAAAAATGGGAGTGCTTCAAGAGCATACTTAACAAGGGGATTGACCAGTGCATTCCAAAGGGAAATAAATTTAAAAGAGCAAAATTAAACCCTGGGTGGCTAAACTCCAACATAAAAATGCATATTAGTGCTAAAGGAAAGGCTTTCAAAAAATACAAGACTGAGGGGTCATTGGCAGCATTTAAGCATTACAAAGAGTGTAATAAGAAATGTAAAGATGAAATCAGGGCGGCTAAAATAGAACACGAGAGACATAAAGCGGAAGAGAGTAAAAAGAACCCCAAGAAGTTCTTTAAGTATATAAACAGTAAGAAAGTGAGGTCAGAACACATTGGCCCCATAAAAGATGACAAAGGAAATATGGCAACTGAGGACAGAGAAAAGGCGGAAGTGTTAAATAATTTCTTCTCCTCAGTCTTCACAAAAGAATCGGCTACACGAACCCAGCTTGTAAGGCCAAACTAAACAACACACCTCAGGAAGTGCCGCCATGGCTAACTGAAGATAGACTTAGAACTAAACTTGAGAAACTTAACATAAATAAATCACTGGGACCGGATGGCTTGCACCCGAGGGTTCTTAAAGAGCTCAGCCAGGTGATTGCCAGACCATTATTCTTGATCTTTAAGGATAGTTTACAGACGGGTATGGTGCCAGCAGATTGGAAAAAGGCCAACGTAGTACCAATATTTAAAAAGGGGCCGAGGTATATCCCAGGTAACTATAGGCCGGTCAGCCTAACATCAGTAGTCTGCAAGATTTTGGAGGGGATGTTAAGGGACCACATACAAGACTTTAGTAATGAAAACAGTATAATTAGTAGTAATCAGCATGGATTTATGAAAAATCGTTCTTGCCAAACCAATCTATTAACCTTCTATGATGAAGTGAGCTGCCACCTAGATAAAGGTAAGCCTGTGGATGTGGTGTATCTGGACTTTGCAAAGGCCTTTGACACCGTTCCCCACAAACGCTTACTGTACAAACTAAGGAAGGTAGGTATGGACCATAAGGTGAGTACCTGGATAGAGAACTGGCTCCAGGGGAGAGTCCAGAGGGTGGTGATTAATGGGGAGTACTCGGATTGGGCGGGTGTGGATAGTGGGGTCCCCCAGGGTTCTGTCCTGGAACCAATCCTGTTTAATCTATTCATAAATGATCTAGAGGAGGGGATATCTAGTACAATCTCAGTATTTGCGGATGATACTAAACTAAGCATGCCAATATCTTCTATGCAGGATGTGGAAACCTTACAAGCGGACCTGAACAAAATAACGGGGTGGGCAACTGCATGGCAGATGAGGTTTAATGTTGATAAATGTAAAGTAATGCACTTGGGGGCCGGAAACCAGAAAGCAAGCTACTCACTAGGGGGGGAACCTCTGGGGGAGTCTAGGATGGAAAAAGACTTGGGGGTACTGGTAGACAACAGGCTTGGAAGTGGCATGCAATGCCAAGCAGCTGCAAGCAAAGCCAACAGAATACTGGGATGTATAAAAAAGGGGATTCACTCCAGAAATAAAGAGATTATTCTTCCACTCTACAAGACTCTGGTCCGGCCACATCTGGAGTATGCTGTCCAGTTCTGGGCACCGGTCCTCAGGAAGGATGTGCGGGAATTGGAAAGAGTCCAGAGAAGGGCAACAAAAATAATTAGGGGAATTGAGGACATCAGCTATGAGGAAAGACTACAAGCACTGAACTTATTCTCTCTAGAGAAGAGACGTTTGAGGGGGGATATGATATCAATGTACAAATACTGTACTGGCGACCCTAGCATAAAGAACAAACTATTCAAAGTAAGGAAATACAACAAGACACGTGGCCACTCACTAAAACTAGAGGAAAGGCGGTTTAACCTTAAAATGCGTAAGGGGTTCTTCACTGTAAGAGCGGTAAGGATGTGGAATTCTCTACCTCAAGCAGTCGTATCAGCAGGGAGCATCGATAGTTTCAAAAAACTATTAGATGGGCACCTTAGAGACCACAGCATACAGGGGTATACAATGTACGGTTAAAAGCAAACACACACACACATCATAGGTTGAACTGGATGGACTGATATCTTTTTTCAACCTCACTAACTATGTAACTATGTAACTATGTACAATAAGATTGCTCCAGAAGATTGAAGTAAAGTAGAAAATCACAAGCAGGCTTACCATTCTGCCCCCTGCAGGTGCTGTTTATGTGGTACCTTCCATGGCCGCAGTCCCCATTCTCAGGAACGCAGTGTAGCTCCCCTGATATGGTCCACTTATAACACACAGGATCCTCACAAGGAACCGATTCCACCAAATGGGGACAGTTCCTTTCCATGCTTTCTGACTTCAGTAAGACATGTCTTCTTCGGAATTTGAAACCTAAAAACAACAAAGATTGTTACTAAATAATGCAAATAAAATTAATGGAGCACAAAATGGGACTGACAGCATGCATTAAAAATTTTATGAAACAGAAACAAAGGCATAAACCTTAAACGATTAGTACTGGAATGATATCCTCAGACAATATTATAAAGGAAAATCTATCATTTCTAAGGTAACAGACTGTTTCTACTTAAATGTATAATTATTATCATCTACGATTGAGAGAGGCTCTGGCAAAGCAACTCCTTTCTGTTGAAAGGTGAAAGAATAACAGGGGTGCCCATTTATTGATTGCAATGGAATATTTCTTATTCAAACAAACCATTGAAAACCATGCTGCCTGACAACCTGCAAGGTTGATGTCCTGCCAGATACACAGTGCATCAGAAATACAGAAAAGAGAAAGCCAAAAAAGCGTTGAAGCCCAGATATAGTTTATTTTTCACAGAATCTGTTAAAATATCAATGGGCATTGGGGGTTCTGAAGGGTACCCTTCACTGGGGCTACAATAAAGCATATATAACATGAACTAGCAATAAAATAGTTGAATACATCTAAGTAGCAGTAGAGTAACAGCAAGTAAAAGAAAACATGAAAGCTACATGATGTGGCAATCTTCCATGACCAAGCAAATTGCGTAACAATTTCCTGGTTGACAACCAATAATTATAGGGAGTGTCTGGTGCTAGTAATAAAACTGGTCAACCATCCATTAGAATTTTCTTATGTAGCACCCTCCTAGTTAGATATGAGGCAGGTAAATTTAGTCCTTTTTTTGTTTCTCTGTAATCAGTGGAGCTTCAGCTGATTTCTTTTGGCTGATCAGGGTCCCACAGGCTGCACACTTCATTGCTTCTCCCTGCTTTCTGGAAAGCACTACAGACATCCCAACCTGCAAAAACTAATTTCAGGGAGGTTTCACTCCGTGCCACCGCCGACCGACCCCCTACCCCCCCCCTGTACCGCCACGACCCCCCCCCCCCCACTCGCACTAATTTAACACAACTAGAGGATGATCACATGAAATGGAATCAGTATACAGAGGTTTACGTCTTCTGAGAGATATTAAAGGAACACTGTAACCACCATGACCACCTCAGTGATTTGAAGTGGTCATGGTGGTAGAAGTCAGAATCACTGTCCGTGAGCCGCCGGCCAAAAGCAGGAGACTCCCACAAGTCATTGCAGACTTGTCTGTAGATAGATAGATGGAATATATTGCTAGATAGATAAGCAATAAATAGATCCTCTTTTCTCTCTCTCTATTCAAAAGTTCTGAGAGTTCAGAAGATCAGAGATGAATAATTTTGCTATGTAAATGGCAGTAGTAATCTTTAGAATATAAATGTACAGTTTACTAACAAGAAATAATAAAGACAGAGGAAAAAGGTGTATATTAAGAAATTGTAAGCAGACAACTTCTATTGTGAAATACCTTTGCTATGCTTAATATTTTATTTCCTTACTAACACACATATCTGCTGATTTATAAAAGAATTGGTGAGGGTGAGACAAAGAATTTGATTGCTGAGTGTTATGTTGGTTACCTCTATATAGGAGGAGGGTAGAGGAGGACGGATCGCACAGACCGATCTTCTGCTGCTGTTTCCTGTATGGCTCCTCCTGTCACAGGCGGAGTGCATTTCATATCCTTCTGTCTGTGACAGAGCCGGAACTATACTAGGAGCAGCGGTTCTGTCACTGACTCAGCAGACATCCGAAGTGTCCCACAGCAGCCGGGAGGTCACACGGCACTTGCGGGTGAGCCGGCGGCCAAAGGCGGGAGACTCCCGCAAGTCGCGGGAGACTTGGGATGTCTGGCACTAGAACATAAGAGTGGAACAGTCTGAGTGAGCGGCCTGAATATTTATAAGGTCCCAGCCAATCCCTGCGGGGGTGTGCTCAGAAGGTGACTGGAGAGAGCCACTAGCCAGGGGCTGGATCAGTCTACATTCTTGTCCGGCAGAAGAAGCGACCAGCCTGGAGGTTTAAGGCCCTCAAAAGCTATCCTGCGCCTTTACAAGAAGCCCAATAAGGCCCCCAACTATCCTGAGGCTGGGGCCCTATCTTCAGAGAGACTGCAAGCCAAAGAATGAGGATTTCACCTAGGATCCAGCCTGGAGATTCCACTACACAGCGGTCTTCCTGATCTTGAGGAGGGCACCCACGAATGTGTGAGTATAGACTCTACAGAGTAGGAGCTAAGTGAATGCTGTTTGTTAACCTCCTGTTGCACTAAGAGTGAGGTTCATTCAGCCGGGGACTATGCTTTGGTGCCCAGAACTGTCCACTTCCTAAGAATTGTTGCTAACAGACTTTTCAAGAAGTAGTGGCTAACAGAGGATATCCTCCTACATTTGTTTAGCATTCCAGGTTATCCCACTGTTCGCAATGTCCTAACTATGTTACACTGCAATAAATTCAGAAAAAGCAACCCCTAGACTACTTATTGATCCAGAACTGTGGATGCTGCGGTGTGCCTGAGTCTGACTGCTCTTGCAGTGTGGGAAAAGTGGACCTGGGACAAGATAGCAGGACCAGACAGAGAGTCTGCGCCACACTTAGATCAGATTTTTTAATTTGGATACATTTACCAATTACTACTGTATGTAGTGATTAGGCCTACCTAAACAATCCATTTTGATTTACATCTAATCAAATCGACTGATTGGTAAATTTTGCTGATATAATTGAATATGAGGAACAGTGTGTGGAAAGTGAAAGCACAAATGTTAGCATGCAACTGATCAAACTGTGGAAGAGTTGCAAGCATAGAGAGTGCTCAGAAGTTGGCTGCATTATTCAAGCAAGAAGTAGTTCAACTGGATGGTGGTTGGGCAGCTTGGCCCATGAGGAACTTTAGACCTTAAAAGCTGCAAATGCCTCTCAAAGCTAAGGTAAAGAAAGCTACCAATGTCATTTTTTATAAGCTTTCTTTGAATGAATACAATAAATTACATGTCTAAGTGGACAACTTCTTTAAACTGAAGGCCAGTAGCTCGACACCCTCCCCAGACTTGGGGAACTTCCTTTTCCCACCTCCTCTTTGCCTCTCCTCCTACCCTTTTATATTTCTAGGCCTCTTGCCCACCGCTCTGCTCTTTCCCTCCATTTGTCCAGACCTCTGTGATCAAGGGGGACGAAACATGTCAGGGGGGCATGGCTGGAGTGGCGCTGGCTGAGGCCACGTTTATCTACATACTAATGCACTGGGTTGTGCCTTTTCTTCTCTTTGATTAAGCTCTTACACTTCTGAGTGGTGCATTGACACCAGCTCCCTTCACTGAAACCCATGGGGAAATCTCTCTCTCAGCTTCAAGGAGCACTGCAAGTTTCATTTGGATCAACAGTTCACAGTGGATTTATCATTTAGTAGGCATCACTGTATAAAAGTAATGTGATCTAAAATACCTTTCCTCCCATGAGGATCCTGGCAGTTTTCATGGATGCAAGGTCCCCAGTCAGTCCATGGAGACAGCACGCAGTCGGTAAGACATTGGATGTTGCAGAGCTGAGTAGTTGATGGTGGTGGTCCTTCGCAAAACTCTGGATCCACTGGCCTGTAGACTAAATAACATAGCACAAGAAATATTATACAGAATGAACACTGACAAGTGTATATAGTTTTTAAGTTGATCACGGGAAATTTTGACGTGCTCAGTGTATCCAAAATTGATACCTAAGTTATAGACAGAGCCTGGTGAGCTATGTCAGCCCTTGGCTTCTTAAATATCTTGGATACTCCATCAGCAATATCTACTTCAAGATCTACCGAAACTTCAGACTGTTAGACTGTTTTCTTGTTCATCATTTTTTAGAAAATGTGAAGCCTCCCACCCACCCACCAAAAAAATTACACACTAAAATTCCTAACGAACACAAGTGTGCACAAATAAATAAATATACATATATTCAAATTAAATGAAGACATTTGAAAGGTGCTGAGTGCTTATCAACCCTGTTTAACCACTTCAGCTCCGGAAGGTTTTACCACCCTAACGACCAGGCCATTTTTTGTGATTCGGCACTGCATTATTTTAACTAACAATTGCGTGGTCATGCGATTCTGTACCCAAATACAATTGATGTCCTTTTTTTCCCCACAAATAGAGCTTTCTTTTGGTGGTATTTGATCACCTGTGCGGTGTTTAGATTTTGCGCTATGAACAAAAAAAGAGCGACAATTTTGAAAAAATAATTTTTTACTTTCTGCTATAAAACATTCCCAATAAAAAAAATGTAATTATTTATTTATTTATTTATTTTTTTATCAGTTTAGGCCAATTTGTATTCTGCTACATATTTTTGGTAAAAAAAAAATCCCAAAAAATGATTCGGTTTGTGCAAAAGTTATAGCGTTTACATACTACGGGATAGATTTTTGGATTTTTTTTTTTATTACTAATGGCGGTGATCAGTGATTTTTAGCGGGACTTCGACATTGCAGCAGACAGATTGGACCCCGAACTGACATTTGACACTTTTTGGGGACCAGTGACACGAATACAGTGGTCAGTGAAAATAATATGCACTGTTACTGTATAAATGTCACTGGCAGGGAAGGGGTTAATACTGGGGTGATCAAGGGGTTAAATGTGCTCCTAAATGTGCTTGCTAACTGTGGGGGGGGGGCTCTGTGAGAGGCACACAGAGATCTGTGTTTCAGCTTAGCTTACTGTCCTGTCTGACAGGAGAGCCGCCTGCTTTGTTTACATAAGCAGGCGGCTCTCGTGTCGGTTTCCCAGAAGATTGCGGGAGGCCGGCGGCGATCGAACCCGCTTCTCCCGCGGTCTGGCTCCTGCTGTGTCTAAGGCTGTGACTGCACGTACATAATTACGTACATGTGAGTGATTCTGCGCAGCCGAGCCGCCCTGCCGCATTAAATCTGCGTTGGGCGGCAAGCAAGTGGTTAAACAAATGTATGCATATTTATCAGCGTATATTTGCCAATTGAAACATAAAGGGGTTGATTTACTAAAGGCACTTAGACTGTGCATGGTATGATTGATATTATTTTTTTTAGAAATTACCAAAAATGGTGAGTGTCCTTCTGAAGAGAGGGTGAAAAACACCCGCAGATACACAGACTTTCCTGGGGCACAATGGGTTGGATTTACTAAAGGCAAACAAACAGTGCACTCTGCAGCACATCCAATTTGAATTTTCCACATCATGCCGGCACTGTATGAACACCTAGGGCTGCTGTTAGAAATCACGGGGCCCTGCACAGCCTACCTAGCAGGCCCCCCTGAATATATCAAGACAATATTTTCAAAAAAAAATACACTAAAATCATAATTAGTGGACACAAACATAACAGAGAACCTGTGTGAATAAGACCTCTTTAATTGTTTTTTATATTTAAAAAGAAAAAATTATATATTTTTTAAAAATGTTAAAAATGTTTACAATTATTTTATTTTAAGTTTTTAAATTATTTAATACAATGTTTAATTTTTTTTTTTTTTACAGTTAATTTTTTTACAGAACAGGGAAGCCTGCAGCACTGCAGGGGGAGGGGGTGTCACAGTGAAAGGAGGCACACAAGGAGGGGGGAATCAGAATCAGGCAGAACAGGGAGGGGGGGGGGGCGGTTTTGGAGAAGCAAATACAGGGACGATGCCCTGTGTCTGTGTCTCTCACTGCAGCAGCTGAAAGGGGGAGTAACTGGCTTTCAGCTGCTGCAGAGAGCCGCACAGGGCTTCCTTCTGTAATTGTACCTCTGCCCAACCGCACCGATTCCCTGTGCTGTTGGGGCCCCCCTGTGTGCCCGGGCCCCCTACAGGGAGACTGGTGGTCCCTCCCCCTATCAGTGGTCCTGTGAACACCCAAAGAAGAACCCAAATCACCTTTCACTTCTCTTTCAGTCTGCTTTCTCCTCCTAGCAGCTTGCTTCTTGAACTGCAGTGCAACTAATTGACTCCTTGCTCTGCTTCTTTCCCTTTCCTATCTGAGCTCTGCTGTACAGGGATGGCAAGAGGCTGATTCAAAAGAAAATTCAGGTACTTACACCATTTACTTATGTATTATTACGCATGGAGCTGCAAAAATTTGTGATTTATACCCGCCTGGAATTCAGCTTTAAAATAATGAGCCATTTTTCTATCACATGGAAGTTCTTAAAAAACAGGAGCTCGGTATCCAATAAATTAATTTTAAACAAAGAATAAACACTTCAGCTTGCAGAATCCTCTGTTCTCTATGTTAGAAACAATGCGGCTTTGTCTTCATAGAATGTTCTGGAAAATAATCAAGTTGTGGATTGGGACCTCTCATTGTACAGTCCACACATCAGTCAGAACATCTTACAATACAGTAAAAATTTGGTATTCACTGTCTATGCAGCCACTATTGATTGACCAGCCCAGATTCCCTCAGGGCCCCCTTCTAAGACATTTATCAAACTATTCTAGCTTTGCAGAGTTCAGCATATAAGTATACAGTTTTCAACGTACGTATACACTTTGTAAGCTAAAGAGAATTACATATTTTCATAATAGTAATATATATATATATATATATATATATATATATATATATATATTAGTGATCGACTGTTTTATGTCTACAGGTACTGTGGTGGAGGGATCTGAGGGACAGCTGAGGACTGCCTTTGATTGGGTTGTGGTAGTTCAAAAGAATAGCCTTTGGGCTGAACAACATGCCCACCATATTCCATAGTGTGATGGAAAACTAATTTGGGGACATAAATATGGATAGTTTTCTGAACTATTTAGAATGTTTTCTGCCAAATTTGAGGACCTTTTTGCACACCTAGATATTGTGTTGCACCAGTATGGGCTGAAGTTTGAAAGCCAAGAAGTGCTATCTATAAAAGCATGAGATTGAGTTCCGCAAACACTTCATTTCCAGACAAGTCATACTTCTTAATCCCGAGAAATTAAAGACTATACAGGAATGGAGGCCCGACAACAATGGCTGAAGTCAAAGCTTTCCTGGCAAGATGATATTTAAGGAGTATCATAATGCATCATCGTTCTCCTCTGGTTTGCACCAGAAAGTAGGCCAAGAGAGGGGGGGGGTTACATGAAAGTCGAATGGGGATCAGAACAACAGGATGTGATTGACTTCTGGAAGCTGCAGCTGATGTTGGCTTCCTTGCTGGCCTTTGTTGTCTTCTCCCTCCCATTCCAGCTAAGCATCAACAGCAGTATTCAAGGCTTAGGGGTCATTGTCTCACAAGTACAAGACAGCCAGGAGGGGGTCAACACCAGTTGAAGCCTGCATGCAACAGAGAGGAACCCTGAAATCTACAGCTCTTTAAAGCTGGAGTTTTTATCCATGGTGTGGGCAGTCAACAAATGTTTTGCTGAGTATGTGACAAAGGACTAGTTTGCGGTCTGGACAGATAACAATCCCTTAGTGCAACTCCAAACAACTGAACTTGGTGCCTGGACCAATGTTGAGCAACCTACCAGACAAAGGCGGGGATGTTCCTTGCATTATCACCCTTGAAACAGCAACCAAGCAAAAGCAAGAGATTCCCTATCATGCTACTCATTAGCAAGGCTTCACTTATGCCCCGTACACATGCGTCGATAGTTGGCCGTGAATTTTTGGCCAACGTCCGATCGGTCGACTTTCGGCTTGTTAGTATGATGCTTTCGACAACCGACTCCGACTTTTCGGCCGAAAAAAATCTGGTGTGCAGGCTATAAAATTTTTTTTGGCCGTCACCACAACGGCCGATTTTCCGTCAGTCAGTACAGATTTCGGCATACAAAAATCTGATGAGCAAGACTGGGCATGCTCAGAGAAGAAAAAACACACGGAAAGTAAACCATCACATGACATCACTTCTGAAGTAGATTTTTGTTGGCCGAGAAAATTTGTGTGCAGTCTAGAGCCCATTTCAACCAACACAACAACACTGGACAAAAGTTGAACGATCGGTCGGCCGATAATCATTGCGTATGTACGAGGCATTAGATGTGGACAAAGAAGCAGAAAGAAATCCCTGACTTGACTGCAGTAAGGCCTAGGACAGGGCTGCTCAAACTACGGCCCTCCAGCTGTTGCAGAACTACACACCCCATGAGGCATTGTAAAAACTCTGACATTCACAAACATGACTAGGCACGATGGGAATTGTAGTTCCCAATCCACTGGAGGGCCATAGTTTGAAGACCCCTGGCCTAGGAGTAAACCTCATGTGAACTTGATCCATGTACTGGAAAAGTATAGATGGGCAGAGACAAAGAAAGGTGATTCTGTGGTTTCACTCCTAATAGAGGTAATATGGTTACGACAGTGTCCCAGTTATCTTTGTCTTTTATTTTATCTTTTAATGCGCTATTAATTTTATTTTATTATTATTTTTTTTTTTTTTTTTTACTGGAGCTCTAAATCTGAACCAAAACCAATATAGTTCTCCCTTAAAAAAAATCTAAACAACTAAAATCAAACTCTAAACTTCCCGCAGAACACTAACACTATTAAAGGATTATTTCCTTGTAGCAATTGCATAATAACAGCCTTGAGACAGCTGGTACGAAATATTCCCTCTAATATCATTCGGCAGGCTGTTAGGCAGTATTATTACAATGTAGTGAAATTCAGTGCTCCCTCCATCTCAAACAAAAGAACAAAACTGTCAAACGGCTTGAAAATACTTTCCGGAAGCTTCCGAAAAACTCTAGAGCTAGAGCCTTAGTGAGTTATTAGTAATAGATCCACGCTCACTGCCATTGGCACAGTGTGAATAATTACATGCTTGATGAGAAGGGCTCAGATACATTTCAAAGTCCCACTTCTTTCCAACAAAGCAAAAAATGACTGTAATGAAAAGCTTTATAATTATAGAAAAAAAAAAAAAAAAACAGCAACTTTAGTTTTAATTGGAATATAGACTAATCCATGCTCAATCTTCATCAGGCAATTATATGTATGGAATGATGCATAATAATTGCAAAATTAATTTTTCAGCCATTTCGGTTGATACATAGCAAACTTATGTGAAACAATTAGACATGCAGGCCAAGATTCCTAGTCATATTCTGAGACTGCACAGATTTTGCCTCCTTAGAACTCTGCCCAACCCCCCCGTCTACAAGTACACCTAAACAACTGAATTAAGCTAACCCTGTTAGGTCTTTAAAAAAAAAATATCATTGCCTGCTTCTTGTAACAGAATAGCTAAAAAAAAAAAGTGAGGCCCATGTCTTCTACCTTTTCTCCGTTTCAGCTCTGCCTCCTTAACCACTTAAGCCCCGGAAGATTTTACCCCCTTCCTGACCAGGGCCTATTTTGCGATTCGGCACTGCGTGATTTTAACGGACAATTGCGCGGTCGTGCGACGCTGTACCTAAACTAATTTGACGTCCTTTTTTTCCCCACAAACAGAGCTTTCTTTTGGTGGTATTTGATCACCTGTGCAATTTTTACTTTTTGCGCTATAAACAAAAAAACAGCGTCAATTTTGCAAAAATAACAACATTTTTCACATTTTTTTTATATGAAATTCCCCCAAAAAAAAAGTAAAAATCAAAATTTTTTAACATTTTGGGCCAATTTTTTTTTTTTACCATACGTTTGGTATAAAAAAATCGCAAAAAGCGTATTTTGATTGGCTTGCGCAAAAGTTATTTACTAACAAAGGGAAAGATTTTTGTAATTTTTGTTGTTTTTTTTAACGCGTAATGGCGGCGATCTGCGATTTTTTTGCGGGACTGCGACATTGCGGCGGACAAATTGGACCCTTGACTGACATTTTTGACACTTTTGGGGTTACCAGTGACATTTCTACAGTAATTAGTGCTATACATATGCACTGTTACTGTAAAATTACACTGGCAGTGAAGGGGTTAACTTTTTTGAGAGGGAGGGGTTATGTGTGTCCCTAGGGGCGTGATTCTAACTGTGATTGGCTGTGGCTTGAGGTGTAGGAACAGTGATCAACGGTCCTACATAGTAGAACCGTATGATCACCATTCCTACACAGGGGAGAATGACAGGCGGCTTGTTTACATCAGCCGCCTGCCTTTCTCCCTCTCCACCCGACGATCGCGAGTGACCGGCGGACATCGGGTCCACCGGTCACACGCGCGGGGGGGTCCGTGACCATGTGGGAGCGGGAGCGCGCCTCTGGCGGCGCGCGCTTGCTCCCTAGACCCTCACAGGCTAGCGACGTAGCCCTACGTCGCTCTGCCTGTGAGGGGCTGACCGCCGACGTAAATAGTCATGCGGCGGTCGGCAAGTGGTTAAGACTCTGTAATATAACAGAAAATGTGTTAAGAGTGCTGGAACCAAAGATTTAGGTGACGTTAGATATCAAAAGAGTAAAGGGAAGCTCTCTGTTACATGAAGTATCCTTGAGAATCCTGGAGAAATCCAAACAGTGTGAAAGGTGGGAAAGCCTTAAGTATAAACTAAGTCAAGCAGAAGGTTATTACTTTTGATTAAAAGGCTTTTAGCTGGCGCCCACACAATCGATGTAATAATTTCTGTTGTCTTGCCATTGTTTGTCCAGAATAAGCTTTTATTACAATCAACACCCAAGCCCTGATGAAGGTTCAGTTTTGAGGCCAGAAACAAGTTGGATTTAACTTCTAATAAACTTCTATTGAATTTATTATGACTGTTGGGGAGATTTACTAAAATTGGAGAGTGCAAAGTCTGGGGCAGCTCTGCATAAAATCCAATCAGCTTCAAGGTTTTATTGTGAAAGCTTAAAGCTGATCTTCACTGCATCTGAACACCACAAACCAAAAGCACTATCTAATTCATTTTTATTATTCAAAGCAACCCCCCCCCCCCCATCCATCCATGTCTCCGTGTGCTTTATTTTGTTGAGAAGTCCCTTTCAAAAACACCCCCCCAGCATTTCGGGCCATAGCCATCTTGAGTAAGGGTAAAGCCTCGTACACATGCACCGATTGTTGGCTGTGAATTTTCGGCCAACGTCCGATCGGCCAATTGTCGGCTTGTTAGTATGATGCTTTCAACAACCGACTGCGACTTTTTGGCCGAACAAAATCTGGTGTGCATGCTATAAAATTTTTGTTGGCTGATTTTTTGTCAGTCAGTACAGATTTCGGCAGACAAACATCAGATGAGCAAGACTGGGCATGCTCAGAGAAGAAAAAACACACGGAAAGTTAACCAGCACATGACATCACTTCTGAAGTTGGTTGTTGTTGGCCGAGAAAATTCGTGTGCAGTCTAGAGCACATTTCAACCAACACAACAACACTGGACAAAAGAAGGCCGATCGGTCGGCCAACAATCGGTGCGTGTGTACGAGGCTTTAATGATTCATTTAACATTTACTTCCTGGAATACCATCTGCCCTTAGCTCAGCCATGCAGGCAGGAGGTTGTGCTTAGCTGGGGAAACCCCTCCACCCTCCTGAAGACTCCTGGGATGTATGACAACATTTGCCTTGGCAAGAAACCAGGAAGTAACTGAAGAAATGTAAAAAAAAGTTTAAAACAAGAAAAAATTATATACTTTCCCATCTATTTATTAATGCTAGCAGAATGAGGAATACAAATAAACAATGTTGATTGAGATAGTAAAGTTTCACTTTAATTGAACAAGCTGATTGGCTACCATGCACAGCTGCACCAGATTTTGCACTCTTCAGTTTTAGTAAATCAACCCTTCTGTGTCACACTCATCTTCCAGAAGACTCTTTAGCATACAATACTTGTTGGAATGTTAGAAACTTGTGTTTTCCGACGCACACTGTGGTTCCTTCCACCCACCTGTAAACTATTACAAGACACAGCAGTGATGTAGGGGTTGGAAGTCCAAACTATAGTTTATGACATCCTACATCCATTCACAGCAGTGTCAAATGCCAAAGAATCTTATGGAGCTGCAGAACTGGAACAAAGGGAAGGTAGGAGATTGGGGCTGCTGGAAAGGCGAAGTATAATACCTCTTCTGTTACTGGGAGCTGGCATTGAGACTTCACTGGGTCGCTTTAAGGCCCCTTTAACATGGGAATCTGATTTGCCCAGCAGGGGATCTGTCTGCTGATCCCTTGCTGAACAAAGCAGAGTGGGCAGATGACAGGTCTATGTCAGCTCTGTTTATTAAGAGTGGACACCGACACAACCAGCTTTACTCTAGCTGGTTTGTTTACACCCACCTGCCATTCCATCCACCTATATAGAGAGAAAAGTTTCCCCTTCTGTTTTTTTTTTTTGGCGGACTAGGTCGGATTGGAGGTAGGCAGGTGTAAATGTCCGTTTACACCTGCTGATCCATAGGAATACATGGACAATCGATCAGGTTCTCCTGAAAAACTGACAGATGGACCGGATTGGATTACCTGTGTTAACCTCCTGGGCGGTAATCCCGAGCGTGACTCGGGGTTGATTTTTCATATCAGGATCGGTAACCCCGAGTCACGCTCGGGGTGGATAGGCAGAGAGCGCAGCGGTGTTCTCTTACCTTATCCTGGCGATCCAGCGATGATCTCTCATTGCTGTGACCGCCAGCCGAGAGTCCCGCCGCTCCTCCGTCCCTCCGTCGGTACGATCACTTCCTAGTTCCGTTCCCTGCAGCAGCAATGCTGCATGGGAGCGGAACTAGGGAGGGAAATTAAAAAAAAAAACAAAAAAAACGTTACACAAAACACACTTTATATTATATTATATATATATATGCATATATATATATATATATATATATATATATATATATATATATATATATATGCATGCATATATATATATATATATATATATATATATATATATATATATATGCATGCTTATATATATATATATATATATATATGTATATATATATGTATATATATATATATATATATATATATATATATATATATATATATATATATATATATATATATATATATATATATATATATATATATGCATATATGCACTTCATAGTAAGGCCCCTTTCACAGAGACGGACTGATTGGGTCCCCCTGTCAATAGTTCAAGCGGCCTGATCGGACCATCCATAGCTCTCTATGGAGCGTGGGTGTCAGCAGACCCCTCTGATCCGATCTGGTCTGCTAAAAACAAACAGATGGGGAATCATCCGTCCAACGGATCTGATCAGATGACAGTTGGGAGGAAACAGACAGGCAGTAACCCAATATAAAAGATGATGTTACACTGAGTAAATAGATATCAAATGTGTCATGCTTTATAATCACGCACGCCCGTGCATGGGCAACGCTTTAAAAGCCTTTACATGTTACCACTTTAGATTTTCAGAGTAGGTTTAGTGCTGGAATTACTGCCCATGATCTGACGTTTGCAGTGATTCCTCACATGTGTGGGACGATCGCTGTTTGCACTTTTCTTTTAAAATATTAATTTATTTTATTTATTTATTTATTTTGTTTACACTGTTGCTTCAATTATTATTTTTTTTATCACTTTTATTACTGTCACAAGTTTAGCACCCTCCTAGGTAGGTGCTAGGAAAAAGCATCAGATCTGTTAATTTTGCCTGTCACATGTTTCCAGGTGTGATTTACTGGGTCTGGGGGAGTGTCCCCACTTTGTCCAATGAGGGAGCTTGTTGGACAGTGGAGGAAACCTAACCAGTAGCACATCAGGGTTTATGGCTGTCTCAGTGGATGGGCAGTGCTGCAATGCATCCTGGGATTAGCAATAAATCCAGAGGGAACATGTGACAGGGCGTCTTTTGGCGGGAGCAAAGTCCCAGGAGGAGGTGGACGGCTGCCTCTCCTCCTGTAGGTGTGAGGAAGGTGGTTCAGGAGGTCGGCCTAGTGAACCGGGTGTGGAGCTGAGCTGCAGAAGAATTCAAAGTGGAGCTGCTGGCAGAATGTTGTGGGAAAAAAACAGTATCGTGAGTACCAGAGGATTTGCCTAAGGGTTTGCCTGAGAGAGGGGACCATTACAGAGAAGTCAGGGGATCAAGGAGTCAGCTCACACATGAAGTGTAACAGTAAAGGGGGTGCCGTGTAGTTGACCCTGAAGATTAGGAACAAAGGGGGTGCCAGGAAGGGCCCTGAAGTTGTTCAGCAGTACAGTACAGATTACCTCAGAAAGCTCATTCCCTTATACTTCACAGCAAAGGGCAAAGTGAAGCAGCGGCCTAGCCGTGACTAGCGTTACTCAGCGTTACTCCGCATTTTCAAGTCGTCCCAGCAAATTGTGCATAGTTGTATAAAGTTGGAGTATCCCACGCATTCCCTCCTCCTATCCAAGTTCCAAATAAAAACACAAAAACCAAAGCTACTGGACTGTTTCCTGACTGAGCTAAAACACTTGGGAAATGTCAGACTGTAATGTTGTTGCTAATGGTAACCCAGGGGAACCCAAAATCAGCAGTTCCTAAGGGAGTAGTTCTACACAAGGAATGTAAAAATCCTTGTGACAGCAATAGGCATGTGACAGGTACTCTTTATGGAAAGATCTGGGGTCTGTGAGACCCCAAATTCCACCTCTGCCCTTAAAAAATATTCAAAACACCAGGATCAGTGATGTCAGGTCATCGCTTCCGGGTTACCACAGTGGAGAGCTAAGCAAAGGCGAGTCCCCTCCCACTGCTTGTAAAATTGGCTTGGTTAGCTGCTAGGATTGCTTTTACAAGAGAGCCGACTGCCGACTCTAAAAAAAAGTACCAGGGTGTTTCTGGTGGCTGTAGGCATCATCCCAGTATAGTCACCCAAACTCCAGTAAGGTACAGGTATGCAGCTGTTCCGGAAGTGTCTATTCTCCGACTCGCCTGCTGAGTTAACCCTTTGTAGTGGCCTTACTCTTGTACCCCATGTGTGCTTTATAGGCCCTGTTCTTCTGAAACGCCATGTACCATGTACCACCTCTTTTGAATAACTTCCGGCTAGGTTCTAGAACAGATATTAGAACATTACTGAAAGCTTCAGGAACATTACAGTTCAAAGTTCAAAACAATCCAACTCCTAACTAACTATTCTGTGGATGCTCAGAGTCAGGTGTACTTGTAAAGGTAAAGGAGTCCATTTAGGTAGTGTCCATGACTGGTGAGTTCCCTTGCGGTGGCAGATGAAGGCTACATCTTTCCAGGTGACAAGGACAACAGAAGCTCTCTTCCCAAGCCCTGCCTTTCCCATGTAGCGCTACCCCCGAAGGAGCCGCATGGGTTTCCCCACTTGTTTTAGCTACAGACAATCACAGGGTATTTTCTCACACAGCCAGGTGCACACACTCTTCCACTCATTGACTCCAATGACCAGTCTAGGGGAATTTGTGTTTTTGTTCTCTCTCTGGAGGAAGACCCAGAGTTCATGTGCTTATCAAATATAAATACAAGCACCCAGCATGTTTAGGGGCACCTCCCCTTGTAATTGGCCAGGACCGTATGAATATTCATGATCTCAGCTGCAATGTTTCCACCCACTCTCCAGCACCTTCCGTAGCTGCTAGACCAGTGTGAAACTTCAGGACATTATGAGCAGCACCAGAGCACACTGAGCACACTCTGCTAAATAATCAAAGCCTCTGTTAGGCGGACAGCACTTAAATTTACCTGCCGTCTCTCTGTTAAGCAGAGAAACCAAAACTATAGTACACTCACTCTAGCACTTACCTAGAAGGGGCTACATCTATATATATATATATATATATATATACACCTGCCTTTACATGCACATGACTTTTAATGGCATCCCAGTCTTAGTCTGTAAGGTTCAGTATTGGGTTGGCCCACCCTTTACAGCTACCTTGTGGACAGTCTTCCCAGAAGAGTTGAAGCTGTTATTGCTGCAAAGGGTGGGCCAACTCAATATTGAACCCTATGGACTATGACTGGGATGCCATTAAAGTTCATGTGCTTGTATAGGCAAGCGTCCAAATACTTTTGATAATATAGTGAATATACAGTAACCTGGGCAGATTTAACTAGCTTACTACACAGAATGTTCCCCTTGTAGGCACCTGCCTACACCTAACTGTTTTTTTTTAAATGTTTCTACCCCACCTCATACCTATCCTGCTAGCCTTATATAAAAAGGATAATGTGTAGATAATGTGTAATTATTTATAATCTGTTCTGGTCATGTGATCTCACAGCTTTGGCTCCCCCATGTCAGTAAGCAACAGGGGGGAGGAGGGAGTGCTGACAATGGATAAAGCATGAGAGCCTATGGGTGATGTCACAGTTCCAGGAATTGGAAGCCATGGTCAAGCACTCTATTACGTAAGGGAGCCCAAGCTGAGAGATCATGTGACCAAACTGGAGCAGAATAAAAGTAGGTATGACCACAGAGCTTTTTTCTACAGGCTAAGCAGGATAGGTATGGGGGGGGGGGGGGGTTATATTGTCACCTAGCATTCTCCAGTTATATTTAGGCTTTTCTTCCACTTTAAATGAAATAATGAAACAATTTTCAAATGTTGAGGTCCGGTGCTCCCTTTAATTCTTCCACCCTTATCACCCTTATGGCCTGTAAGGGACATTATAGTCATTACAATCCTGGCTTTATATTAGTTGGAAACCTTTTCTGGAAGCAACATAGAGCCCTGCCATTGCTTCTGATTTATCAGACTGCAGGATGCTTGACTGTCATGCTGAGCCTCATGCTTTAATACCTTAAGACACTAGCCCAAAACAAACTATTTGAGCGTATGCCTTTTAATATGAATTACCTTTCATGCTGCTGAAACTTTTTATAAAAGATTTGGTTTGTGTGTGTCATTGCTGTTTGTTGGCAGCTCCCCGCCTGACAGTACTCTCAGAGAAGACAGGAGGCAGCCTATTTATTGGGTTGGATAGACTTCAATGCAGATACCTGGCCTTTGCAGCCCTTCCCTGCCATAATTAGGGAAAATGAAGGGTTTTGCAGGCTGGGCGCTCGCAGTGAATGGCGTCACGCTCGACACATATGCTGCCCCTGGTTCTCAACTCAGAGACTAGCAGCAGGCACAGGGCTCATCACCAGGAGCTGCAAACAAACAGTGTGGGCACGTACTGACTGGGGCTTTCAAAAGTCAGCTTTAGCAGCATGAAATGGATGCATCGTCTTTAGATTTGCTGAAAATCACTTACTCGTTTAAAACCTTGTAATTTGTTACAAACTACAGTTCATTCTTTAAAGCTCAATTCAAGTAAAATTATATATATAAAAGTGTAACTATGGGCAAAAAAAATCACATGGTGCGGTCTTTCACTAACATTAACTGCCACTGACCACAGAGCATATTTGCAGTCCAATAGGAAATTTACATTTATTTTATTAATATAGATATTTATATGGCGCCATCAATTTTTTGCAGCGCTTTATACTATATATATACTGTCCATTTACAGTACATCAGTCTCTGCCCTCAAGGAGCTTACAATCTAAGGTTACCAGAGTAACCTTAACTTTAGGTTACCAGAGGAAACCCATGAAGGCACAGGGAGAACACGCAAACCCCAAAAAGGTAGCACTATGGTTGAGATTTGAATCAACAACCTTAATGCTACCAAATGGAAGTGCTAACCACTTAGCCTTTGTGATGCTTACATCAAACCAAACATACATTTCTCTGGGCTTTTGAGCTTTTTGAATCTTTTCAATTCCTCATTTCATTGTTCACGTTTGGTGGCAGACGAAGCCGACCTGCGCCCTAGCAAAGGAGGACACTTCAAGGCACATTCCTCCACATTTGGTGGGATTGCCCTGTCATAGAAAGCTTCTGGAAAGAAATTTCCAAATGGATACGACATATTACAGAAACTACGCTCAATCTAGACGCAACATGTTGTCTACTACACATTAATCATTTTCCCTATAGAAAATACAAAAAATCATTGACAAGACATATGCTTAACGCTGCTAAATCCCTCATCCCAATACATTGGAATACAAAAGTGGCCCCCACAACAAAAGATTGGCTGGACAGAATTGGCTACATATATGAGATGGAGGAGACTCTGGCTATAAAACTGGAAAGAAACAATATTTTTCAAAAAATGTGGTCCCCCTGGAAAACATTCACGGTCTCATCAGAGTACAAAGACCTTATGGCAGCTCAATAAAACTCAAATAGGTCATTCACTCAAACTCAGGCACATTGACAACTTTTACCCCACCCCTATCCCCCATCCCTTTACTTCCCTACCCCGTCCCACTCTTCTATTATGTCTACTTCTCACTCCTTTATATTTCTTTTCATCTCTCATCTTTCTTTCTCTTCCTTTTTTCTCTGTTTTTCTTCATTATACAGACGAGCCACTTCACGTGACTCGTCTGTTGGACAATATCACAACAGTAACTGACTTACATTCCTCTTTAAGGACTATATGCTTATAAAATTTATACGTTTGGAAATCTATATGCAGGTCTATTTTCATTTATGCATCTCACAGCTTCTCTTCGAGAATGGATTGTGGATACCTTATATGAATGTTTCTTAGGGTCCTTTCACACGGCCGCTCCGTGTGTCCGCAAATCATCCCATCCGTTTGCGGATGATTTGCGGACATAATGTAAGTGAATGGCACTGCGGGTGTCAGCGGAATACCATCCACTGACACCCGATTTTCCTCCTTTCAGTTCTGTTCCGTTTTTTCGAATGGAACAGAACCCCATTTTTCCTTCCGTGTAAAAAACGGAAAGGAAGGAAAATCGGATGTCAGCGGTGTCATCCGCTGACATCCGCAGTGCCATATACTTACATTATGTCCGCATATCATCCGCAAACGGATGGGATGATATGCGGGCACACGGAGCGGATGACAGAAATGTCATCCGCTCCGTGGAAAAAAAAAAAAAAAAGTCCCGCAGCGGAGCTTTCACACGGAGCGGCCATGTGAAAGGACCCTTAGCCTTATTTGAATGTTACTGAACAAAATGTCTAAATTTGATATACACTTTACCATTGTGATGCATACTATTCCTTGTTTGTTCATTTTCACGAATAAAAGTTTTATATTGAGAAAAAAAAAGGAGGACACTGTGCAGCAAAAGAAGCCACCTGCATCCTCGCAATAGAGGAATGCTAGTTGGCTTTCTTAAGATGCCAACACCTTCCTAGGAATGGAGAAAGCTACAGTGAGGGAAGAAAGTATTTAATCCCCTACTGATTTTGTACGTTTGCCCATTGACAAAAAAAAAAGATCAGTCTATAATTTTAATGGTAAGTTTATTTTAACAGTCAGAGACAGAATATCAACAAAAATATCCAGAAAAGTGCATTTCAAAAAAAGTTATAAACTGATTTGCATTTTAATGAGTGAAATAATTATTTAATCCCCTATCAATCAGCAAGAATTCTGGCTCCCAGGTGTCTTCTATACAGGTAATGAGCTGAGATTAGGAGCACATTCCTAAAGAGAGTATAAAAGACACCTGTCCACAGAAGCAGTCAATCAATCAGATTCCAATCTCTCCACCATGGCCAAGACCGAAGAGCTGTCCAAGGATGTCAGGAACAAGATTGTAGACCTACACAAGGCTAGAATTGGCTACAAGACCATAGCCAAGCAGCTTGGTGAGAGGGTGACAACAGTTGGTGTGATTATTCGCAAATGCAAGAAATACAAAATAACTGTAAATCTCCCTCAGCCTGGGGCTCCATGCAAGATCTCACCTCGCGGAGTTTCAATGATCATGAGAACGGTGAGGAATCAGCCCAGAACTACACAGGAAAATCTTGTCAATGATCTCAAGGCAGCTGGGACGATAGTTATCAAGAAAACAGTTAGTAACACACTACGTCTGTAAAAGATCCTGCAGCACCAGCAAGGTCCCCCTGCTCAGGAAGGCCCATGTGCAGGTCTGTCTGAAGTTTGCAAATGAACATCTGAATGATTCAGAGGAGAACTGTGTGAAAGTGTTGTGGTCAGATGAGACCAAAATCGATCTCTTTGGCATCAACTCAACTCATCGTGTTTGGAGAAGGAATGCTACCTATGACCCCAATAACACCTTCCCCACTATGAAACATGGAGGTGGAAACAATATGATTTGGAGGTGTTTTTCTGCTAAGGGGACAGGACAACTTCACCACATCAAAGGGACAATGGACGGGGCCATGTACCGTCAAATCTTGGGTGAGAACCTCCTTCCCTCAGCCAGGGCATTGAAAATGGGTCATGTGGGTATTCCAGCATGACAATGACCCAAAACACACGGCCAAAGCAACAAAGGTGTGGCTCAAAAAGAAGCACATTAGGGTCCTGGAGTGGCCTAGCCAGTCTCCAGACCTTAATCCCTTAGAACAGTGATGGCGAACCTTGGCACCCCAGATGTTTTGGAACTACATTTCCCATGATGCTCATGCACTCTACAGTGTAGTGGAGCATTATGGGAAATATAGTTCCAAAACATCTGGGGTACCAAGGTTGGCTATCACTGCCTTAGAACATATGTGAAGGGAGCTGAAGGTTGGAGTTACAAATGTCAACCCCTGAAACCTTAATGACTTGGAGATCTTCTGCAAAGAGGATTGGGACAAAATCCCTCCTGAGCTGTGTGCAAACCTGGTGGCCAACTACAAGAAATGTCAGACCTCTGTGATTGCCAACAAGAGTTTTGCCACCAAGTACTGAGTCATGGTTTGCGAAGTGGTCAACTACATATTTTACTCATTAAAATGCAAATCAATTTATAACTTTTTTGAAGTGTGTTTTTCTGGATTTTTTTGTTGTTATTCTGTCTCTCACTGTTAAAATAAACCTACCATTAAAATTATAGACTGATCATTTCTTTGTTAGTGGGCAAATGTACAAAATCAGCAGGGGATCAAATAATTTTTTCCCTCACTTTAGGTGACAATACACAAGTGTCCTAGAAATTGAAGACGCTAGGCAGCTTCCTCAAGAAAACGCCACCTGCTTGTAGATATGAAATGTGGTTTCCTTGAGAAGCTGCCTGCAGCTAAGCAATGGAAGATGCTAAGCAGCAAAAGACACCTGCATCCTAGCAACAGAGGACACTAACTGCTTTTCATAAGAGGCTACCTGTGTTCTAGTAATGGAGGGCGCTAGGCAGCAAAACAGGCCACCTGTGTCCTACTAATGGAAGGACCATAGTTGGCTTTCTCAAGATGCCAGCAACATCCTAGGAATGGAGAATGCTAGGTGACAATACACACCTGCATCCTAGCAATGGAAGACACCAGACAGCTTTCTCGAGAAGAAGCTACCTGCTTCCTACCAACTGAGGAACATTATGTGGCTTCCTTGAGAAGCTGTGTGAATCCTTGCAATGGAGGAAGCTAGGCGGCAATAGACATCTGCATCCAAGCAAAAGAGGACGGTAAATGGCTTCCTTGAGAAAGACACAGACTTCTTCTTTAGGCTCGGTTTCCACTAGTGCGACTTGCGGTGCGAATTGACACATGTCAAGTCGCACAGCAAGTCAAAACCCATTGTTTTCAATGGGGCACGTTTCCACTGCCGCGGCTTCAGTTGCCGCGACCTCAAAAGTAAATCGTGTACTACTTTTGAGCGCGACTTCCCTCTATATATGAGAGACAAGTCTAACTGAAGCCGCGGTTTACTTTTGCTACGAAGTCGTGCTAGAAGTAGCACGACTTCGTAGCCGCACTAGTGGAAACCTAGCCTTAAGAAGCTGCCTGTGTCCTATCAATGGGGCCATTTACACTATAAATCAGTGGCGGGACAAGGTCATCCACTGTCCAGGTCAAGAATGCGAAACTGTTCCCCCCTACTCAGTTCATGATATGCAAGAGGATCCTACAACCAGAAGTCACTCACTTGTTAAAAACACTGCCACTGTCACTACTCCTGTCAGGCTTGCAACAGAAGGAAGGTGCCCCCATCCGTACAGTAAACCATTGAGCCCAGGGCAACTGCCCCCCACCCACACTTTATTCCGGCTTGGCTGTAATACTGTACAAATTTAAACCTTACTCAAATGTTACATGTGCACAGCTTACATAGCACTTTTTACTCAGTATCTTGTTGCTAGCTTCTGCCAGGAAGATTTTGCATACTAGTTGCCATATTTATATACGGCCATGCATATGAACCCTATACTCTACAGGCAACCTAAAACAGCCAATACAACATAGAGATAGACCCCCCTGAAACAATTATTTTGCTTAACGTCGTAGACTCAGCTGCAGAGATGCTAACCCCCTGATACACCGAGCAGATGAGATCAAATTAAATTATTCTGCTGCCTAATATCACTGTTCTGCCAAAAGTTCGCATTCTGCCATTTGCAATCATTTTCACTTCATTTTCACCAGCTGGGGATAATGAATTGGGTTATAAAGTTATATATATTTCTTCCTCCAAGGGACTCCTCTCCTGGGAAGGATGGCAGTTTAAATGAACTGGTAATTTGCAAGTCGTACAAACGTAATTATTTCCACAGTTTAGAAATGTTTGAGCATTTCACAAGCAAATGATTCTGAAAATGCCAACAAGTAATATATTACCGGCCGGGTTTTATAAGGGAGGATCCGAACTGCCAAATATAATTTTCGAGGGCTCTGTGAGTTTTAATAATTTATGTCTGCAGGGCCTTATCTCTGATAATGTTACAGTTTTATTACAGTTTTGTCACATTGACTGCTTGGTACTACCCTTCCCTTGACAAATTTAAAGTGCATCACCATTTTTCTAGCAGAGCTGATATTCCACAGCAAGGCACTGTTTCAAGTTTGCTGGAGTTATCCATTACCCCAATGGTGCTGTGAGGCAATGGAATATGCAGTGCAAGACTCTGGTTAAGACAGACCCAGGATATATTTTTTCATGTTGCATACATGCTAAGTGTAACAATTACAGGTATCTACTACCTCTTACAGAGATGACAGTACTCCCCCGACAATGCCTTTATCTGCTTTTCTCTCCAAAAGGGTGGCACCATCTTTGCTCCAGCATCATCTTGGATTACCATCTACTTTCTGGATTTAAGCTGGATATACACACACTATACAACTTTTGTTGGTAGATTTCCTTTAGATTTACCTTCAACTATGTAGTGCAAGGGCCTGCCTGACTGAATACAAATTGAAAGTGTTTAGGTCTGACCTCATATTATAAGGTTTTGGTAAGTCTATAGAAAAAAATCTAAAGAAAATTGTATAGTGTGTATTCAGCATTAGATATGACTTTATATAAACTTTGGTGCAGTTCTTGTTACCGCTAACCAGGGGCGGCTGGAGCTCTATAATTCAGGGGAGGGGGGCAGCACACCAACGACAACAACGCCCCCCACTCCCTGCAGGGGACGGGCAACCTCCTTACCTTAGGAGGCAGATGTCTTCCCCATGATTACTCTGATCTCCCCTCCTCCTCCCTCCCTGTCCAAACTGAGGAGTGCTGGATGGCTGAGCCGCTGCAGGTGAGCCATCCCTGGAGACAGTGGCGGCTGGTGGGTCGGTCTGTGCCTCCAGTGCTTCTCCTCCTGCCATGCATATCCTCCCTCCTCCTTGGTCAGCAAGATCACTTCTCCTTTTGGCCAATTAGAAAAGGGGTCTCACGACCTGCTTCCTGATTGGCTGGGAGGAGAATCAGTGTGACAATAGTGAATATTCATTTGCTATTGTCGCACAACTGGGTGGGATCAGAGCGCAGTGCTCTACGCCCCTAGCCCACCCTTTATAGAGACCTATTAGAGCCTCTGGCTCTGATCAGGTGCTTAAAAAAAAAAAAAAAAAATCCCCATTGGAATCCATGCATCTGGTGCCCTGCACGTAGATTAGGGGGCCGGGTGCATGGATGGGGGGGGGGGCAGCGCCCCTGCGCCCCTAATGGACAAGCCGCCACTGCCCCTTTTCTAAACTAATGGTAGAATTGCCTGTCTGACATCAGACTTTTATTTATAAAATGTACATCTTTTTTAAAAAAACTTGCACTGTTCCTGAATATTATGACATGTTAAAAATGTTTTCATGCAGAATTAATTAAGTAATGAAAGGGCCAGAAATAACCCCTTAGATCTGGTGCCTGCTGGCCCTTTAAGGGGTTTTAAAATGCTGGGAGTAAGGGGCAGGGCTTATGGTCATGGCTGTCACATGAACCCGCTGTTAGGAACGCTCCCTGAGCACACTGATGTGCTGTCATGAGTCTGCCATCTAAAGGGTTAACCTAGTGCAGACTAATTGCAGTAATTGGCAACAGGCTGCCTTATTTAAACACCTCAGGAGCACTGTGTATTTGTTGTCTTGTCTGCAGCTCCTCCGGTGTTCCTGAAACCTGTGTCCTGTTACCTACTTGATACCCGTTTTTGACCTTTGGCTTGTTCCTGACCTCGTTGACCCGCTGCCCATCCTGACCCTCTGCTTGTTTGACCATTCTCTCGGGTCTCCCTTGTCTGCTTATCTGCCTTCAGATCTGGACCGGTTTCCCCCTTGGTGGGGCGACCCTGAGGACCGCGACCTGGTATTCACATGCACTTGACTGGCCTGCACAGTCCTGACCTCAACGTGATAGAATACCTTTGGGATGAATTAAAGCGCAGACTGCGAGTCAGGCCTTCTCTCCAAAGTCAATGCCTGACCTCACAAATGTGCTTCTGGAAGAATAGTGAACCATTACCATAGACGCACTCCTAAACCTTGTGGACAGCCTTCCCAGAAGAGTTGAAGCTGTTAAAGCTGCAAAGGGTGGGCCAACTTAATATTGAACTCTACGGACTAAGACTGGGATGCATTAAAGTTCATGTGCATGTAAAGGCAGGCGTCCCAATAATTTTGGTAATATAGTGTATATACAAGTTACGGCAAGTAAATAGATACCTAACATGTGACACTTCATAATTGCACACGCTCCATAGGTGACGCTTTAAAAGCCTTTTCAGGTTACCAGTGGAGAGTTGAACAGGAGGTCAGGTGCTAAAATTATTGCTCTCGCTCTGAGGTTTGTGGCAATACCTGTGCGATCGCTGTTTATGTATGTGTGCAGGACCAACGCGTGTGTTCACCTTTGTGCTGTTTGCTTCTGGGGAAACTTGTTGTTTCCAGGCTCCCTGATCAGGGACCTTCCGGTTTCTCAAAAAGCTCTACGGTATTCCATGAGAACTGCCAGCTTCACTTCTAAATTCTCCGGTGGAACGGAGAGCCCAGAGAGGCACTGGTGGGTGGTGGTGGTGGGGGCACCATTAAAAGCAATATAGTGGCTAATTAGCTATTTGGATGGCTTTTTGAAAGCCAATCGCCTCCTGGAAAAAACAATACCAGGGTGATGCCTGTAGCTGCAGGTCAAATCCCAGTATTACCACTTGAAATACTGACATAAAAGTACATATTCTGTTCTTCAAGGGGTTAAGACGACATAGTGACCTTGACAAAGTGTCATATTGTCACTACAATGCCTTGAGGGACCCTATGCAGCCCCAAAATGTTAGCTTATTTAGCTAATGTGACATTGCACCAAAAAATGAGTGTACATGTTTGCAATGGAGTGCTGGTGACGTTCTATCACTTTATTATTGTTGCGTGACAATGTTGCCTTTCCATGGCCTGCATACCGTGGCAGCGTTGTCACTTGACAACACGCACACCCACTGTGGCAAGAAGCGGAGATTGGTCCACACTACTGACATGCAAAGCATCCTGGGATCCAGGGAGTAGATGTTCTTTGTTTCTTTTTGGCACGTATTGCCAATCACGAAGTGCCTGGAGCTTAAGTTTTAAATTACAGGAATCACTTAAAATTTGGATCACCTAAAAAGGAAAAGACTGGCCAAACACTATACAATGGGGAACACGTAAGATTTATTTTTTTCTCCAATGGAGGCTTACATACATTTTAATTTAGCAATTATCCTACTGTTCCTTCAGACCAGAGTTGTTTAAACAATACTGCCCTTCCTTTGACACCTGCCTTTTCAAGGTTCAACCCCAATGTTTTATACGTAAAGAATTTTAATTAATTAATGTCAGCTTGTCAAAAAAAATTCCTTTCCTAGATAACCTGGAATAACAATCGTCCACAAACGGCAGCTGCAAATATTCTATTAAATCAACACAGGCTTCGGGAAAAGTAGAATTTCAGCTTATCTGGGAATATTAGGCAGAACATTCCTTTTATCTGACAATACAACTATTCAGAGATACCGCAGTGAATAATTTAATGAAGCCACTAGGCGATTTCTCAGATGGAAAGCTGCGGATGTGTTTACATTGCAAATTATGTATCGCTCTTCTGGCGCTCTAATAATCCGAGCGTTTCGATTTGGAGACGCTCAATGGATCATAGAGGCAGTTTTTAATAGTTTTTCCAGTGGCCATCCATTTTAATTAAAGCCACTTTGACTGTATTAAATTGGTACTTGCATCTTAAAAGCTCAGAAAATGTAAACCAATTACAGAGCTTAGGTACAGGAAGGAGTGGAAGGCGAGTTCGAAATTTGAAGAATGGTATTATTACGCCTCCAACAAAACTACTTTGCAGTCTATGGCTAATTGCTTTATATGATAATACAACCAGAAAGAAAGACAGGTGTTACTTAGATGCAGAATTACAAGCTCCAGCATGGTGCCATTCTAACCGGTGTGAGAGGATGGGACTTGTAGTCTTACAGATAAAAGCACATGGTATACTGTATTGCTGTGATTTAGTGAGGATTTCCACCATAGGACAACCTATGGCTCAGTGGGAAGACAAATACAGTAAAACCTTGGTTTGAGAGTAACTTGGTTTAAGAGCGCTTTGCAAGACAAGCAAAATTTTCAAATACATTTTGACTTGATATACAAGCGATGTCTTGATATACAAGTAGCCTCAAGTCACAGCTGAGTATAAAAGAGAGGCGCCTCTAAGTGTAGCAATATGGTTAAATTTAATGAAGGTACAACATTTAGCAACTCACATGGTTGATGATTGGAACAGGAACATCTAAGGATGCAGGCATCAGGGCTAAAGCTGTCCACATAGACCATCCTCCGCACTGTCATCTACGTCATCCCTTCCATGCTGCCCCTCGCTTTCAGATCGCTTTACTGCAGGGTGGTCTTCCCGGTCAGGATTACAGACTGGCAGCCGGCGGTGCAGAAGATAGTCTGTGTGGACAGCTCTACCCCGGATGCCTGCATACTTAGATGTGCCTGTTTTATTCATCAACCATGTGAGTTGCTAAATGTTGTACCTTCATTAAATTGAACCATATTGCTACACTTAGAGGCGCCTCTCTTCTCTTTGATACTCTGTAGCTCCTGCTGGATTTTGCTTCTAATCCCCTTGTGGAAGCGGCTATTTGTGGATGGACATTTTATGGTTACACAACCTATCGCAATGCTATAATCTTTTTATATGGTCTATAAATTGAAGGATTTATGAATAAATGGTTGTGGAACGAATCATCTGAGTTTCCATTATTTCTTATGGGGAAATGTGCTTTGATATAAGAGTTCTTTGGATTACAAGCATGCTTCCGGAACGAATTATGCTCGCAATCCAAGGTTTTACTGTACTGTACACCACCCACTTTATCCTTCTAGTTCACATATATTAAAGATCTTATGAATGTGGATGATTCTCCAGCTTCACTCAAAATCACTCAAGAGAAATTTTGGAACAAAGATCCGCTGACTGCCTCTCTGAAAAATCGTAAGGAGGAAAGAATGTGCCAACCCCAAGGAATCCTAATCAACCCCTTAGACCTCTCAGTTATTTATACCGAGAATGAAAAGTAGACCTCATTCTTTATGGATGGCAATGTTACAGATGGCTAACACAGCTCCCTGCCAAAAAAAAAAAAAAGACATCATTATGTCTCAGGAAAAAAATTTGGTGTATACCAAAGGAACTGCACAAATGAATGAACAAACTTAAATAAAGACCACTAGGGCTATGACGGCCACTTGTGTATTGGTGAATATTCGACGTAAATAAATAAATAAATATATATATGAATAAATAGGTAAAAATATAGGTGGAATTACTCCCACACTGTGAGCTGAAAACAAACAACGTGAATGACGTGATAAATGAAATATTCATAGGAAATATTGCGCTCAACACATTAATATTTAGAATAAAAAGGTGCACTCCACCATGGGGCGGCGTTCTTACACTCCAGCAACCGTGAATCTAATTGATGTACAAAGCGAATCTGCCTATGGATTGTAGTAAGTGCAATATGTGACAATAAATGTTTTGTTTGAATTCACATACTGCACCATGAGAGCTTCTTTGTTGCCTCTTTATATGTCCTGAATTGAGATCAGAGTTGTATAAAGTACTTGAAACCCATACTTGCGTAGAAGTGGAAGTGCTCGATCATAAAGTGACTTGAGTAGAAGTACTAAAGTATTCAACATTTCTTGTACTTAAGTATTGCAAGTAGTTTTTTTTTTAAATTTTGCTACTTAAGTACAGAAAGTAAAAGTACCAGTAGTTTTGAAAAAAAATATTGCTACTCAAGTACTGAAAGTAAAAGTACAAGTACTGTGTTATGTAGTTATTAAAGAAAGAAGTCAAAAGTTTGAACAGCATATTGTTTTTTATTATTTCAAATGCAGCTTTTATTTATACATACAGTAGCATTTATTTTCGTATGCGCTGATAATACACACGTTTTGAGCTTCATGAAACCTGCCATCTACTGTTCTGGCAGTGGTAATTTTTATAATTGTAACAAGTAACTATGCAGCACAAAAAAAAAATATCGGAGTAGAAGTATTGAAATCATTGAAAAAATGCAGTGAAGTAAAAGTGGAAGTAGGAGAAAAAAATTCTACTCTAGGAAAGTACAGATACCGCCTTTCGGTACTTAAGTACAGTAGTGAAGTAGTTCTACTTAGTTACTATACATCTCTGATTGGGATCCTATATCTGGTCTGATTACACACCCCTGTTGGTGAGGGAATGTGATGCGGATGGTCGGAATATATGTGGATCAAAATGCCTGTGTGACCCCCTATAATCAAGGGGTCATATCTTTCTGGTAAGGAGTACCTAATAAGAGCACTGGGTGAAAGTGTGGAGGTGAAGGCTTTGGAATCTCACTCCTATCAAGTCTGTGCTTCTATCAATTGCTGCTGTTAACCACCTAACTCTTTTTGATATTTTAAGCACTAAAGATTTTATTAATTTATTTGCACAAGTGTACCTTTTTATTGCAAATATTAATGCGTTGAGCGCAATATTTCCTATCAATATTTCATCATTATGTCTCACATTTTCCAATATCCCTCACTTTTTTTTTCTCCTCTTACTTTCCCACTTCTCCCTTTGCTGTTATTTTCTCTTTTCTACCACTAGCAGGGGAGGACTGGGCTGTGGGGCAAGGGGTCATTTGCCCTAGGTTAGTTATGGCAAACCTTGGCACCCCAGATGTTTTGAAACTACATTTCCCATGATGCTCATGCACTCTGCAGTGTAGTTGAGCATCATGGGAAATGTAGTTCCAAAACATCTGGGGTGCCAATGTTCATCATCACTGCCCTAGGCCAATACTGATGAGATGTTAGGGGCGTGTGGCCCTGTTTGAAGACACGTCGCCATTTAGAGACCGATCAGAGCAGTTAGTGACCCAGAAATGGAGCACCATGGGATCTTCTTGTTACACATAACAGGTCCATTTTTATATAGCTTGACACCCATCTCCCTAACGTCTGAGTGTGGGATTGAAATAGACCTAACTTCACAGTAACAATAAATTAAAGCATCAGCTGTAGAAAGTCTACATAGCCTTATACGCACATACTGATATTTCACTATACTAACTGAACTTCACCACTGGTTTATCCAGTATAATATAAATCGGCGCTAAAATTGCAATAATAAAGATCAAAAATCACATAAATAATATAACTGTGATAATATGTGTAAATACCCACTCCAAAATGGATAGGTGAAAGTGCATAAATAATCAAAAACGAAGGTGTAATATATAAATGATAAAATGTGCAATCTTCATAAAAACATAAATAGATGCACTAAGTGTAAACCATAATAGTCCAGAGGTTCCAATAAGAAACCAAGAAATAAGTGCAAATAAAATAATATAGTCCAAAAAAAGTCCTTAAAGGTGCAAGGCAAATTAAGTTCCTCCGTGTGCAAGGAAGATCCCAAACAATCCACCAAGTGAAAACAACACCCTGTGAGTGCAATGGCCGCTCACCTCACTGAGGATGGATAACACTTTAAAATAAATCCAACAGGAGCATAGATGGAATCCTCCTCATTGATGATAGTATGCTTATGGTAGGGATAATAGCCTCCATACAATCCATTCCCAAGTATTAGTAGGTGATCCACAGCAGCTCGTAAAGAAAGCACAATAGGGGCTCCATAGTGAAGTAAGTTTAAAATGGTAACTTTAAAAAAATATATCACTTACATTAAAATTCACAATCAAATGTAGAGAAGAGACCAACGGGGGTCTCCAAATGGCGTCTGGCTTCAAAAGTAGGTACTTCCGGGAACCACTGTTTTATCGTAGCCTGGAAACAAAAACAACCACCATCTACCCAGATTCCACGAACAAGAAAAATAAACTGCATTGCTAACAGTAAATCACTTTAATAAATCCAGATTTAAATCCTCTTTCTGGCAATTCCTCCATTGACTTCAATCCCTCCAACAAATAAAATTCAGTATACAAAGCCAAGCAACACAACAACCTACAAAGCCACCCACAACTCTGTCCTGAACTACATCACCAACCACGTCTCAAAATACCAACCAAATTGTTCTCTTCAATCCTTCCAAGACCCCCTGCTCTCAGGCTCTCGTTACCTCCTCTCATGCTCACCTCCATGACTTCTCTAGAGCCTCTCCCATCATCTTGAACTCTTTACCCCAACTTTTATGACGATCTCCCACTTTCTCCACTTTTAGGTGATCCCTGAAAACCCCTTCTCTTCAGAGAGGCTTCTAACTAATAACCTGAACTTTTACTTTTACTATCAGCTCATCCTCCACAGTTACTGCCTTTTGTATCTTTTGCCTCTTCCTTTAAGATTGTAAGCTCTAATGAGCTGGCCCCTCTGATTCCTGATTCCTGTTGAGTTAAATTGTATTGTAACTGTACTGTCTCCCTCCATTTTGTAAAGCGATACGCAAACTGTTGGCGCTATATATACCATATAATATTAATAGTATGATAATAGTAAGGAATTAAACAATGGAATAATGAATCGGTCACCCTCATCCTTAGCCCCTAGTCCCAATTACTGAGTTCTTAGATGTGGTGGATGCATTAGTTTTTATTTTTGCCGACTTTTTTTATCTAATAATCCTGCTAGGAATACACTTCCTGTTCTGGGGGAAAAAACACTCACTTCTCTACTGTATCAATGAAGCAGCAGCGTTGTCACCCTTGGCTGCTCTCCTGATTCAAACTGGAAACATGACCTCCTCTCTTTATCTCTATTACATGGCAGAGTGGGATCTGTACTTTACAGGCAACCCCCCCTCTACTGCACATGCACAAAATCCACCAAGTAGACAGATTGTCCTAAAGCCTCCTGGCACGTGTGACATGTTTCCCAGGAGGCTGTGGGGGGAAGGTGGACTGTGAGCTATCTTATCCTTGTCAAGGTGAGGAATTAGAAAGTGGGAGCAGGTACCTTCAGAAAAAGGTGTTTGCTACCCCCCCCCCCACCCACACACACACACACACACACACACACACACACACAAAAAAAATAAAAAATATGTAAACATGTGTAATAGGAAGGGAGTAGCGTTAAAATATGTCTTAAAAGTGAGTGAAGGTCGACTTTAATGAGTCACATACACACATGCAGTCAGCTAGGTTGGATCTCTAAATACGTTTTTGCAGACTAATAAGGAAGACGTCTTTTCCTGAGAAAAATGGGACTCACTTCATTCATTTTTTTTTGTAACGTCCTCTGAAACATTGGTGGTCTTGGAGTTCTGAAGATGCATATATATATATATATATATATATATATATATATATATATATATACACATACACACACACTATATTACCAAAAGTAGGGACGCCTGGCTTTCCACGCACATGGACTTTAATGGCATTCCAGTCTTAATCCGTAGGGTTCAATATTGAGTTGGCCCACCCTTTGCAGCTATAACAGCTTCAACTCTTCTTGGAAGGCTGTCCACAAGGTTTAGGAGTGTGTCTATGGGAATATTTATCCATTCTGCCAGAAGCGCATTTGCAGGTCAGGCGCTAATGTTGGAAAGAAGGCCTGGGTCACAGTCTGCACTCTAATTCATCCCAAAGATGTTCTGCCTGGTTGAGATCAGGACTCCGTGCAGGCCAGTCATGTTTCTCCACCCCAAACTGGCTCATATAGGTCTTTATGGACCTTGCTTTGTGCACTGGTCCAAATCATTTGGTGGAGGGGGGATTTAGGTGTGGGGTCGTTTTTCAGGGGTTGAGCTTGGCCCCTTATTTCCAGTAAAGGGAAATCTTAAGGTGCCAGCATATCAAGACACGTTGGACAATTTCATGCTCTCAACTTTGTGGGAACAGTTTGGGAATGACCCCTTCTTGTTCCAACATGACTGTGCACCAGTGCAGAAAGCAAGGTCCATAAAGACATGGATGAGTGAGTTTGGGGTGGAGGAACTTGAGTGGCCTGCACAAAGTCCTGACCTTACCCCGATAGAACACATTTGGAATGAATTAAAGTGCAGAATGCGAGCCAAGCCTTCTCGTCTAACATCAGTGCCTGACCTCACAAATGCGATTCTGGAGGAATGGTCAAAATTCCCATAGACACACTCCTAAACCTCGTGGACAGCTTTCCCAGGAGAATTGAAGCCGTTATAGCTGCAAATGGAGTGCCAACTTAATATTGAACTCTACAGAGTAAGGCTTGGATACCATTAAAGTTCATGTGTGTGTAGACAGGCTGCCCACACATTTGGTAATATAGTGTATTTGCCATATATGGTACAGAAGGATTACAGCACCACTGTTTTAGTGTATTCATTGCAGAATCTTCATCATAATCATCTAAATAAGTGATAAAAAGTGATAAAATCAAACAACTGGATACCATCATCATTATGTAGGCCTGGGCATGTGCAACTTTTCAGAAGATGCCAGCAATGTCACAAGCTGTAAATGCTCCCTGACCCTGACCAGCAGTGAAGACCTGCTGCTGATGTCTATACTTAAATTTTACATTTTGATGGTAGGATGGCAGGGGAAGGGGGAGTTATGGATTTTTTATGTGAAGCCACAGTTACACTTTAATATATCTAATTTAATTGAAACATCTAGTAAAAATGATGAAAGTGTAAACAGACTTTGGTCATTTTTCTTTAATTTCAAACACTCTTCACGGTGCATTAAAGCTTTTGATTTCCCCAGCCTCACATTTATATGGAATGTAATGATTTTCTTTAGCTAGAACTATAATGCTGTTTTGTTTTTTTTTTTTTTTTTCAGTTTTTTTTTTTTTTTTTTACTTTTAACAGAGATTGACTGCATTCTCGAAGGGAAACGGGAGCTCAATATGACAGAAAGTGATTTGTAGTGAGTGGCAGCAGATTGACGCATCCAGGTCTGTCACTTTGTGCACAGATGTGATGATGCAGATGTAGAGACCTTCTCTAGACCTGAGTGACAAGTCTGGACACCCTCTAACATGCCAGTCCAATGATTATGTCTTGAATGCCACTGACTGCTCTGTTTTTAAGGGGATCTCTAGTTAAATATAGAGTTTTTAAGCACTTTCAGCAGCTGTTTTAATCACTTACCAAATATTCAGCTTCTTTATCTTTAATCCTTGCCTATTTCCAGTCAGTGGCATAGTGTGGGCAGGGCCACAGGGGTGGCTGTCCTCAGCACAAAATTTTTACAGATGCAAAATTTCAAAAGAACGAAGCCACATAGCGGGAGATGGATCACAGTTCAGCACCAACCACCGAGTGGACAGCTCCCAGCAGGGAGAGCTACATGTTCCGTGTAGAGAAGATCTGTGCCTGATGTGTCACTCAGGGTGTACAATGCATATGGGCACACTGGTACACAGGGGCACCACTAATGGCCTAGCTGGCAGAGGGACCTCTCCCCAGGGTGTGCACATCTTTGAATAGATGAGACAGGAGAATAATGGCATTGCTGGAACATGGCAGCATGGTAGGCTGGTTCCATTGCACAGAGCACAGCTGGCACCTGTGTACCAGTAGGCATGCTGTGTAGGGTGAAGACAGGTGTTTGGCTGAGCCGACAGAGCAGTCAAGAAGATGAGCATGAGGACGTGGTGGTTGTGTATGTAAAAAAGTGCGCAGGATGTGAAATCAGATAAAGCTGCAACCTTAGAACCAAATGGGGATAAATATGTGTATAAAAAAGCAGGTGTGCTAAACTGATGGGTTTTGACCAACCAAGTTGAAGTTGACCAAAATACCAATAAAGTGAACAAATGGTCACACAACTCTAGTGTGTGTGATAGTTATTCTCAAGTTGCTGTATCAACACTGTAAACAAAATCACACTCAAGTGAAGATAAAATAAAAGTGCATAAAGTCCAAAGTAATAATCTCAATTGGGTTGTGAAAACGTCCAAGTGAAATAACCACTGCTCCTATACAGTGCAGTGGAAGTAAAGGTGAGAAGCAAAGGTGAAGGTGCATAAAAGTCCGAAACAATATTCCCAGTGGAATGTGGAGAAATCCAGATAAGAAAAATCCACTTTAGCTGTCAGGTGCAGATAATCCCACCACCGTGTTAAGGACTGGCCCCTTACCAGAAAGCAGAATATTCAAGGGCGTATGTAACAACTCCAGACCTGAAATAGGTGCCCAGGGGAGGATGTGAATCACTCAAATGGGAGGATAAGCCTCTTACCAGACAATGGGTATTATAGAGCTGGATCTTATATCCCCTAGATGGTGCCTGTCCTCTCTCCTGGGTGTCCTCACTCTGGGCGATATCTCTCTGGTCTACCTCTATCTCTACTTGCTCTGCCACCTAAAGTCTGGCATTAAAATGCTGCCATAAATTGAGGCCCAGGTGTTGTAAGTCTCTGCTCTAATTCGCTTCAAAGGTGTTCTACCGGATTGAGGTCAGGACTCTGTTCAGGCCACTCAAGTTCCTCCACCCCAAATTCGCTCATGTCTTTATGGACCTTGCTTTCTTCACTGGTGCGCAGTCATGTGGAAACAGCAGGAGGCCATCCCTAAACTGTTCCCACGAGGTTGGGAGCATGAAATTATCCAAAATGTCTTGGTATGCTGACGCATTAAGAGTTCCCTTCACTAGAACTAAAGGGCCAAGCCCAACCCCTGAAGAACAGCCCCACACCATAATTCCTCCTCCACCAAATGATTTGGACCAGTGCACAAAGCAAGGTCCATAAAGTCATTGATGAGTAAGTTTGGAGTGGAGGAACTTGACTGGCCTGCACAGAGTCCTGACATCAACCCGACAGAACACCTTTGGGATGAATTGAAGTGGAGACTGTGAGTCAAGCCTTCTCATCAAACATCAGTGCCTAACCTCACAAATGTGCTTCTGGAAGAATGGTCAAACATTCCCTTAGACACACTCCTAAACCTTGTGGACACCCTTCCCAGAAGAGTTGAAGTTGTTATAGCTACAAAGGGTGGGCCAACTCAATATTGAACCCTATTGGCTAAGACTGGGATGCCATTAAAGATCATGTGCATGTAAAGGCAGGTGTCCCAATACTTTTGGTAATATAGTGTATGTAGACTTATTACTGGTTCCACTTAAGGCCTCATGTACTTGCCTGTATAAGACTTACGCAGTATCTTACCAGCAGCAAGGTCCTGGATAAAAAGTTGTCCAAACTGCATCTGAACTGTACGGACTGCCACCGCCCCAATTACATTTTTAGCCCTGATTGAGTAAGTCATATCAGTCAATGAAGCCCAAGGTTATTTTGGTTGTGCTCCACTGCTGCATCAATTATTCACTTAGGACTGACATGTTTAGCAGGCCATATATGGTGCAAATTTTTTTCCTGCAACCACGGGTGATGGTAGGGACGGCTTCCCGGTGGGGGAAGAAGACAATGATTATCGCTAGCAGCTATAGCAGCCACTAGCAATAATCGCAGGAAAATTCAGAAGGCCGGTTGTACCCAAGTTCAGGAAACTCCTATGGCCGGCCTAAACAGTTTTCAATCAGCATCCACTCATTACACACTATTGTTTACATGATATTGGCACTAGGCAGTTGCTGCAGGGCCTAAAACACTTAATGCACAGAGATGGGATTGATTCAAAGAAGCTGTAATATCAATTCATGCAATGAAAAGTGCTTGATGAATGGTGGAGGTGGACCTTTCCTTCATATGCCTATCCTCCATGCATAGATTGCTTTTCATTACAGGAAAACATAGTAGAGCTTCTATGAATGAATCAAGTTTGATGAGTGCCTAGGCAGGTCTAGTTTCTCATATAAGCCCCCAGAGCACCAGAAGATCACAGCTTTGAGGAACTGAAGATTTCAATAAACAGAGCAGCCACAAACAGGAGGCAAATTTTCATTGTAGGTAATGTCCCTTGTGCTGATTAATAATAAAAAAAAAAAGAGATATCACTAAATTTTAAGCTTATATGGACACGTGAATATGATAGCCAGGAAGTTGGACCATTCTAATTTCTATGAGAGTAGAGAGCTACTAACAGTATATACACAGGTTGGTAAAAAGGGTCATGTTAAGCTTTGTATATTAAACTAAAATTAAATAGTTACATAGTTAGTCAGGTTGAAAAAAGACACAAGTCCATCTGCCTCAACCAATAAAAAACAGAAAAGGTAAAGAAAACCCAACCATGCAATCCCATATACACAATCCTATACCCGTAGTTGATCCAGAGGAAGGCAAAAAACCCAAGCACAGCATGATCCAATTAGCTACAACAGGGGAAAAATATTCCTTCCTGATCCCTGGAGAGGCAATCAGATATTCCCTGGATCAACTTTACCTATAAATATTAGTATGAAAGAAGAAAATGGTCGCACACCACCACGGAATCCAATGAAGTGCTTGTTCACTTAGTACTGAACAAGCACGTAGCAGTCGTGTGAAACTGCCCTGTTTGGTACTGGCCTACCCTGCTGTACCTTGTACCACTTATGTGAATAAAGAACTTTTCTTCATTGGATTCCGTGGTGGTGTGTGACCGTTTTCTTCTTTCATGCTTCTCCTAGTGGCAAGCCGAGGTTCGGCACCCACTTTGAATCGTGGACTTTGACTAGCCTGAGCGGTGTTATCTCTCTTCATTGTAAATATTAGTACCCAGTTATATTATGTACACCTAGGAAAGAATCCAGGCCTTTTTAAAAGAAATCTAGCGAGCTGGCCAGAACCACCTCTAGAGGGAGTCTATTCCACATTTTCACAGCTCTTACGGTGAAGAAACCTTTCCGTATTTGGAGACGAAATCTGTTTTCCTCTAGACATAAAGAGTGCCCCCTTGTCCTCTGTGTTGACCTTAAAGTGAATAACTCAACACCAAGTTCACTATATGGACCCCTTATGTATTTATACGTGTTGATTATCCCCCCTTAATCTCATCTTCTCAAGAGAGAATAAATTCAGTTCCTATAATCTTTCCTCATAGCTGAGCTCCTCCATGCCTCTTATCAGTTTGGTTGCCCTTCTCTGCACTTTCTCCAGTTCCAGGATATCCTTCTTGAGAACTGGTGCCCAAAACTGAACTGCATATTCCAGATGAGGTCTTACTAATGATTTGTACAGGGGCAAAATTATCTCTCTCTCTGGAGTCCATGCCTCTGTTAATACAAGAAAGGACTTTACTTGCTTTGGAAACCGCAGCTTGGCATTGCATGGTTTTATTAGGCTTATGATCTACCAGAACACCCAGATCCTTCTCCGCTATGGATTCCCCCAGTTCTACTTCCCCCTAGTATGTATGATGCATGCATATTCTAAGCCCCCAAGTGCATAACTTTACATTTATCAACATTAAACCTCATTTGCCACATAGTTGCCCAATGAAACCGTGTATTGAGGTCGGCTTGTAAGGTATTATTTATAATTCTTTGGCATCCTACAGGTAACAAGGAAGAATCACAAGAAATACAGTTCAAAACACTGACCTTCTTTTTGTCCATGTGGTCCAGATTCTATGACAGTCTGCGCACAAAACACTTTGCGGGTCTGTATTCCACCTCCGCACTGAACCTGCTCCTCTACTAAGGGAACGTTGTCCTGATTAGTAAGCAGGGACACCTGGCAGTCCGTCCACTCAGAGGTCTTCCAGGAAAACCTTATAAAAAAAAAAAACACTGGATGTAAAACCCACCGCCCAAAAGAAAGGGACACCTAGCACATAGTTTATTGACAATAAATGAACCCTTACCATGTCCCCCTTTGAGGATCAAGAGAAACTAATACTCAAAAAATTATTGGTTCATCACTTGCATTTTTCACTATTGCTTTTTATTCTTACTGACCATTCAAAATAACAAATGCAATCAATTTGAGGTTGGAAGAACATTTTGGTAAAGAAAATTAATTTTGGTAGTTAAATAATAAAACGTTACATACAAGTGCAAACAATTAGAGGACGGAAGAACATTTTGGTAAAGAAAATCAATTTTTATAGGTAAAGTATAACTAAAGGTAAAACTTTTTTTTTAGTTTTGGTTAGAGTGGAGAGGAATTAGAACCTGGTCAGTTTGTATTGCTTTCATTTGCCCCCTTTAGTGAGATTAAGAGCCGGTTCACATTAACGCGACTTGTCAGGCGACTTGTCAGCCTGACAAGTCGCGCTCCCTCGCGGTCCATTGACCGCTACAGGACCCGTTCTAATTGGAGCGACACAAGTTGCTCTGACTTAGAAAAAGGGTCCTGTACTATTTCGGGGCGACCTCGGAGCGACTTGCATAGACTTCCATTATGTGAAGTCCCTGCAAGTCGCTCCGAAGTCGTGGTGCATGGCAATGCACAAGTCGCCCCCGAAGTCGTGGTGCAATGTAATGCACAAGTCGCCCCCGAAGTAGTAAGGAGTCGTGTCGCCTCAGTGTGAACCGACTCTCATCCTCTCTTTTTGTCCTGTTTATCATTATATTTGAAAGTGAAAGTAAAAGGAAATCTCAAATTTGGGGTTTTACCCAGAAAAGTAACAGAGGGGAAATCATTCAATGGGGACACTAGTTCTGGTGACCTGGGAGTCCCCAGGGAATTCCCTTAATTTGCAGAGATTTCCTCGCACTTCCTGTTTGGCTATGGGACAGGAAGTGAAGGGAAATCTTCACAATGGGACACAGATGGCGAAAAAAAAAAAAAAAATCTGACAGGGGTTAAAACCCTTCCTTAATCTGTCCAAAATGGAAAAAAAAAAAATGTGCCCATCGTTCTACTTTAAATAATAAAGCTTTACAAACTGGTGCAATCAATTAGAGGTTGGAAGAAAAATTTGGTAAAGTAAACATTTTTCATAGTTAAATATTAAATATTAATAGGACCAAAACAATAGGGACAACTGAGGGAGAAAGAAAAACAGAAGCATTGGTTCTAAAGGAGGGCCAGTCCCTGCAAACTAAATTACAATAATATGATACAGGCGTGCATCTTAGTTGTTTTAGACTCCATTCACACCAGCGCGACTTGTCAGGCGACTTGTCAGCTTGACAAGTCGCGCTCCCTCGCGGTCCATTGACTGCTACAGGACCCGTTCTAATAGGAGCGACACAAGTCGCTCCGACTTAGAAAAAGGGTCCTGTACTATTTCGGGGCGACCTCGGAGAGACTTGCATAGACTTCCATTATGTGAAGTCCTTGCAAGTCGCTCCGAAGTCGTGGTGCATGGGAATGCACAAGTCGCCCCCGAAGTAGTACAGAGTCATGCCGCCCCAGTGTGAACCGGCTCTTAAGATAACCTAGATTGTCTTGTGTGAGTATTTTAAAATATTACATTGTACTGAAAGTTCCAAGCTGCCCCTGCTTTAAACCCTAGGCTTCCGAGGTTTGTCCTCAGTTTGCCCTTGCCCTTGCTTTTCAAAACAAAATTAAACCTTAGAGCCAAATACGTGCTTTTTCTACATTTTAAAGATGTACAGATTATTTTTCATCATTACCTTGAAAAAATATTCATATCCCTCAAAATTTTCCACATTTTGTCATGTTACAACCAAAAACGTAAATGTATTTTTTGGGAATTTTATGTAATAGACCAAAACTAAGTGGCGCATAATTGTGAAGTGGAAGGAAAATGATAAATGGTTTTAAAAAGTTTTTACAAATAAATGTGAAAAGTGCGGTGTGCATTTGTAATCACCCCCCTGATTTAATACTTTGTAGAACCACCTTTCCTTGCAATTACAGCTACAAGTTTTTTTGGGGATGTCTCTACCAGCTTTGTACATCTAGAGAGGGACATTTTTTCAGATTTTTCTATGCAAAATAGTTCAAGCTCTGTCAGATTGGATGGAGAGCGTCTGTGAACAGCAATTTTCAAGTCTTTCCACAGATTCTCAATTGGATTTAGGTCTGGACTTTGACTGGGCCATTCTAACACATGAATATGCTTTGATCTAAACCATTCCATTGTAGCTCTGGCTGTATGTTTAGGGTCGTTGTTCTGCTGGAAGGATGAACCTCCGCTTCAGTCTCAAGTCTTTTGCAAGACTCTAACATGTTTTCTTCTAAGATTGCCCTGTATTTGGCTCCATCAATCTTTTCATCAACTCTGACCAGCTTCCCTGTCCCTGCTGAAGAAAACATTCCCACAACATGATGCTGCCACCACCATGTTTCACGGTGTGGATGGTGTGTTCAGGGTGATGTGCAATGTTAGTTTTCCGCCACACAATGCGTTTTGCTTTTAGGCCAAAAAGTTAAATTTTGGTCTCATCTGACCAGAGCACCTTCTTCCACATGTTTGCTGTGTCCCCACATGGCTTCTCGCAAACTGCAAGCTGGACTTTTTATGACTTTCTTTTAACAATGGCTTTTTTCTTGCCACTCTTCCATAAATGCCAGATTTGTGGAGGGAATTTATGGATTTGAGGAGTGCATGACTAATAGTTGTCCTGTGGACAGATTCTCCCACCTGAGTTGTGGATCTCTGCAGCTCCTCCAGAAGTACCATGGGCCCCTTGGCTGCTTCTATGATTAATGTTCTCCTTGCCCAGCCTATCAGTTTAGGTGGACAGCCATGTCCTGGTAGGTTTGCAGTTGTGCCATACTCTTTCCATTTTCGGATGATGGAATGAACAGTGCTCTGTGAGATGTTCAAAGCTTGGGATGTTTATTTATAACCTAACCCTGCTTTAAACTTCTCCACAACTTTATCCCTGACCGGTCTAATGTGTTCCTTGGCCTTCATCATGCTATTTGTTCACTGGGGTTCTCTAAACAAACCTCTGAGGGCTTCACAGAACAGCTGTATTTATACTGAGATTATCTTACAGACAGGTGGACTCTATTTATTAATTAGGTGACTTCTGAAGGCTATTGGTTCCACTAGATTTTAGTTAGGGATATCAGAGTAAGGCCCCTTTCACACGGGCGATCCGATTCGATTCGATCCACCTGTCAGTTTCTCAGCCGGACCTGATCGGATGCTCCATGCGTCCCTATAGGGCAGCTGGTCTCAGCGGAGACATCTCCGCTGAGACCCGCTGCTATCCGATCCTGTCCGTGAAATCCGGACGGATTGAAACCCTATTTTCCATCCGTCTGGAGGATTGGATTGGATGGGATAGGATGAGAATGGACAGCCGGTCCGTTCTTATCCGATCTCCCCATAGAGGACAGCGGGGATCTGACAGCTCCGTCTCAGCACACAGTGCGGAGATGGAGCTGTCATCCACCTGCTCAGCAGGGATCGGCGGATCGATCCCCCACTGAGCAGAACAGACTCCGTCGGGCAGTGCGCTCATGTGAAAGGGGCCTTAAGGAGGCTGAATACAAATGCACGCCATGCTTTTCAGATATTTATTTGTAAAAAAAATTGAAAACCACTTATCATTTTCCGTTCACTTCACAATTATGTGCCACTTTATGTTGGTCTAATCACATACCATCCCAATAAAATACATTTACGTTTTTGGTTGAACATTTTAAGGGATATGAATAATTTTTCAAGGCTGCATGTACAGGGCAACAATGACACCATGAATCTACATGATCAATGCACATCGTTTTTGGTGTGACTTTCAGATTTTGGTACACTCTTCTATATTTTTCAATTCTTAAATACGTAAACCTTACATTGTATGCAAACCAAAGATGTTTTTCATACAGTAATAAAGAGTTAAAACCCAAGTCAGTTTACTTTTTGCTATCTGTGTCCCCTTCCTGTCCTGGAGGCATACAAGGAAGTGAGAAGAAATCTCTCCATTCCTCAATAGTGAGGGAAGATCCCCTCTTAAGCCTAGTACACACGCAATGATTATCGGCCGACCGATCGTCCGTCTTTTGTCCAGAGTTGTGATTTGTTGGTTGGAATGTGCCTAGACTGCACACAAATTTTCTCGCCCGACAAAATTCTAGTTCAGAAGTGATGTCATGTGTTGGTTTGCTTTCTTTGTGTTCTTTCATCTCTGAGCATGCCTAGTCTTGCTCATTAGATTTTTCCCTGTCAAAATCTGTACTGACTGCACGAAAATCGTCCGTGTTTTAACAGCGGACAAAAATTTTATAGCCTGCACACCAGATTTTTTTTGGCCCGAAAAGTCGGAGTCGGTTGTCGGAGCATCATACTAACAAGCCGAAAATTGGCAGATCGGTCGTCGGACGAAAATTCCCTGCTGATTTTCGACACGTGTGTACGAGGCTTTAGACAGTTTTTACCAGAACAGGTTTCCTCACTGGAAGATGTACTCTGATGTCTTACTTTCTGTCTCTGTGACAATGTTCATCTAAACAAAAAAATAACTTAAATTCCCCCAATGGTGACACAGACAGCAATAAAAACCCAACATAGGGTCTAACACTTCCCTACTTTATCCAAAACAAAATAAATGGCTATACATGCGCTTTAGCAACTGTCAAGATGAGATATCAGTCACCCGGGGAGTGCATTGTTTTTAGTGAGTGAGCTGATACCAAAGGGTTAATTCACTAAAGACAAATAGGCTGTGCACTTTCATTGGTGAAGTTTCCTTTTGCAAAGAATACCCAATCATATGCAAGGAAAATAAAGAAGCAGCATTTGAGCTTGCACATGATTGGATGATGGAAATCAGCAGAGCTTCACCTCAATTATTAAGTCCTGGGGCAAATTCCCTTTGCAAAGTGCAACTTCCCTTGCAAAGTTCACAGCATATTTGCCTTTGGTACATCAACTCTACAGGCATGCATTGTAAGAAGGAGCAGTAAAGGGCAACCATTGCGTCGCACTGCAGGATGCTCAGCCAGCGTAAAGCTTATCCCTTGTACATATGTTGTTACAAATACCATACATGGAAGATGTTTAGGAACACAAAGTGAAATATATGAATTATGTACATCTGGCTGATCTACATTTGTTTTTATTACAACCACAGTAGGACTAAAGTCTCACATATATTTTTATAATCTGAGCTGTTTAATTGTTTGCAAAGTGGTTCTTCACACTACCTAATATCCACAACGTTTTTTACACCTCTCCGTTCTTGCTGAGCCAGTAACAGCTCTCAAGTGAAGTCTCGAGTTGATAATAGCTCTCCAGTAAAGACTACAGGTCACGCTCCTCATTCTCCAAGTTTCTATTGATCCAACCAGGGGAGAGCCACTTCATGAACAAAGCTACCTGCAGGACTCCCAGGAGAGCACAAACCCCCAGTTTTTGTGTAAGAAAACCTTTATAGTTACAGTATGTATTTAGTCAGCTTGAAAATAGACATGTCCATTACTTCTACAAAAAATAAATAAAAAGTAGATAAAATAAAAAAAACACCTTTCATCATTGGAGTTGACCCAGAGGAAGTCAAATAACCCTTAATAAAGTGTGGTCCAATTTGTAGGGCCTGATTTGCCCCTAGACCACCAGAATCAATGGCTTTATCATTTATAAACTTTGCAATGTGTTGTACCAGAATCAGAATTTTAGTATCATTGTACACAACCCTTGAAATAAAATGTATACATTTTATCATTAAAAAATTCCAGGTATAAACATTTTATACATATATAAACTGGAGCAGCTTGGACCACTGTAGCCATATACATACCATTCTTGAGCAAAGGATGGATCCCTTGAAGTTGCACATCAGGGCAGACCCACTGGCAGGGGCAGACTGGCAGCTTTCGGCCCAGGGGGCAAGTACAAACCAGAGGCCCATGGTGCAGCGAGTTGGCCCCCCTCCCACTCTCCCTCTTCCCCACCTCTTCTTGATCCTCATTTCAGGCTGAAGCTCCACTCCAGGTACTCTCACTCACTGGCCGAATCTGGGTTCCCGACCTGGCCAGCAGAGTGCAGTTGGGAGGAGCTGGGACAGCTCGGTCGGGGCTGCCTGGGGGAGGAGAGTCTCCAGTGGGGCATGGAACCGGCCTCTGCTCAGACACAGTTTATACCATCTATGTTCATGCTGGGGGGGAGGCCTGCACTCTGTCCTTGTCTTCATCCCACACTCAGTAGGTCAGTGGTGGGGACTTTTTACTTCTCTTCACCAGGAATCCTTTAGGCATGTCTGGCAGACATCAGAGCGGCCCAGTCCTCCCCTGCCCACTGGTATTGGAATAAATGGAAATCTCAGCCTGGGCTCCTGCCAAGCCACGGCCCCCAATGTGTTTCACCCCACCCCTTGGAGCCTAATACACATACCATTTCAGCGGGATTCTTCTGGAACCTGAAAATCACTGTAGTAGTCACCTCTACTTCAGGGATCATGTGATGAATGGCTGGCCTATGGCTGGCCTATTGCATTGTGAACCCAGGAGGTCAACCACTTAGCATGGGAACCATTTAGAGAATGCTTTGCAAAGCATTCTCTGATTGGATGAGGTAGAACAAAGGGATGATGATATCATGTAGGTGAATGTGCATGCTCGGCACTGATACCAGTGCCAAGCGGCCTATTTAAGCTGGACTGTGACATATACAGTTTGTTGAGTGCTCTTCAGCTAGTACCTGATTTATGTGTGACCTGACTTTTGCCTTCCTGTGTACAACCTGACTTGTCTTTAACCTGCCCTTGGATTCCTGTCTGCCCGTTGTCACCTTGGTCTGTGTTTGTATTCTGCTTCCTGATTCAGTACCTTGCTGCCCAGCTGGGAACTGACCTTGACTACAATAATTGCTCTGCCTTTTGTTCCTGTACCTCTCTGTCTGCTGTTGATGACCTTAACCTGTATCTTGACATTGTCCCTTGCCTTCTGATTCTGCACTTCTTTGCCCAGCTGTTGACCACGTATTGCTTGTGTCATGTCTCCACTCCTGTCCTCTGATCAGATGCCATCACGTTCCTGCCTCTGATCTTTATCCAGAGGTCCAGAATTATCTGTGTTGTGCCTCGCATCCAACAGTTGCCACTGCCCGTAACATCAGCCACTCTGTGTCCTTACATCTTCTTGTCACCACTACCAGGGGCGTTGGACAAAAAGTGCCAGAGAAGTCCCAACTTCAGCTCAATCTCCACAAGGCACTAATCTACAACTATAATGTTTTATTTTTGGGAAATCTTGGGAATTAAAACAAAAACAATTAAACAAAAAGTATGGGCCCCACTGCAAGGAGTAAATGCTTGTTTAGTTTAGGGGTGCTGGGATAAGCTGTAATACTTACCTTACTCCTGGTTCCAATAAGCTCCCTCTATCCGTACAATGAGTCCAACGCTGCTATCTCTCCAAGGCTCTCTCAGCCAAAGCTACTTGCTTTTCTCCTTCATAAGGGTTAATTGACTGCATTGTACATGATGACACAAATGTACCATCCATAGCCTGGAGTTTTAGGCAATAGATAACAACACTGTAGCCTTCTAGATGAAGGGATAGGGTAAATATTACACGATATCCCCTCACTGAGTGGCGGAACTACCAGGGTCGCAAAGGTCGCACTTGCGACCAGGCCCTGGCATTCTGCCACCATGGGGGAGTCAGTTGTGGGACCATAAGGCTCAGTTCACACTGCTGCAAACCCAAAGTCATGAGACCTTTGTGATTAAACCATTTCTGGCCTGCATGGTTTTCCCCCTTAATGAACAGACCATTTCTTTACGATATGGCACTGCATTACTTTAACTGACAATTGCGCGATCGTGCGACGCTGTGCCCAAATAAAATTGATGTCCTTTTTTTTCCCACAAATAGAGCACTTAGGAGCTGAAAAATAAATGCAAACTACTCACTAGGGGGAGAACCTCTGCGGGAATCAAGGATAGAGAAAGATCTGGGGTTCCTAGTAGAAGACTAAGCAATAGCATGCAATGTCAGGCTGCAGCTGCCAAAGCCGGCAGACTATTAGCATGCATAAAAAAGGGAATTTGCTCCAGAGATAAAACGATAATTCTACCACTTTATAAAACTGGTTAGGCCACATCTGGAGTTTTCCATCCAGATCACCAGTCCTCAGGAAGGATGTGCTGGAGCTGGAGAGAGTATAAAGAAGGGCAACTAAATTAATAAGGGGATTGGAGGACCTCAAGTACAAGGAACGACTTGAAGCACTACATTTATTCTCACTGCAGAAGAGACGCTTGAGAGGGGACATGATAGTAATTTACAAATACCTCAATGGTTATTTCAGCGTAGGAAAAAAGCTATTCAGTCTCAGGGAGTGTAAGAGGACACGGGCCCACACAATGAGATTGGAGGAGAAGCAGTTTAACCTTAAGCTGCATAGGGGGTTTTTCACTGGCAGGGTGGTAAGAATGTGGTGGTAAAACCCTTTCACAATTGGTGGTGTTAGTGGGGAGTATTGATATTTTTAAAAGACTCTTGGACGTGCATCTTAAAAAACACAACATACAGGGATATGGAAAATGATTATCAACACTGACACACACACCTACATAGGTTGAACTGGATAGACTATTGTCTTTATTCAACCTTACCTACAATGTAACAAAATAATACTTGCTTCTGTATTCTCTAACAGCGGTGGCACTGGGAGGTGGGTAAGGGGTGGAACCAAGAGATGGTGCTCAGAGGTGGGTAGGGGGCAGAGACAAGGGGTGACTTAAAGCGGAGTTCCGGGCACAAAAAAGATTTTTTTTTTTTGTGCCCCTCCGCTAGGTATGCCGCACCTGAAAAGGAATTGGATAGTTATTTTTTTTTTTTTTGTTTACTCACCTTTTTATTGACGATCGTAAATACTCACCTATGACAGCTTCCTCCTCCAGCGCCGCGGCTCACCCCGTCACTTCCTGCCTCGCGATGATTCCTGGGAGCTAAACGTCATAGCTCCCAGGAATCAATGCGCCGCACCGGCCCCACTCGTCATTTCCGGGCGACGCCGCATTCCCCTGCTAAACAGCTTCTGGGCATGCCCAGAAGCTGTTTAGGAATGCGGCGCCGCGCCGGAAGTGACGAGAGGGGCTGGTGCAGTGCATTCTGGGACACGAAGACGCGGAAGAAGACAGAGAAGAGGACCGCGCCGGCTTCAGCTGCCCACAACCGAGATGGAAACGCTGTGGAAGAAAATTTCTAAGTAAGTATTTCTTCTAAAAGGTAAGTGCGAACCGGGACAGATCAGAGGCTAGCCATTGTGGAATGTGCTAGCCCTGACTGTCCCGGGGGTATGTTCAACAAAAAAACGTTTCTCTGCCCGGAACTCCGCTTTAAAAGGGGGAGTTCCTGCACCTATTTTGTGAGATAAAAAAGCCCTGATTAACCACTTGCCGACCGGTCGCGTTGACCGTACTGCGGCAAAGTGGCTCGATTCCGTCGCTGGACTCCTCCCCCTGTAGGCGGCGCTCGCTTTCAGTCACAGCGGGAGTCGGGCCAGGGGAGGAGCGGCGGCGATCGCCGCTGCTCTTCCCCGGTCGTCTGGGAATTCAGTTTGGAGATCCGCCCGCTTGTGTAAACAGAGCGGGCGGATCTCCTAAGTGACAAGGAGTGACAGATTGCAGTGTTCAGCATAGTTGAACATGCGATCTGTCCCTGTGTCACTCAGTCACCTCCCCCCACACATGTCAGTAAGCCCCAGTCATACATTAACCCCTCCCTCTCCAATAAAATTAACCCCTTCCCTGCCAGTGTCATTTTTACAGTAACAGTGCATATTTATAGCACTGATTACTATAGAAATGTCACTGGTACCCCCAAAAGTGTCAAAAATGTCAGTCAAGGGTCCGATCTGTCCGCTGCAATGTCACAGTCCTGCAAAAAAAATCGCAGATCGCCGCCATTACGCGTTAAAAAAAACCCACCAAAAATGACATAAATCTTTCCCTTAGTTAGTAATCGCAATAACTTTTTCGCAAACCAATCAAAATACGCTTATTGTGATTTTTTTTTACCAAACATAGGTAGCAGAAAACAAATTGGCCAAAAATTTAAAAAAATGTAGATTTTTACATTTTTTTGGGGGGGAATTTCATATAAAAAAATGTTAAAAATATTGTTATTTTTTCAAAATAAACGCTATTTTTTTGTTTATAGCGCAAAAAGTAAAAATCGCACAGGTGATCAAATACCACCAAAAGAAAGCGCTGTTTGTGGGAAAAAAAGGACGTAAATTTCGTTTGGGTACGGCGTCGCACGACCGCGCAATTGTCTGTTAAAGTCGCACAGCGCCAAATCGCAAAAAGTGGCCTGGACGTAGGACAGCAAAATCCCAGCAGTGCAGGGCTACCCACTGTAAGGGTAGCTTCTGTCTAATTCCCAAAGTTAGCTTCAGGTAAGTTATCATCAAATAAACAGGTCCATAGCAGGAATGTAAATGTGTTCTTCTCCATAAGGGATGTGCAGGGGAAAGAGCAGTTAAAGTGGAACTTTTGGTTAAATGAAGTGCAATACCTCCGAGACACGACTGCTATGACATTACACCAAATTTCAGCCGATACGTATAAAGTGCATTCTTCTCCTTCTCTACCTTTGTTTGCTCCGAGACGCTGTCAGGAGCCTTTAATTAATACAGATTCAGTTCAGTGGCCCATAGAGAATCCTAAATAGTTTATAAATAAACATTATAAAGATAATAATATCCCCAAAGTGATGATTACAGGATCAGAAGCGACAGGCAGTGCTGCCACATTAGCCTCTTCTGATGACAGATGTCTCCTCCGCTCTGACAGTCTAAGAGGTGTAGGTGACTCTATCCGCAGAGAAATCACATGGCGGGAATTAATATTTTAGCAGCACCATTTATGTTTTTCCTCTCCTTCCTAGTAAATAACTCCGAAATACAGAAACATTAAAACAAACATATAATTACAGTATTACCAGAGAGGTTTTCTTTTAGTAAAACCTGCAGGCTGCCCAAGTCGCAAGCAGTGGGATGTCATTAAGTAAGAAAACAGCTCAATCTGATGATAGGGTAATGACTGTAATTTAAGGCAAATGTACTAACGCTGACAGAAGCAATGCACTCCATTAGTCACTGTGCTTTCTTCTTTACTCGCGGCGATGGGAGAGAAAAAAGTGCTACATAGGGGAATCAAAGGAGCATATGAGAGGAGATAAAAGTCATCAACCAGTAAACACGGATAATATCATATCAGGTTTACCTGGAATATTTTTGAAAAGGAAAAGGAAGGAGAAGAGGAAACGCATGGGTTGTCACTGCTCACCTCTTTCTACAAAGGTCAGTAGCTTGGCTTTCACAAAAAGACTGTATAGCTCTGAGAATACAGAGCTCTCGCCGTAGCGAGGAATATTGAGGGCTGGAAACCAACATGGTGGGACTATACGGGTATCAGGTATAAATTGAAAATGTCTTTTACCACAATGTAGATAAAAATATTAAAGCTTTTATTAAACATATAAAGATAAAAAATCCACTACAAATTGAAGTGGAAACAGACACAAATACATAAAGACAAGGATACACTCATGTGAATACAACTTCAATTTTTCAATAACAGAATCTATCAAGACCAAGATAACTTATATAGTTGTGGCTACTCCGGTAAAAGATTCCGGTTCTATTCCACTAGTTGGTGCCCAACATGTTTCGCCGAAGGCTTCTTCAGGGGCATTTGAGATGTTATATAGATATGGTCGTGATGGCTAGATCAGGATATAGACAAAAACATAACAATTTAGTCCCACCATATTGGTTTCCAGCCCTCAATATTCCTCGCTACGGCGAGAGCTCTGTATTCTCAGAGCTATACAGTCTTTTTGTCTACATACGTTTAAGGGACGATGGTATCTATTTTTTAAATAAATGGTATCCAAGTAGTATCTATGTATAGACACACCTTAAAAACATATAATAGCTTGGCTTTCACATTGATTTGCCATCACAGTGTTTGTCAACTGGGGTGCCATTTGGGATCCCCTGAGGTGCTGTGAACATGGGACGCTTTGGATCATCATGCACTGCCATAGTGCAGGCTGGCTACCAGCACCATAACAATCAATAAAGATCTAGGGCTAGAATGCACAGTGTCCTACCAGCACCACGGCAAAGCATGGCTGATCCTGGGCAGGCAGCATGCAGGAGAGCACTTCTCGCTCTCTGCCATGCTTCTGGAGTAAGGTAGGAATCCGATGGGAAGAGGGGACTATGATGGGGGTACTCTGATGTATGGTTACATGACCACATAGTTAATTTGGTTGAAAAAAACAAAAAAGTCAACCCACAGAAAAAAAAAAAAACCACACACTGCAATGGACCCTGTACTCAAGAAGAGTATGTCCGCCATATAAGCTTCCCTTGTCTGGTACCAGCAAGATCCAAGATCCCTTAGCCCAGTGGTCCTCAACTCTGGTCCTCGGGCCCACTAACAGGCCAGATTTTAAGTATTACCTTGGGGAGATGCAGACTAGAATACTGCAATCAATGAGCAGCAAATGAGATCACCTGTGATGTAATTTAGTTATCTTGCAAACCTGGCATGTTAGAGGGCCCCCGAGGACCGGAGTTGAGGACCACTGCCTTAGCCCACCCAGTCACTTGTTGAGACATCAATGTAGGGTGGTGAGAGGCATAAGACTGTTTATTCAAACAAAGGCACAAAGAGATATACACTCAGGGGACCCCCCCCCCCTCTTTGCATAATGACACAGGGTGGGGTAAACTACATTCCGTAACATGAAACACAGGTATATTCAACTGTCCAACAGTAGACAGTCTGCTGGAGAAATCCCCCCTCCCCTCTAGCAGCTAATCCACATACACATATACATCCCATAATAGGTTGATCCCAAGGCAGACAGAAACAATAGAACAATGGGATACAGGCACCTAACAATAACAAACCCCACGTATAGGGTCTGTCTTTCATTCCCAGAGACGGTGACTACTGTCACACACACAAATCAAAAACCTCCATATATACAATTCTATACCCACAGCTGAACCAGAGGAAGACAAAAAAATCCCCAGTAAAGCATGATCCAATTTGCTCCAGCAGGGGAAAAATTCCTTCCTGATCTCCTGAGAGACAACTGGATATTCCCTGGATCACCTTTACCTATACATGTTAGTATCCAGTTATATTATGTTAATTTAGGAAAGATTCCAGGCCTTTTTTAAAGCACTCTACTGAGCTGTCCAGAGCCACCTCTTGAGGGAGTCCATTCCACATTTTCACAGCCCTTACTGTGAAGAAGCCTATCCGCATTTGGTGGGTAAAGTGTTACTAAACCCAGGACCCTGCATTCACTATACCTGGTCTCCAACAGTACACAGAAATTGGAAATGCAATTATTTCAGTAAATATACTATATTATCAAAAGTATTTGGACACATTTCCACACACATGAAGTTTAAAGGCATCCCAGTCTTAGTCCGTAGGGTTCAATATTGATTTGGCCCACCATTCACAGCTATAACAGCTTCAACTCTTCTGCGAAGGCTGTCCACAAGGTTTAGGAGTGTGTCTATGGGAATGTTTGACCATTCTTCCAGAAGCATATGTATGAGGTCAGGACGAGGATGTTGGACGAGAAGGCCTGTCCCACAGTCTCCGCTGTTATTCATCCCATAGGTGTTCTATTGGGTTGATGTCAGGACTCTGTGTAGACCAGTCAAGTTCCTCCACCCCAAACTTGCTCATCCAGCTCATCAGTCAAGCTTCTGGAAGAATAGGCAAACATTCCCAAAGAAATATTCTTAAACCTCTTAAGGGTGGATCAACTCAATATTGAACCCTATGGACTAAGACTGGGATGCCATTAAAGTTCATGTGCGAGAAAGGCAGATGTCCCAATACGTTTGACAATATATTGTATGCTAAATACCTTTTCTTATCAGCAGTATATAGCAGTCTTGTGATTTCCATCGGTGTCTGGTTAAAGCTTGTAGGAGGAGTATTTATTCTCTTCTGATTGAACCCCTGACCCTCTGTTAATCACATTCACCCTCCCAAGAAAAAAACAAAAAAACAAACGCTCTAGAAAACTGAGCATGTGCAGAGTGCCTCCTAGGGCTCTGTACTATTAGCAGATGGATTGGGGACAGTGGAAGAATGGGAGAATCAGAGAAGACAGGATCAAAAAGCCGTTTTACACCATGCAGAGGATAGCCCTCTTAGGTTCCACTGTGAGTATAACAAGCAGGCTTTACTGCATATTTCGACTGATTTTTCTGTTGTGGGTTTAGTAACAATTTAACTCTATTTTCCTCTAGACATAAAGAGTGCCCCCTTGTATAGGCTGGACTCTGATGTATAAGGATTCTTTCATGGAAGATACTACTAATGTGATGGTGGAGGACTTTGAGGTAATGCGAAGGACTCCGACATGATGGCAGGACCTCTGATGTGAAGGTGGGGCTTTTGAGGTGAAGTTATTTCATCAAGGTGGTTGTGTGCATCATCTCAGACTCAGGTTTTCCATTGATAGTATGTGACATTTACACCAGGGGTGCCCATTGATGGTATGCGACATATACACCAGGGGTTTCCATTAATGGTATGTGACATATACACCAGGGGTGTCCATTGATGGTATGTGACATTTACACCAGGGGTGCCCATTGATGGTATGTGACATATACACCGGGGGTGCCCATTGATGATATGTGACATATACACCAGGGGTGCCCATTGATGGTTTGTGACATTTACACCAGGGGTGCCCATTGATGGTATGCGACATATACACCAGGGGTTTCCATTAATGGTATGTGACATATACACCAGGGGTGTCCATTGATGGTATGTGACATTTACACCAGGGGTGCCCATTGATGGTATGTGACATATACACCGGGGGTGCCCATTGATGGTATGTGACATTTACACCAGGGGTGCCCATTGATGGTATGTGACATTTACACCGGGGGTGCCCATTGATGGTATGTGACATTTATACCAGGGGTGCCCATTGATGGTATGTGACATTTACACCGGGGGTGCCCATTGATGGTATGCGACATATACACCGGGGATGCCCATTGATGGTTTGTGACATTTACACCAGGGGTGCCCATTGATGGTATGTGACATTTACACCGGGGGTGCCCATTGATGGTATGTGACATTTACACCAGGGGTGCCCATTGATGGTATGCGACATATACACCGGGGATGCCCATTGATGGTTTGTGACATTTACACCAGGGGTGCCCATTGATGGTATGTGACATTTACACCAGGGGTGCCCATTGATGGTATGCGACATATACACCGGGGGGTGTCCATTGATGGTATATGACATTTACACCAGGGGTGCCCATGGATGGTATGTAACATTTACACCAGGGGTGTCCATTGATGGTATGTGACATATACACCAGTGGTGCCCATGGATGGTATGTGACATTTACACCGGGGGTGCCCATTGATGGTATGTGAAATTTGCACCAGGGGTGCCCATTGATGGTATGTGACATTTACATCAGGGGTGTCCATTGATGGTATGTGACATTTACACCAGGGGTGTCCATTGATGGTATGTGACATTTACACCAGGGGTGTCCATTGATGGTATGTGACATTTATACCAGGGTTGCCCAATGATGGTATGTGACATTTACACCAGGGGTGTCCATTGATGGTATGTGACATTTACACCAGGGGTGCCCATTGATGGTATGTGACATTTACACCAGGGGTGCCCATTGATGGTATGTGACATTTACACCAGGGTGCCCATTGATGGTATGTGACATTCACACCAGGGGTGCCCATTGATGGTATGTGACATTTACACCAGGGGTGCCCATTGATGGTATGTGACATTTACACCAGGGGTGCCCATTGATCGTATGTGACATTTATACCAGGGGTGCCCATTGATGGTATGTGACATTTACACCAGGGGTGCCCATTGATGGTGTGTGACATTTACACCAGGGGTGCCCATTGATGGTATGTGACATTTACAGCAGGGGTGCTTCGAAATTTTGCAGTAAAATTAACTGTGAGTGAAAAAATGTTGCAGATGTGTGTAATATTTTTGTAATGCTGTCATTGATCAAAAAAACATAACACCAATGCATGGAAAAGCAACAAATTTACTTTAAAGGCTGACTCCGGGAATTAGATAAGATCTGTCTTTGCAATGGACTGTCACCACCACCACCTCCCACCCCAAGCCCCCCCTCCCCCTCCTTACTTGCACGGGTTACCAGGGCAAAAAATGAGCAGAGATACTTACTTTAAATCTGATCCCTCCAGTGGCCCAAACTGTCTTGTGAGGCCTTCCAAGTATAGGGCCAGGTAATTAGCCAAACATTGTACACAATGACATCAAAGGACCCGCCACAACCATAAGCACCAGAGGGGGAAGAAGAGGAGAGCGCTGGAGTTGTCCAGAGTGGGGATTAGGTAAGTACTATGCCTCTTCAGCTCCACCTAGGCCTAACAATCCTTTAACCATTGCTTTAATGCCCTACCTAACTTTCCTTCATTTCCCACCACTCCATTCTGATCCTGATACCCAGAAGTAGCGGGTATTTTTTAAGCATTACCTCCAAACTATTGCATATATTTAGCTGTGATTATATGTAATGTAAGATAAATAGTGCCTGTTTCTTTTAGACTTCCTCCTAAATTCATGGTAATCCTGCCAGCCCCCTTTTAATTCTGACCATGCCAAGCACAGAAGCAGATCTTTGCTGGCGTGGTCAGTTTGTGGATCCCTGCTTCCACCTTAGAGATACAAGATGTCGTGCTGATGAATAATGCCAGGACAGGGGTAATCAGCGCCCAGGGCAAAGAGAAAGAACTGCTCCCCCTTCCCTACTGCTAACACATGACATAGAGAGATGTACTGCCCTGCATGCTTTGGCATGTCCATTCCTTGCCCCCCTCCCCCCCACTACCCCAGGCCCCGTTGCCTATAGCTTGCATGTGTGCCATTTACTTGCTTTCTAGCAGATGGGGGTGGGTGGACAGTTGCACATGCATGGTGTGTTTTTAATGTTGGCTGTGGGTGGTTGGGGTGAGGAGGGGAGAGAATGGGCTTGTTGGAGCATTGTACAATGGCAGTAGCTGTCAAAGCAAACAGAAAGGTGCATCCCAGTAAAAGGGAAGTCACCATCAATCTGGAAAGTGAATGCGGTTTGGTGTTCGCCATGTGGCAATCTCCTGGTGTGGTACCTTCCCTTGCCCCTGCTGAAGCCTAGTGTGCCAGTACCTCCCCTAGTCAGCATAGCGGCCACATCCCCCCAGCCATCCATGTTTTCTTGATTGATAGTAGCTCCCAGAACAAGCCTCGCTGTTAAACATCAACTGGAATGCATCACCAGTCAAATAGAATGCTGCGTACATAACAGGGAGTTTATATCCCTGCTAAGTGCAATAAAAGAACATACCCACCCACTTTGCAAAGTGACACGCCTACATCAAGAGGAAGAACAATACAGAAGGTTTTGCATCATGTGAATAAAACTATTTTTTTATTACAGGTATTTACATAGAACTAACAAGTAATGCAGTGATCTACATATATATTGTACATCAGTTCCTGCCTTCAAGGAACTTACAGTCTAAGGTCCCTAACTCACATTCATACATACACATACCAGGGCTAATTTAGACAGGAGCCCAATAACCTACCAGCATGTTTTTGGAGTGTGGGAGGAAACCGGAGTACCCAGAGGAAACTCAGCAAGGCGCAAGGATAACATGGAAACATGAGGAGAACATGCAATGCCAAACGCTGTGGTTGGGATTTCAACCAACAATCCTAATGTTGCCAGATGGAAGTGCTAACCAATTAGCCACCATGCTGTCCTCTCCCACAAAAAAAAATGGTGTAAATTAGGGTTGCACTGATACCGGTATCGGTGCCAAGTCTAAGAATTGCATGAGTATCAATACTCGTCCTTATAGGCTCCGTTCTTTCAGCTAATTCTCCAACTGACAGCTGAAATGTTAAAAAAAATAAATAAAAAGAAGCTGGCACATATTGGTTTCTAGGGAGTGGGGCCGCCGCATCCTTAACAGCCGATGACTCATTTAGCTGTCAGTGGGGTTCCCCTGTTGACGGCTGAAGTGTAAACGAAGTCCTGGCAATTGGAGCTGTCAAAAAAAAAGCAGCCGGGCAATGTTTATCAACAACATTAAAATAGAGTGAATAAGCCCCCGTTCACACTGGGGCGACCTGTCAGGCGACCTGGTCGCCTGACAGGTCGCCGTAGGTCGCCTACCATACAGAAGCTATGGACCCATTCTAATAGGAGCGACACAAGTCGCTCCGACTTAGAAAAAGGGTCCGGAGCTTCTTTGGGGCGACCCGGAGAGACCTGCATAGACTTCAATGTTATGAAGTCCGTGCCGGCCGCTCCGAGGTTGCGGGGCGAGCAGCGCGTCGCTACCTGTGAGGTCGCCCGGCGAAGTAGCGTCGCCCTAGTGTGAACGTGGTCTCACTCGTGCGCTACTCTGTATTTGAAAAGACTAGGTAAAAAAAAGGTGTATGAAATATAAATATGAATAGGGAAGTATTTTTTAAAACACGAAATAACGTCTAGTATTCAGTGGATAAAGCTGCTATTCCTTGTAGTGTCACCACATACATAATCAGTAGTAAACTATATTGAGTGGCGTTAAATCTCATTTTTTGTTTCACATAAAAACAGATTAGCGCCACTCCATATATTTTTAATACTATCAACAACATTGCTCAGGCCACTGAAACAGAAAGATAAAAAGAAACATCGTTTCTTTTTGTATCTTTCTGTTTATTCATCTACAGATCAAAGGGATGAATTTCGATCTTCAGGTAAAGTCAGTTTAAAGCAACTTTTAAGTAAACATTTTTTTTTTATTTACTCTAATTACTTAATTTACTCTTATCAGCCCAAATTATTTTTTTATTCTCCTTTCCCATTTTTTTTATTATTTCCCTGCGGATTTTTTTTTTTGTTCACTTCTATTTATTAAACTATATTATAATTACAACTTTTTTATTTGCTTTGTTCAATTATGTTTTTACAATATAACTAAATACAATTTTTACACCTTTAACATATATTTACATGTTTCACATTGAAAAACAGCACAAAATAAAAATAAAAATTATTTTATTTGTAAATAACTTTTTGGCTTTGTACCATTGCTGACAGCTGACGTGTAAGCAAAACAGTTGCGGTAGATATCGGTAATTGGTATTGGCAAGTACCTAAAAAAAATTATCGGTACTCGTAAAAAAATGGTATCGGTGCATCCCTAGTGTAAATGGTGCTATACTGATATACCCATATGGGACAAAATAGTGTGCTTTTTTGCAAAGCTGAACTCACGCTGTGCGCCTGACGGAGTCTGTTCTGCTCAGCGGGGGATCGATCTGCCAATCCCCGCTGAGCAGGCAGATGACAGCTCCGTCTCCGCTCTGTGTGCAGAGCCGGAGCTGTCATCTGTCCCCCGCTGAACAGAACAGACCGCCTGTCCATTCTCATCCGATCCTATCCAATCCGATCCTCCAGACGGGTGGAAAATAGGGATTCCATCCGTCCAGATTTCACAGATAGGATCGGATCGGATAGCAGATAAAGATAGGGATAGATAGAGATGTCTCTGCTGATATCCGCTGCTCCATAGGGCTGTATGGAGCATCCAATCTGGTCCGCCTGACAAACTGACAGGCGGATCGGATCGGAAAGCCCGTGTGAAAGGGGCCTTAGGGTAAACCTAAGGGTCAGGTCAAAAATAGAACTCACAGGATATAGGGAACATTTTTTGTTAATGCTGAAACCCTGTCAGAAGTACCAGGTTTGGCACTGAAAACCAATCCAACCTACTGTGAGAAATTTCTCCACTGGATTTACAGATAAATATAAAAAAAAAAAAAAGAAATGGCGACTCACCACCCACCATTATCCACCCCCAAAGTTGACACGTGAACCTCTAGTAGCTTTACATATCTACCCGTATCCGAAACAACTCTTTCCTTTCTTCCAAATAATAGAGATTTCTTCAATAATGAAGTCATTTAACATTGTGTAACCTCATGAAGACATCAGATAACTCCAGAAATCATTAGAGGGAATGTCATACAAAATGTCACCTATGAGACGTCTTCATCTCCAGCGTATTTCACTGCAGTCATCGTGGTAATTGGCTTTTGGTGTAAAAATAAAAAATGTGCTTGCGGATCTCGCTAATTATTACAAAATATCAGCCCTGGCAGGTACTGCTGAATATATCATTGTTAAGTGGCTTTTATGATGAAGTGTAATTCGAGGGCTGTTTGCTACAATGAAAATAGATTAAAATGTAGCTTGGAAAACAATAAAACATTGCATGAAGACAAGGTGAAGGAAGATAAGCAGTGCCTATGTTTTGATATGTTATGAAGGATTTAGGGTAATTTGGGGATGTCAGATGTTATGCACAAAATCCAGTGAAACTAATCTTGAATTGCCAATACAATCCAGCAAATACTGCAGCTGCTGAAAATGCCAGGAACTCCTGGTGGGAGGCCCCGTCAGGCAGGCTGTATGGGGTCCCACGATTTCTAATGGTGGCCCTGGGGGCTGTAATAGCAGTGACCTCTAGCAGTCTCATGTAATGTGTCTCTAGTCTCCAAAATTATAGCATGTTCGTAGTGCCTGTCCATCACCTGCAGTAACTTTGCCTTCTCTGACCATCTCCTGTTGCATGTATGTAGTCTCTGACGGCCTTCGGTGAATATTATACGTGGAGCAGAAATTAAGCCGGCAATTATTACCAAGGAGTTTTTTTCCTTTGGTGTATATATTGTGGTGTGAAGAGGCAATTTTTTTATATGACCCCATGGTGCCATTTGACCGGCTGGAGGAAGTGATGTCCCAGCGATCTGGATCTCGGTTTATCCAGAGAGTGAGACCACCCTTATTAGGGGGTCACATTGCATACGGTAAGCGTGGTGTGAGATCACGAGCTGGTGACACCTCCAATATCTTTCATCACTATTCACGGAGTTTGGGAATTTTTAATTACTTTGACACCTTTCAATGGGATTTTACTTATATGGACTTTCATATGTTCACTGTATCATTTGTTTATAGTGCTGCACTTTTATTTTATATTACCAAGGAGTTATCGAGTTGCTGCCTTAAGGCTCCGCTTTGGATGTTGGAACAGGGGTGTGGGGATCCCCCAGTCAGAGCACCGAATCTCAGCAAGTATTTTTCAATTGTGTTTGAGCTTGGGTATCTTCTGCTTGTAATATTATAAGTGGCCCTTTTGTGATAAGATAAGAAATTTGAGGTTTAAGGGCCATATATATTTTGTCACATGCACAATTTTAGTTTTTTTTCAGGTATTTACCATAACAAATTCAAGCTATAGTTATAAAATGGATATGGGCTGAAAATGCACACTCTCAGGATTATTATGAGGGCATATACATACAAATCGGAGGAAGGGTTTAGGAATTACAGCTCTTAAGATAGCCAACCCCCTTTTTTAAGGGACCAAAAGTAATTGGACAATTTAATCAAAAGCTGTTTCATTCCCTTCTCTTAGACTTCCATACCTAGGAATACATTTTACTCCTATGATAACTGACTTATACTCAGCTAACTTCCCTCCATTACTAAAACAGTTTGGTATATTCTGAGGAAAGAAGAACACACTGGTGAGCTCAGCAACATAAAAAGACCTGGACGTCATCAGAAGACAACAGTGGTGGATGTTTTCAGGATCCTCCCTATGGTTAAGAAAAATCCGTTCACAACATCCAGACAAGTAAAGGACACTCTCCGGGAGGTGGGTGTATCATTGTCAAAGTCTACAATCAAGAGAAGACTTCACAAGAGCAAATACAGAGGGTTCATCACAAGGTGCAAACCATTCATAAGACTGAAGAATAGAAAAGCCAGATTAGACTTTGCCAAAAAACATCTAAAAAAGCCAGACCAGTTCTGGAAAAGCATTCTTTGAACAGATGGAACTAAGAATAATCTGTATCAAAATGACAGGAAGAAAAAAGTGTGGAGAAGGCTTGAAACAGCTCATGATCCAAAGCACACAACGTCATTTGTAAAACATGGTGGAGACAGTGTGATGGCATGGGCATGCATGGCTTCCAGTGGCACTGGGTCATTGGTGTTTATTGATGATGTGACAGAAGACAGAAGCAGCTGGAGGAATTCTGCAGTGTTTACAGATATACGGTCGGCCAGATTTAGCCAAAGGCGGCAAAGTTGATTGAACGGCGCTTCACAGTACAGATGGACAATGATCCAAAACACACTACAAATGCAACCCAGGAGCTTTTGAAGAAAAAGAAGTGGAATATTCTGCAATGGCTGAGTCAATCATGTGATCTCAAACCAATTGAGCAAGCATTTCACTTACTTAAGGCAAAACTAACTGCAGAAAGACCCACATACAAAAAACAACTGAAGATGGCTGCAGTTAGAGCCTGGGAAAGCATCAGAATGTAGGAAATACAGTCTTTGGTAATGCCCATGGGTTCCAGACTTTGGGCAGTCATTGCCAGTAAAGGATTCTCAACAAAATGTTAAAAAAATGAACATTTTATTTATGATTATATTCATTTGCCCAATTACATTTGAGCCCCTGAAAATGGGGGGATTGTGTATAAAAATGGTTGCAGTTCCTAAAAATTGTACTTGATATTCATGTTCAACCTCTTGAATTAAAGCTGAAAGTCTGCACTTCAAATTAAATTGGATTGTTTTGTTTAAATTTTATTGTAGTATGAAAATTGTGCCTGTGTCCAAATATATATGGACCTAACTGTACTTTAATGGCCCACTATTTACTGACTTTAGGTCAAAAAAGTACATTAGTAAATATACTACAAAGGACCACATAAAATATTCGCTAAATGTAATGCTACAGAAGGCCATCAGACTGTATACTGTACATGTCACAGGAGTTAATAGCGGGACATTAAAGTAGATGTAAACCCTAATTGTATGACCAGTGGTGGTCAAATTTCTTAATATAGGGGTCCTCAAGTGTCCCTGATATCATCAAATGGCCATATATAATTTCCACTGACAGTAAAGCTACAGAAACACATCAGAGATAGCAAATAGCACATGCAACGGAAGATGGTCAGAGGCTGCAAGAGGCTGGATTCATCTCTTTTTCATGGATAGTGTAGGACCCACTGATAATGGGGTACTTTGACGCAGTAGTGGGCTTGAGCACGATATGGCCATATGGTGGGACCAAACCCCCATTTTTATTTATGGACTCTCTTCAGATTTGGTAGTAATTTCTTTTGCATTTGCGCGCTATTCTTTTTTAATATAAGAGATGGATGGAGACTGCAAACATGCTACAGTTTTGGAGACTGGAGACATGTATTAGGAGAGTTGTAGGCTGGAGACACAAAAACACAAGTGTAGCCAATAGAACGTTTTGGCTAAATCTTTTTTAAAGTGGAACTTAAGTCTCCTATAATTACCTACCCTTGAGCGATGTGATATCTGTAAGACCCTTTGCTACCGCTGACATCTTCCCCGTCTTTTTTCAGGTTCACCATCTTTGGCCATCTTGATTGGTTAGCCTGGGATGATGTAACCCCCCGCCATGGGCATCCGCAGGTAGGGACAAGGGGGGGCAAATGCCCCCCCCTGGAATCTCAACTTCCCATTTTAAGTGGTTGTTAAGCCACTTTATACCATCCTGTCTGTTCAATAATCATGTGTGCCTGTGTGTCTGTGTTTTAAAAAAATAAGGCGTTCTTTACAAGTTTTCAGAGGGCCGAGCCCCGCTCACGTGACCTGTCAGCTCTCTCCTCTCTCCGGCTGACAGCTGCCTGCAGCGGGCGGGGCCAAGGATTCCTCACTAATGTCAGTTGGGAGGGGAGGAGGAGGGGAAGAGGAGAGGAGGAGAGGAGGAGAGAGGTGGTGGGTCACGTGAGCGGCGAGTGGCACTCTATACTCGTAAAGAATGGCTTATTTTTATAAAAAACAGATACAGGGGCACACAGAATTATTAAACAGACTGTAGACAGAATATGAAACTTTAAATGAAACTACAGCAGCAGGAGAGGAGGGGGTGGGCACTGACACAGGAGCAGACAGGCAGGGAGGGGGGAGGGAAGAGGACAGAGGAGGACAGGAGGGCTGTGGATGACGGAGGCACGTAAACTGACCACGGTGTCAGGGCTCAGCAGCATTGGTATACCGTGGTCAGTTTACAGAGGGGAGGACATAGCCAGACAGGATCAGCCACGTATTTTAGGTAATAGAAGGGGCCAAATTACACAGCAAAGCACTGTGCTGTATAACATGCTTTAAGGGAATATACTCAAAATAAGTATAATGACTAAGCCCCTCCCCTTCATGACATTGTTGAAAATCGGCGGAGCATGGGTGACCTTAAAATTATTCCCCCCCCCCCTGAAAAAAGTTCTGCGGACGCCCATGCCCCCCGCACACGTATAATTTATCCCAGCAACAAAGAAGGCCAACAATCTACACATACATGGCTCAGTGTACATTCAGAAGAAAGGTTTCTGGTAGGCAGAAGAAGAACTTATATTGCAGAAGAGTTGCCTTCTACGATAAAAGGCTGCCTGCCAACAATGTGCTTCAAATGCAAGGCTATAGTTCTGCTTTAACTAAAGTTCATAGGAGGTAGGCTCTGTTAGGGGCAGACAAAGCATTCTGAAGTCATAGAATACTTCTTATTGTGGATGTTTATTCACTGCTATAGTATCTCTCTTATATAACAAGCACAAAAGCTCTGACATTTTCTTTCTGTATTAGATCATATTCAATGAGTGTTGATTGTTAAGTGCAGCCGATCAGAATTTACGTTGTCGCAGACAAAGAAATACATGATGGATACTAATTGCTTGGGGGCGGGGGAAAGGGGGGGTCATTGCACTTCAGAAACAGAACTTAAGAATTAGCGTTCCTTATTGAATAAGGCGGACGGCGTCGTACACCGGCCCGTCATGCGCTAAGGCTGAACTGTTTGTTCAATGTCTCACACAACAAGTTTTCATCTGTAATCAATAAGTACAATTGCTTCGTTCTCTCTCTTAACCTTTCAATAAACACATCCTTGGGGAACAGAAACAATGTTTGCTGTGGTTAATGGAGCGAATAAAATGCATTATCAGGCACTTATGGTACATTAGTCTCCCGAGACATACTGTATATTACTAACTTAGAGAATGGAAACAATTGCTGCCATTGACAATATTTGTAAACTAGGAAAATCTGTTTGACAACTCAGAATTACTTTAATGGCTAAGATCACCTTTTCAGGCAGAATTTCATTTCTAATAAGAAACAGAAGCCTTTTCAAATGTCTTTTCTGCCCAAGCCATCCCACGTGTGCTAATCTCTCGTTTACCTAGTCCATGGCAGCCTTCAATCTTCACCTCTTGATTCAAAATTTGAAAAAAAAAAAAAAATGCATCTGGGCCGATCACTTCCTGTGGGATCACATGACCTTCCAGGAAAAATCATATCCCATCATGCACTGCCTTACTGCATCACAGAATAGGGTATGTTTTACTTCTGATCACACCTCCCTCCTTATTATACCCCCTCTTTTTTATTACTACCCACTTTCCTACCTCTTCCTTTAAGGCTGGCTTCACATATTTGCAAATGGGATGCATTTATAACAGCATCTAATTTGCATAAGATGTGAATGTGATCGGTTCTCAATGGAGCCGCTTCACACATGTCCGGGGCAGCCGCAGTGCGATTTTGAAAAGGGTCCTGTGTGATTTTGGGTCTGGTTCAGGTGGGAATTCAGGCAAAAATTTGCCCCTGAATCACACCTGAACTGGTGAACAGAAACGCTCCGGACTGCAAACTAGGAATCGACCGATTATCGGCAAAGCCGATATATTGAGGGCCGATATGCACTTTTCCCGATATATCGGAATTGGCCCTGAAGGTTACCGATATTGCCGATATTTTGGGAAAATGCTTGTACCTGAGTGATGCCTGCAGCTAGAGGCATCACCCCGGTACCGGCGTCCATAGCCGACGGTCGGCTGTCTTGTAATGACAACTGATGCGGCTGAGAAGCCGCTCGGCCGTCACTACAAGGAGCGGGAGGGGACGTCCCCCTCTCCTGCCACCTTCCACAGCTCGCCCGGATCTCCCATCCCACCGGGAGACCTGGACAACCAGCCTGCACGGCCGCCGAAGCCCCGATCAAAGCCGCAATCGACTCTGATCCGGTCTACATGCAAAAACCCGGAAGTGATGTCATGAGTGACATCACTTCCGGGTACTGTCTGGCGCCAGATTAAAAAAAATGACAGCTTTCAAAACAGCCAAACTTAGCGCTTTGAATGCTTTTAAGTGCAGAGGAGGGTTGTGGGGTCTTTTAGACCCCCAGATCCCTCCACAAAAGTACCTGTCAAAATTTTTTTTTGAAATGTACAAAAATATTGCCCAATATCGGCTGATACCAATATGCATTGGCCAAAATATCGGTATCAGCAATGAAAAACCGATTTTGGTTGATCACTACTACTGCAAACCGCAGACAGACATGAGTGAAGCCAGCCTAATGGTATATTGGTACATAGGGAAGGTGAACTAAGCCTTTAAATTTTATGAAAGGAATTGCTAACTTTTTAAATTTATTTTAGAGATAAGTGAATATTCGTAACAAAACAATGATTTAAAAATTCCTAATTATGTTTATTGTTTTTTTTTTTTATATATACATGAATAGAGGGAAGCTATATTGCTCAATAAAGGATAACTCCACTTTCGTGGGGGGAACAAAATAGCAAATAAAGAAAAAACAATATAGCGTATACAATTGCGACACAAATCATAATGTAATTGAATGTTATGAAAAATTACCTTTTCTTTTCAATCTACAGCTGTTGTAATTTTCTGAAAATGCAATACAATATGGCTACCTGGAGGTGTTCTGTACACAGAATGTATACTGACCACACCCCCAGAAACATAATTTCCTGCTTGTGTGATTGGCTCATCAATTTTCCCAGAAGTCTGCCTAACATACAAGTCAGATTTCTGGCATCCCCTGCAACAAAAATTTCATTTTTGGTGAGATACTCCCAATAGGACCACGTCTAAATGGATGCAGGCCCAGCAGCTTTCCTCATTAGAGCCCTGCATCTGCCACAGCTGACAGATAATTATGAAACCACTCCCATTTGACCCACTCAGCACAGAGGAACAAACAATGATTTATTCAGAATAACAAAAGGTAGGAATCTGCAACAAAGTTTGTTAAAATCTTTGTAATGTACAGAAACCACCCAGAGGGGAATGTTTTTTTTCTCAGTGGAGTTACGCTTTAACTATGTGAGTGTGCTCTCTGATATGCAGCACAGCAGTGATTGTGTTTTACTGCATGTACAGTAAACCCCCCTCTTTTTCGGAGGTTACGTTCCGGACCCAGCCGCGAAAAGTGAAATTCCGCGAAATAGAAAAACCCTATTAAAATGCATTGTAGGCATGTTTATTTTACTGTCACTGTATGTGTAAAAGCATTTTAAGGTCTTTAAACACACTTTTAAAACAATAGAAACTCATTTAAACACATAAAAGATACTAAGAGACAGAGCAAGAGCTATGGAAAACACAAAAATATTTCATTTTGTAATGATTTATATAGTAAAATAACATTACAAAAAAAAACGCGAATTACCGGGACCGCAAAAACTGAACCGCGATGGAGCGGGGGATTACTGTATTTCAAAATGTAAGTTAGAAGACTGTTAATAAAATTATTTTATATTTGAACTAAACTCTCCTAATCAACATTAACTATTTTTAATCCTTATTCTGCTGACATTAGTAAATAGATAGGAAGGGATATCGTTTTTACTTTATTTAAGCTTTTTTTTAATTACTTCAGTTGCTTTCTGGTTTCTGGCCTAGGCAAAAATTACATCATACATCCCAGGAGTCTTCAAGAAGATTTTTTTTTCCTTTCACCTGGAGGATGGGCTTTCTCAGTTAAGCACACCCTTTTGTCTGCATGCCTGAGCTAGGGGCATATGGATTCCAGGAAGTAAATGCTACATAACTCATCTGCTCTTAATCAAGATGGACGTGGCTAGATATGCTAAGGGGCGTTTTTCAATATGATTTCTCAAAAAAATAAAGCATGAAGACACGGCTGAAAGGATGAATTTTCTGTGAATATTAAAAATGAATTAAATATTTTCATTTGCGGTGCTCATATACAGTTAAAGCTAAACTTTCTTTTCAGTGGAACTGAATGGAATGATCAATCCCAGCATAGATCATAAGAGAAAAAATAGAAATAATCTGCGCTTAAAGATAGTAAAAGTCCAAAGGGAAAGCTGCCAGCAAAGTCTGATATTGACAGTCAGTTAAATTGATAAAAAAGGATTCGCATGTGGAGCTTAAATATCAATCCATTTCCATAGAAAAGTGCGATCCAAGCTTGGATTGCACTTTTGTAAGGAAATGAATCACAGCATAGATCACACCTTTACCATAAATGCACCATATTGCTCTGTTGTCTGCAGGTCCCCTAATTTTCTTGGTTTAGTTGTGGCTTTGTATCACGTGACACTTGGTGTATCCTGCTGTCCCTTCCACAGCCACTTCCTGCAAACTAATGACACTCCCATAGTCCATAGTCCAACCAACAAGGCTATAAACACTCTGAGACTAATTGCACCAGATGCCAATTTACCTCTTTTCTAAGTTTTGCAGTACCAAAGTGTAGCATCCCCCTCATCCCCCTGACCCCCGGCATCAGGGAGGGCTGACATTTGCACCTCAGGCGGTGACTATATCCTCATCACTTCTGGTTTCTGACGTCACACAGTGGGAGGAACAACATTGATCTCATGTAAATAAGCTGTTACCGGCTTGTGAAAGCATCAGATCAAACCAATCTCAGTTTAATCAGATGCTTTGGATGCTAGAGGAGAGATCTGAGTTCTAACAGACCCAAGATCTCTCTATAAAAGTTTGGCACCGTTCCACGGGTGCACACAATTTTTAAGTGTAACACGTTTTGGTATTTATTTACTCAGCGCAACATTATCTTTTATATTTTACCAAACAATTTGGTATTATATTGTGTTTTTGTGCATAAGAGTTCATTAAAGTGTATTTTTAAAAATGCATTCAATAAACCGCTACATAAATATCATGCAACATAAAAAATTAGCAATAACCACCATTTTATTCTCTAGGGCTTCTGCTTTAAAAAAAATATGTTTGTGGGTTCTAAGCAGATTTCTAGCAGAAAAATTCTGATTTTTACATGTCAGCGAGGAATGTCAGAATTGGCGCAGACTGGAAGTGGTTAACTGGCGGCTAGTGACAGGAGGTAGAAGTAATAGGGGGGTCCCCGTGAATTTAGATGGTAGTCCTGTGTTAGAGTAATACAAAAGTGCGAAAACAACTACATTCTACTACAAAGCTGTAAGAGGAATATGAGACAACGTACATATCAGGGATTCATTTGTTGTATTCATAGCTGTGAAGCCTTACACCTGTGCCCCATAGCATGAGATGTTCTACAATTAGAAAGGTTGAGTACTGATTTACTACTGATGTGCGGGAGATAAAATCGTGATCCCTTAGGTGTATCTGCAGATAAATGCATGGAGAAGGCAGACTGAAAAGACATTGTATTGTCTGCTTTGCCTTCCAATCAATATCTAAAATAAACTTAATTAGACCAGGGGTAGGCAACCTCAGCACTTCAGCTTTGGTGGAATTTTAAGATGTGGTGAGAAATGGCAAGACTTTAAAAACCACAGGCATGACTCCTAGAAGCAGAAGCATGATGACATTTTAAATTTCCCCAGAGCTGAAATGCTGAGGTTGCCTACCCTTGGATTATACCAAAATACACACACAATGGGAAGCCTCTTTAAATATATAGAGCTCTATATCAAGAGGCTTTTGTTCACTTCAGTTGGGTTTTGCATTCCCATACAACTCTAAAGCCTTGTACACACGCGTTGAAAATCGTCAGGGAATTTTCGTCCAACGACCGATCTGCCGTTTTTCGGCTTGTTAGTATGATGCTTCCGACAACGGACTCCGACTTTTCGGCCGAAAAAAATCTGGTGTGCAGGCTATAAAATATTTGTCCGCCGTCAAAACACGTCCGATTTTCGTGCAGTCAGTACAGATTACGACAGGGAAAAATCTAATGAGCAAGTCTGGGCATGCTCAGAGAAGAAAGAACACAAAGAAAGCAAACCAACACATGACATCACTTCTGAAGTAGAATTTTGTCTGGCGAGAAAATTCGTGTGCAGTCTAGGCACATTCCAACCAACAAAACACCACTCTGGACAAAAGACGGACGATTGGTCGGCCGATAATCATTGCGTGTGTACGAGGCTTAAGAGAATGAAACCCAGCTGAAAGCAGGTTAAGTGCAAGTTAGAAGGAGATAAATTGCTGGTCAAACGCCCAAAGCCTGTTGACAAGAACCCTTAGTAAATTGTTATAACTCATAAAGACCTAAACAGGAATGGTAACCTACCCAAGACATGGTGACTGGCGTCCAATATTGCAAGCTTCTATCTCTTCAAGCTCTGGACATGGGTTCCCCTCTCCAATGGCCATACGTTTAACAGTCCTCCTTCTACTCCGTAGTCCAACCACGGTTCCTCCAAGCTGACACGTCTTAGAACAGGAAGTCCATTCACCCCATTCCGACACTTCACAGTCTTTTGCCATAATACACGATTGGTAATGTAAGGGCATATTGTCCTGGGTGCAGATACTGTAAGAATAAGATAAAATCACAATGTGTATATGTACTGTTTAAGTTCTGTATATTATTGTATTCTATTTTGTATTGTATTGCAAATTGAACTCATTGTGCACATGGCACTACCAATGTTTTCATTACATGATTGCATTCTTTTGAGTCCTGATTAGAATTAACCTGCCTATGTTACGCCCCTTGTTACCCTAAGGGTCCATTCACACTAGAGCGACTTGTCAGGCAACTTGGTCGCCTGACAAGTCGCGGTCGGTTGCTTGCCATTGAATAGTACAGGACCCGTTCTAATAGGAGCGACACAAGTCGCTCCGACTTAGAAAAAGGGTCCTGTACTACTTTGGGGCGACCTGGAGGTCGCCCCAGCAAGTCGTGTCGCGCCAGTCTGAATGGGCGCTTAAAGTACAATTGTAATATTAATGTTATACCTACGTAATCATGTTTATAAAACCTTCAATTGTGTCAAATAAAACAGAACAGTTATATTGGAAAGATGCTGAGTGTATCTTTTTGTGTCTGTTCCCTACTGCAGTAGTTATTATTAATTTGAAACCACTAATCAATATGAGGATAGGAGTTGCCTATCTATAAAATGTCAAGAACAACTGTGATTTACTGCAATCAGTCAAAAAATCCCAACAGGAATCAGAAATACAGAGGATTCCTAGGAAGAAAAATTCAAAAGAATATACCGTATATTTCGAAATTCACAAACTTTTCAAACTTGAGATTATAGTGTATGACAATCACAAATTGCTTATGTAGTCATTATTATATTACAAAAGATTTCAGAATCTTGCCAAGTGTCAGCTGGTATATTTGCTAGACAGTAACATATAATAATTATTTTAGATTACTGCATTTAGAAAATGTCACAGTTAGTACAATTTAATAAATTACAAAAAGTACACTTACAATATAACTACAGGCTAAATCTTTTTTTCTTTTCTTTTCAGTTTGGAGTGACTGGTGAGGGGTTTAGAACCACTGTCAGGTTTTTATTGCTGTCTCTGTCCTTGTTAGGCAGATTTCCAGTAATCTCTCTAAATAGCCTGGTTACCAATATTGCTGGGAATAAAAGTGAGGAAAAATCCAAACTTTTAAGCTGCTACTAGAACAGTAACAGAAGGGAAATCTTCTCATGGGGTCACTTCTTCCCAGTGTTGGAGGTAACTAGTTACAAAGTAACTGATTACAGTAACTACATTACTTTTTTTGGTAACGAAGTAAAGTAACTAGTTACAATACTAATATTGGTAACTACACTACTTTACTAGGCTATAGGAAGTAACTACACTACTTTACTAGGCTATAGGAGGTAACTACACTACTTTACTAGGCTATAGGAGGTAACTACACTACTTTACTAGGCTATTGGAACGCGCTTTTCTGCGTTACCCAAGCCGTGCGATACAATTGTTATTTCGAAGAATAGAGAGGGATGAAGTTTATGACTTTTTGTTGCACTTTATGTTTTATTCTGTTTTTTTTCAGGTTTTGTTCTCATGTTTCCCAAAGCCTGTGTTTATACAATAAACTCTATGCAGAAAGAGTGTCATGTATCTTCTTCTACACGGTCAATTAAGAAAGAGGAAAGTAAAGTAATAAGTAGTGAAGTTACTTTTCAAATGCAGTAACTAGTAAAGTAATCTCGTTACAATTTACAAAAGTAACTAGTAACTAGTTAAATTTTTTGAGTAACTACCCCAACACTGCTTCTTCCTGTGATAACTGTCTGAGAAGAGACTTTCCTGACAAATGGGGAGTGTCCGAGAGAGACTAGTGTAATAGCTGCCAGCTTGTGTTGCTATTGGCCATCATACAATCCACCAGCTACAACTGTAGTCATCTCTGAATAAGCTGGAGGGGATTGTGGGCATAGTCTTTTCACAGCAGAATAGAAAGGGGGCACAATAAGGGTTGCAGAATGGAGAAGGGGCTGTGACTGCAGTGCTGCCTCTACCTACCCCCTAGGAACGCCCATAATTCAGGCTACTTCCTGGGGTGCAGCTATAGACAGCAGTGACAGAAATAAAATAAAAAATAATAATTACATACAGATTTTAATGGGTACAAGTGCTATGTGCACTGGATCCCCTGAGGTACTTCTGGTGAAAGTTATTCTGTGGTCCTTTCACACTGATCAGTTTATGATGCGCTTTGTTCAGGTGTGAAGAGTTTCATTTAATGGGATGCATTTTTCTTCCGCTTTTCTTCCCCTTTTTTTAACTGAGCAACTAGACAAAATCTGATCTGATGAATGCAACTTATAGTGGAATTCCTGCTATACACCTAACTAGCCTTAAAACAGTCTATCCCCCTCCTAACACCTATGCAAACCTGTGTAAGGAGCCTGCTCTGGTCATGTGATCCCTGTGTCAGCCAGCGCCGGCTGAAGGAGAGAGAGCGCTTTGACAACAGAAAGTAAAGCATGGAACGGTGACGTCACCCATAGACTTTAATGGCCCATCCATTGTTGGCACCTCCCTCCTGTCCCCAAGAGTGGCCAGTGGCTGACACAGGGGAGTAGGATCACATGACTGGACCAGATTGACCTTAAAATAGGTAAGTATAGCAGTACATCTTTCTTACACTGGTTAATATAAGTCAGTGATGGTGAACCTTGGCACCCCAGATGTTTTGGAACTACATTTCCTATGATGCTCAACTACACTGCAGAGTGCATGAGCATCATGGGAAATATAGTTCCAAAACATCTGGGGTGCCAAGGTTTACCAACACTGTATAGGTGCTGGGGGGGGGGGGGGACAGTTTTAAGGTTAGTTAGGTGTATATCTGGAATTCAAATTTAAGGACCAGTGACTTTTCACCAACTTTTCCAATCTTTCAATCCTTTTAGCATTCAGGGGTTGTCTAAGAAGACAGTAACCTCCAGGACACACAAGAGCCAATGTTAGCAGCAGTGGTGTATTTAGGTTTTGTGCTGCCCTAGGCCTGACTAAACTTGTGCACCCCCTAATTTAAATATGACCCACCCCTTCCTGTAAAGGCCACACCCCTTCCTGTTTATGACCCACCCTGTCATCTGTAAACCACAGACCACAACCACAGTCTATCAGTGCCCATCAGCATAGCTTCATCAGTTCCCATAAATTTAGCCTTATCAGTGCCACGTCTTTACTGCCCATCAGTGCAGCATATCAGTGTGGCCCCATCAGTGGCCACCAGTGCAGCCTTATCAGTGCCCATTAGTACAGCCATATGTCACAAGATTAGTAAGATTGATCTTTTGGGATATTTGGACTTGTGTTTGCTGGCACTGATTGTAATTATAGGATTATTTCACTTATTTGTATAATAAATAGGAAGTCCATAGTCATTATACAAATAATTAAATATTTTTATGCTGCCCCCCTGAAAAGTACCGCCCTAGGCCTGGGCCTTGTTGGCCTAGGCCAGGATACAGCACTGGTTAGCAGCCGTTATGTTCAGTTTTTTTTTTTCAAACATCTTGATCAGTTCTTCAAAACTTGTCAGATATACCAAAACCCTCCCTCAAAATTATGCAAAATCAGAACATATTTCAAAAGCACAAAATACAACAGGTATTCGCATCTTCCAAACAGTGGCGGCTGGTGATAACATTTTTTTTGGGGGGGGCGCAAACAAACCCCTCCAGGTCCTTACCTGCAAACAGAGCCTCCATCACTGTCATGGCACCCCTGATACCTGGCGGCTTCCGTGTTCCATCTTCAGCCTCCTGATTGGCCGGGAAGCGAAACTGGAAGTGACGCAGTGGCGAATTTTGATTTGCTAAAGTCAAAAGTGGGTGGGTTTGGAATGCAGTGCTCTGCGCCCCAAGCATATTGTAAAACAAGCCAATTAGAGCTTCAGGTTCTAATCACATGCTTGTTAAACATTGACGGACCTAATAAACTTCTATTAGTCCGGCGCCCCGCAAAGTACTGCACACACAGAGAACGATTGATTTTTAAATATATCATAATATGACTAACATTTTTTAACTTTAAGATGTTAGAAAATGTTAGTCGTATTATCATTTATTTAAAATGAAATCGTTCTATGAATCACTTTCCTATTGGTCAAAGCTTTGAGAAGGTGGCGCCCCTGCGCCCCTTATGGACTGGCTGCCACTGCTTCTAACACAAATGAAGCAGAGCAAGGTCTGGCAAACTAAGGCAATAAAGATTTTCTTTTGTGTAAAGAGTCACACAAATTGATATCTCAATTTTTTTTGTAAATGATGGAAAGTTCAACCGCCTGAGCTTCTTATATATCTCTAGGACTCTATCAGTGAGATCTATGCAAAACATTCTGAATCTGTAAATTTTTGTGGCCTGGCCATTGTGTAGCGTTCTAACTCTCCCTGCTAGAATTTTATTTATTTTACATTTTGGAGAATATAACAGGAGGAGCCAAAACACACAAAGGTGGTCAGTAAAACTCAAAACTTCCAGGTAGACAGGAATTATGGCAAGATGATATCACCAGGGCTTTTTTTTTTTTTTAGCGGGAACGTGGGGGAACGCAGTTCCAGTACCTCAAGCACTAAATGTATGTAATGGCAAGGGGCTCAGGATGTACTGATGCTATCTGCTAGGTGATCTATTGTTGCTGGAGGGGATCTATTTTTGCAGGGCAGGGGGATTATTGTAGCTAAGAAAATCTAATGTTGCTGGTGGGGGAATCTACTGTTGCTGGGAGTGGGTCTCATGCTGCTGGGGGTTAGTTGTTGCTGAGAGGGATCTAGTGATGCTGGCTGCAGAGAAATATTTTGTTGCTGCTAAAGGTCTATTGTTGCTGGGGGAGGGGATATTTTGTTGCAGGTGATCCATTGTTCCTGGGGCGTCTATTGTGGCTGGCTGCTGGAGAGTCTATTGCAACTGGCTGCAGGGAGATCTGCTATTGCTGCTGGAGAAGGGGGTATTTTGGTGCGGGTGGTGCATTGTTGCTGGGGGGGGGGGTCTATTATTGCTAACTCTATGCGATCTTTTTGACTGTTTTTCTTTTTATCATTAAAAATTCCATTCAAATTACTTAGTACCACAATTGTTACTTGGTTCTGTATTCTCTTCAGTACTGGGAGGTGGGTAGGGGGTGGAACCAAGGATTAGTCCAGGAGGTGGGTAGGGGGTGGAGACTCAGAAAGGGAGAGTTTCTGCACCTATTCTCTGAGAACAAAAAGCCCTTGATGTCACTATTGGAATATTCTAGACCAGGGGTCTCCAAACTTTTTAAACAAAGGGCTAGATTACTGTCCTTCAGACTTTAGCAGGCCTGAATCAGGGAAGTGGTAGTAGAAAATGTATCGGCCTCAGTGGGAGTAAACGAGGCCTCATCTTTGGTATTAGGGGAGGAATAGTGCCCCATCGTTGGTGTCATTGGGAGGAATTGTGCCCCATTGTTGGTGCCATTGGGAGAAATATTGCCCCATGTTTGGTGTCAGAGGGAGGAACTGTGTCCCATCATTGGTGTTAGTGTTAGTGGGAGGACTAGTGCCTCATCGTTGGTGTCATTGGGAGGAACTTTGCCTCATCATTGGGATAAGTGCAAGAAATAGTGCCCCATTGTTGGTGTCATTGAGAGGAACTGTACCCCATCATTGGGATTAGTGCGAGAAATAGTACCCCATTGTTGGTGTCAGTGGGAAGAATAGTGCCCCATCGTTGGCGTTATTAGGAATAATTGTTCTCCATCATTAGTGTCAGTGGGAGGAATAGAGCTCCATCATTGGTGTCACTGGGAAGAATTATGCCCCATCATTAGTGTCAGTGGGAGGAAGAGTATCCCATCATTGGTGTCATTGGGAGGAATTGTGCTCCGTCAGATTCCAGATTCAGAATACTTTATTAATCCCAAACAGAAATGACTAAAGGGAAATTACAAAGACTTATTACTCATTAGTGTCAGTGGAAGAAATAGTGTCCTTTCGTTGGTGTTGATGGGAGGAATTATGTCCCATTGCTGGAGTCATTGGATGGAAAAGGGCCAGATAAAAGCAAGCAAGGGGCTGCACCCGGCCTCTGAGCAGTAGTTTGGAGACCAATGTTCTAGACATATTTGAAGCCAGTGGCCGACTCAGCACATCTGGTCACACTTATAACTAAAATTTGGCTAGGTAAAAAAAAAAATATTTTTTTAACTGCTTTTGAAGTTAGCCTGTAATATCTGTACAAACACATATACATATAAAGCAAAACCAGATGATTATACATTTATGTGACAAAAAAACTGTCCTCTTGCAATATGAAGTGACCAAGTGGGTAACTTGGTTGTGAGACCTAGGTGGATTAATAGGCATGTGCCTGTCACTGCTGCAAACAGACTAATATTTATTTATGGTCTAAATATTTTGTATGGGGACATATTGATGGACGTTGTTTTCCTGCTTTTGACATTCATTTGGAATGCACCTCAAATGCAGGTTAGCAAAATCCCATTGACTTTAATTGTACAGTACATATGGAAGTTCATCCACCGGCTGGCCGGAGACCCGAACAAAGCCGGAATCAGCTTTGAATCGGGTTTCGGATCTAGTAACCCGGAAGCTATGTCATGACATCACTTCCAGTTACTGGAGCCATAAAGACGCCAGATTTAAAAAATGTCAGTATTCAAAACAGCCAAATTTGGCATTTTGAATGCCTTTAACCGCTTAAGCCCCGGAAGATTTTACCCCCTTCCTGACCAGGGGGTATTTTGCGATTCGGCACTGCGTGATTTTAACGGACAATTGCGCGGTCGTGCGACCCTGCACCTAAACGAATTTGACGTCCTTTTTTTCCCACAAACAGAGCTTTCTTTTGGTGGTATTTGATCACCTGCGCAATTTTTTGATCATGCGCTATAAACAAAAAAAAAAGCGTCAATTTTGCAAAAATAACAATATTTTTCAAATTTTTTTATATGAAATTCCCCCAAAAAAATGTAAAAATCAAAATTTTTTAACATTTTCGGCCAATTTGTTTTATGCTACATATGTTTGGTAAAAAAAAAATTGCAAAAAGCGTATTTTGATTGGTTTGCGCAAAAGTTATCGCGTTTACTAACAAAGGGAAAGATTTTTGTCATTTTTGTTGTTTTTTTTTTTAACGCGTAATGGCGGCGATCTGCGATTTTTTTTGCGGTACTGCGACATTGCGGCGGACAGATCGGACCCTTGACTGACATTTTTGACACTTTTGAGGTTACCGGTGACATTTCTACAGTAATCAGTGCTATACATATGCACTGTTACTGTAAAAATACACTGGTAGTGAAGGGGTTAACTTTATTTGAGAGGGAGGGGCTGTGTGTGTCCCTAGGGGCGTGCTTTCTACTGTGATTGGCTGTGGCTTAAACTGTAGGAACAATGATCAACGGTCCTACATTGTAGAACCGTGTGATCAGTGTTTCTACACCAGGGAGAATGACAGGAGGCTTGTTTATATTAGCCGCCTGCCTTTCTCCCTCTCCCCCGACGATTGCCGAGTGACCGGCGGACATTGGGTCCGCCGGTCACACGCGCGGGGGGGGGTCCGTGACCGCGCGGGAGCGGGAGCGTGCCTCCGGCGGCGCGCGCTCACTCCCCAGAGCCTCACAGGCTAGCGACGTAGACCTACGTCGCTCTGCCTGTGAGGGGCTGACTGCCGCAGTAAATATACTGTGAGCAGTCGGCAAGTGGTTAAGTGCAAAGGAGGGATTTTGGGTCTTATAGACCCAGATCCCCCCACTAAGTGCACCTGTCACTGCCTATTACTGTCACAAGGGATGTTTACATTCCTTGTGACAGCAATAAAAGTGATAAAAAATAAATAATAATTAAAGGTACAGTGTAAAAATAAAAAAAAAAAATAAAATAAAATATATGAGAAAAAAAATTAGAAAAAAAAAATGTAAAGCGCCCCATCCCTCCATGCTCACGCGCAGAAGCAAACACATACGTAAGTCACGCCCGCAAATGTAAACAGTGTTCAAACCATACATGTGAGCTATTGTCACGATCGTTAGAGCGAGAGCAATAATTCTAGCACTAGACCTCCTCTATAACTCTAAACAAGTAACAATCTTTAAAGCATCGCCTATGGAGATTTTTTAAGTTCTGTGGTTTGTCGCCATTCCATGAGTGCGCCATTTTTAAAGCATGACACGTTAGGTATCTATTTATTCGGTGTAACATCATCTTTCACATTATACAAAAAAATTGGGCTAACTTTACTGTTTTCTTTTTTCTTAACTCATGAAAGTGTATTTCTTCCAAAAAATGCATTTGAAAAACAGCTGCGCAAATACAGTATGACATAAAATATTGCAACAATTACCATTTTATTCTCTAGGGTCTATGCTAAAAAAAATATATGTAATGTTTGGGGGTTCTGAGTAATTTTCTAGCAAAAATACTGATTTTAACTTGTAAGTAACAAGCTGTCAGAAAAAGCTTAGGCTTGAAGGGGTTAAAATAGGTTTTAAATAATTTATCTGCAAGAACAAAGGCTTCAGAGAAACAGCTTTGATGCAGAAAACACTTTAATTGCCCCGAAACATGCTGGCTGTACACCCCAACCAATAATAAAACCACATGTAATCATGATTGATCTGTCTGCCTTTTGCCAAAGAGCATACTAAATTGATTTTTAATTTAGGTTATTAAACTGCTGTAGACTTTAGTAAATGATAGATGCCAGACATACTACATACAAGCTATGCAAACATTATTCTTACCTTAGCAAAGCACTCTTTCCGTCACTTCGCATACACTGCACTTGTCGTGTTTGATAACCAATCTCTGTATCCCATCTATCGAATCTTTCTTGTGATAGATGGCTCTCCTGCCTAAAAGTACTTCTTTCACTTGAATCTGAGCCAAAATCCAACATGGTCCTTCCACTAAAACTTATTTCCTTCAGATGAGGCAACCTACACTCGCTCCAAGGTCCAACCTTAAGACTGTACAAATGTTCTTCTTCCCCAAAGGAGCAGAAACCATAGAATGCACAAGGCCTCCATTCCGTGAGATTTGGGCAGTCTGAGCCACCATACAAAGATGGAGAAATGACAAAACGAGTCCTGTGCTGCAGATGTTTCCCACAGTTTTTACTGCACGTAGACCATGGTGAGAATTCCGATACAATACAATCCTGTGGGCATGGAACCAGACATGATTGTTCTTCTGCAGGTCGTGGAGTAAAGTACTCACAGATTTCTAGAGATGTTATGGATCTATTGTTCTTGTGGACACAATTCACTTGCCTGTGCTGTAGTCCTCGTTGGGCTGTGACACATTCTGAGGTTCTCGATTTAACCCCAGTGTGAGGATAAGGTACAAGAACACACTGGTCCCATTCTGTAGTCTCCCACTCAAAGAGTTCTCTGTGCCAGCTGCAAATTTTAAAGCAATTCTGCTGGCTTGCCGGCTCCTCCTCTGGGTCACAGTTTGAGATGTGGGTAACCCAGCTGTCCCCATGGACGCACCAAACTGACCGACTCTGTAGCCCACTTGGTCCGCATTCACCTACGCATTGACCCCATGGACCTGCAAGATGAAGAGACTTTTATGAGCTGTCAGTAACACAAAATAAAATGATTGAATAAAAGATAAGCATAAAAAGGAACTTGAGCATAAAAGAAGTCATAGAAAACTTACTATGGTCACCTCCCAAGTGAAAAATCTATTCTCTCCTATATAGATGCGTTACATTGAGAGAATAAAGGTTCCTGTAGTCATAAGAAAGCAGTTGGAAGGTTCTGCTGTTGCATAAAAGTATTTCAAAACCATTGAGTTAGCATAATATAAAGACCAGTCAACAAATATAAGGTTATATAAGGCTTGCTACACACTGTCCGTTGAACAAAAACGCTCATTTTTAGAGGATAATATTTATAGTAGTCCACTGGCTTCCGCTCACCCAACAAATTAAATTCAAAATACTAACAACATCTTACAAAGGCATCCACAATTTAGCCCCCAGCTACTTCACTACCCTATTTTAAAAATACCAACCTAATCGCTCTCTTAAAACCTGATGCTCTCTAGCTCCCTCGTCACCTCCTCCCATACTCACCTCCAGGACTTTTCCAGAGCCTCTCCAATCCTATGGAACTCTTTATCCCAATCTGTCAGATTATCTCCTACTCTATTAGCTTTTAGACGAGCCCTGAAAACCCTCCTCTTCAGAGAAGCCCATTTACCACTACCACTACCCCCACTTAACAACCGTATTTCCATTTTCTCCATCAGCTCATCCCCCACAGTTATTGCCTTTTGTTTCACTCGACCCTCCTTTCTAGATTGTAAGCTCTAATGAGCAGGGTCCTCCAATTCCTCCTGTATTGAATTGTATTGTAACTATTGTCTTCCCTCATATTGTAAAGTGCTGCGCAAACTATTGGCGCTATATAAATCCTGTATAATAATAATAATAGTAGGTCCAGTAAATCAAGCAAGAAATCACTGTGTGGCCAGTTCCTAAGCCTACTATTCAAAAATACCAACCAATTTTGTGTTGCAGTCAAAAGAACAAATAGGTTAGGTTGTTGCTACTAAGATATAGCAGATGTAAAAGGATACTAAACACACTCTGTTTTTTACATTTAATTTCACGGCAATTTACATGATCCCTTCTATTTCTGTATGTAGATGATGGCACTGTAATACTGTACTCTGAACCTTTTTTCTAATTAATATACAGCTGTCACATGACTCAGATCTTTCCCAGCCTGTCAGCAGGGAGACATAAGCAGGAGGAGCTTTCCCTCCTCTGCTGCTGGTCACAAAAAAGCCCTTGGAATACAAAGTCAAAATAAATAATGAATATCAATAAACAGTTTTAAATTTTCATACAAATATATATTTGAGATCATACATTTTTTTTTTTTTTTTTTTGGCCATAACATGGTGTGGGTGGATTTTTACCAGTTACAGACTGTGTTACGCCCCTCCAGCCCATGTCTTAGAATGACAGGAAGGTGAAGCCTCCATCAATTAGAATGTAACATCCTATCCTTATTGTGTTTAGCTGGGTAGTGTACATGGAGGAGGAGGGAGAGAATGGGCTGTTGTTTTCCACTGTATACACGCCCACATGTGTGACTCTATAGTCACATGGGCTGCTCAGATGTGATAGGGAGGAAATTCTCACCATAGAAACTCACTGAAAACTGAGCATGTGCAGAGCTGCCACCACAGGTGCAAAATCCCTGGCTGAACTGGGGATTTGGACAGAAGGGGGAGATAGAGAACAGGAGAATCAACCAGGTTTTTTGCAAAATACAGAAAACAATCTCATAGTGACCGAGCGAGTATGAACAGCATGTAGCACATCATTTATTGATCGTTTTTTATAATGTGGGTTTAGTGACACTTTAACCGGTTGATGACCGCCGCACGACTATATACTGCGGCGGTCAGCCCTGGCCAGGCAGAGTGACGTAGGGGTACGTCACTCGCCTGTCACTGACTTGCGAGCCAATTGCGGGCGGGCGCGCGCCCGCCCCGGCTCGTTCACTGACAAGTCAGTGCATGTGACCGGAGGACTCGATCGTTTGCCGGTCACTCGCGATCGCTCCGGTGAAGGGAGAAAGGCGGACGGCTTATGTAAACAAGCCGTCTGTCATTCTTCCCTGTGTAAAAATGAAGATCAGACGGTTCTACTATGTAGGACTGTTGATCTTTGTTTTTACACCAATAGCCATGTCCCTTTACAGTTAGAAACACGCCCCTAGGAAACACTTAACCCCTCCCTCTCTAATAAAGTTAACCCCTTCCCTGCCAGTGTCATTTTTGCAGTACCAGTGCATATGTATAGCACTGATTACTGCAGTAATGTCACTGGTAACCCCAAAAGTGTCAAAAATGTCAGTCAAGGGTCCGATCTGTCCGCCGCAATGTCGCAGTACTGCAAAAAAAATCGCAGATCGCCGCCATTACGCGTTAAAAAAAAAAACACCAAAAATGACAGAAATCTTTCCCTTTGTTAGTAAACGCGATAACTTTTGCGCAAACCAATCAAAATATGCTTTTTGCAATTTTTTTTACCAAACACATGTAGCATAAAACAAATTGGCCAAAAATGTTAAAAAATTTTGATTTTTACATTTTTTTTGGGGGGGAATTTCATATAAAAAAATGTGAAAAATATTGTTATTTTTGCAAAATTGACGCTCTTTTTTTGTTTATAGCGCATGATCAAAAAATCGCACAGGTGATCAAATACCACCAAAAGAAAGCTCTGTTTGTGGGAAAAAAAGGTCGTTTAGGTACAGCGTCGCACGACCGCGCAATTGTCCGTTAAAGTCACGCAGTAAAAAATCGCAAAAAAAACCCTGGTCTTTTAGCAGCCAAATCCTCCGAGGCTTAAGTGGTTAATAGATAAAGTTCTTTATTGGACCAATACCTTGGATGTGAGCTATACGGCTATATAAAGATGTGAGACTAATGGCGACCAGTTTAAAGTGTTCCTCCTATATAGAACTAGATGAGGGTGCACTTTCCCATGCACCAAAGGCCACTTATTTAAAACTTTTATTGTAAATCATGAAAGGCATGTAAATTACCATAACAGATATGCCTGTAAGGTGATCTTTCTCTCAGATATGTAATATGGGTACACTCATTCATGTGCATCCATGATGCATTATGGACTATGTGATCAGTTATATAGCGCTGTTAGTGTTTACATGTGATTTTATTATGTGTCCAATGACAGCTGATCATGGATGTAAACACAAGCTGGTTATCGGCTTTCCTCACGCTGACAGTGCGAGGAAGGGAGAAGAGAGCTGAAAACTTGCTTGTGTTAAAGGGACATCTACACTGATAGTCAGGGCACTGATTATCATTGTCCTGTTTATCAGTGCAGTCCCAACAGTGCCCACCAGTGCTGCCAATCAGTGCTCATCAATGCTGCCAATTAGTGAGCAACAGTGCTGCCAATCAGTGCCTCCTCATCAGTATCACCTATCAGTTCTGCCCATCAGTGCAAAATACTAGTGCCTATTATTGCCTATCAATTTCCCCTTTCAGTGTCCATCAGTGAGACCTATCAGTGCCCATCAGTGCTGCATATTAGTGCTGCCTATCAGTGCCCTTCAGTGCGGCCTATCAGTGCAGCCTCATCAGTGCACACCAGTGCCACCCCATCAGTGATGCCTCATTGATGCCCATCAGTGCAGCCTATCAGTGCTGGGGAGCTACAGTTCATTGAGGAAACCATGAATACCAACATGTACTGTGACATACTGAAGCAGAGCATGATCCCCTCCCTTCAGAGACTGGGCCGCAGGGCAGTATTCCAACATGATAACGACCCAAAACACACTTCCAAGATGACCACTGCCTTGCTAAAGAAAGTGAGAGTAAAGGTGATGGACTGACCAAGCATGTCTCCAGACCTAAACCTTACTGAGCATCTGTGGGGCATCCTCAAACAGAAGGCGGAGGAGCGCAAGGTCTCTAACATCCGCCAGCTCCGTGATGTCGTCATGGAGGAGTGGAAGAGGATTCCAGTGGCAACCTGTGAAGCTCTGGTGAACTCCATGCCCAAGAGGATTAAGGCAGTGCTGGAAAATAATGGTGGCCACACAAAATATTGACACTTTGGGCCCAATTTGGACATTTTGACTTAGGGGTGTACTCACTTTTGTTGCCAGTAATTTAGATATTAATGGCTGTGTGTTGAGTTATTTTGAGGGGACAGGAAATTTACACTGTTATACAAGCTGTGCACTCACTACTTTACATTGTAGCAAAGTGTAATTTCTTCAGTGTTGTCACATGAAAAGATATAATAAAATATTTACAAAAATGTGAGGGATGTACTCACTTTTGTGAGATACTGTATACATAATATATTATGAAAAATGATTTTTTTTCCTTTCCATATTTTTGGTCTGTTTTTTGTTTGTTTAGCAAAAAATAAAAAAAAAAAACAGTGGTGATTAAATACCATTAAAAGAAAGTTCTATTTGTGTAAAAAAATTATAAATATTTAATTTAGGTACAGTGTTCTATGACTGCGCAATGGTCATTCAAAGTTTGACAGTGTTGAATCATGAAAATTGGCCTTGGCAGGAAGGGGGTAAAAGTGCCCAGTAGGCAAGTGGTTAAGATGATTCCCAGTGTGCCTTGCTCATAGATAAACATTTATGCATATGTGCATATACTTGCTCTCATTTAATGAAATAATACATATGTAAGTCATACATATATTTACTTTGTATTTATGCCAGTACTATCCAATGTCTTACTGTAAGATCTGTGTAAACATCCAAAAGCTGAAGAACAAACAGTGTCAATGAGAATTCATGTGTTCATTAGTGAGTTAACTTGGTGGTAGAAACTGTTCTTAAAGTGGTTGTAAACCTCTGAAATTAATAAAGAACAAAGCATATCATATCCAAGCATATAGTGTGTACTTGCCTCAATCCAAAACACTTAAGCCCCGTACACACGTACCGATTGTCGGCCATAAATATTCGGCCGATGACCGATCGGCCGATTGTAGGCTTGTTAGTATGATGCTTCCGACAGCCGACAGCGCATTTTCGGCCGAACAGAATCTGTTGTGCAGGCATTAAAATTTTTGGATGCCAACACCAGAACGGCCGATTGTTCGCCAGTCAGTACAGAATTCGGCCGACAAACAGCCGATTAGCAAGACTGGGCATGCTCAGAAAAGAAAAAACACACGGAAAGTTAACCATCACATGACATCACTTCTGCAGTCGGCTGTTGGCCGACAAAATTTGTGTGCAGTCTTTTGCAGTTTTCAACAGACAAGACAGCCCTGGACAAAAGACGGCCGATCGTTCAGCCAACGATCGGTACGTGTGTACGAGGCATTAGTGTGGATCCTGTCTGCTCTCTCCTTTCCCTGTTATCTGCATAAGATACCAGGCAATCCGTAGGGGTGGCCACCTACCTCTAGCAACAGCAGGTGACTGACAGCCTCATATGTGTATGTTTTCAGATGAGGTTGTGTAGAGGGAGGTGTGTCCTGTCCCTCCACTCATGTCTCAGATTACACTCGGTTTTGTGCTTTGCAGTGTTTTACATCAGATCCCAGTCTCCTGGAAGCTGAGAAATACCATCTTACTTACTTTGGAAGGTTGTGGAGGGGAGAGGGCTGCAGATAAACAGACACAGCTTATGCAGGAGGATTTAAAGGGTAATTCCATTCAAATTCTATCTAAGCTTAAATCTACTTCCACCTCCATTCTAAGACTATTCTATCTACAATGTAAAAGTAAAGATGTCTATACTTACTGATTCGGAAGCCGCTCTGGTCCAGTCAAATGACTAGCTTCCAGCGCTTCAGTGTAGAGCCGGGATCGGCAACCCATTTACCTGTCGACTGCGGGAAGCTGACAGGTAGATCACGAACAGGGCTGTGCCGATGCTTTCCCCCTTTTATTAGCAGAGCGGAGTGAGAGGCAAAACAGTGCTGAATGGAGGGCAAGAGGACGACAGCTGCTTTAGGTAACTTTGCAAGTTAACCATCAAATGATTGGTTGCTAGGTGGTCCTACCAACCAATCATCAGTTTGTTAACATGAAAAGTTAACTCTGGCACCCTCCATCCAGCACTGTGCTGCCTCTCACTCTGCTCTGATGTACAGCCGATGTAAGGTAGGTACCTACACACTGCTGTGTATTATGAAGAGGCAAATGTCACTACTTCTAGGGGACAGAAAACACTTCTTGGGGGGGGGGGGGGGGGAGGAAACAGAAATGGGGGGGGGGGGGCAGAGGACACTACTGTGTGTGTGTGGGGAGATGCAGAGGACACTGCTATGTGGAGGGGGGCAGAGGACACTACTATGGGGGGGGGGGGCATAGGACACTACTATGGGGGGGCAGAGGACACTACTTAGGGAGGAGGAGGACACTGCTATGGGAAGGGGTGGCAGAGGATGCTATTGTGGGAGGGGATGGCAGTGGAAACTGCTATGGGGGCAAATTAGTGGCGGGGAGAGGGGACAGAGGACACTACTGTGTGTGTGTGAGGGGGGGGGGGGGATGCAGAGGACAGTGCTATGCAGTGGTAACAGAAGACACTACTGTGGGGGGTGCAGAGGACACTGCTATTGGAGGGGGGGGGGGGGGTAGAGGGCACTACAGTGGGAGGACAGTGGGCGGGGGACACTGCTTTGGGGGGGTCACAGGGCACTACTGTGGGGGGGGGGGGGCAGAGGACACTACTGTGTGTGTGTGTGTGAGGGGGGGGATGCAGAGGACAGTGCTATGCAGAGGTAACAGAAGACACTACTGTGGGGGGTGCAGAGGACACTGCTATTGGGGGGGGGGGGGTAGAGGGCACTACAGTGGGAGGACAGTGGGCGGGGGACACTGCTTTGGGGGGGGTCACAGGGCACTACTGTGGGGGGGGGCAGAGGACACTACCGTGTGTGGGGAGGCAGAGGACACTACCGTGTGGGGCAGGAGGCAGGGGTGCCTGTGTGTGTGTGGGGGGGGGGGCGAGGACACTAGTAAGTGGGGGTGGCAGAAGGGCAGAGAACACTACAGTGGGGAGGGGGCGAGTACATTACTGGGGGAGTGGTGTGAAAGGGGGCAGAGGACACCAGTGGGGGGGGGGGGGGTAGAAGATACTACTGTGAGGGGGGGGGAGTGCTTTGAAGCCGGGCAGAAGACACTACTGTGACACACTATGTATCTTTTTTATTTGGGCTTTATTTATTTAGTTTACCCATTAACCCCCCCCCGGATTTGGACACAAGCAGTGCTGCCAGCTCCAGTGGTGTGCCCCATCCTGCGCCCTTCCCAACTGCCAGAAGATTGACCCAATGCGCCATAAAGGATCTGTGATGTTCCTGCCCATGCTTAAAGTGAAAGTAAACCCTCATAGGAAGCTGCCATCTTGGCCTCTGTTTAATCTTTAACCACTTTAGCGCTGCTCACTGTGCTGTTACTGCGGCAAAGTGGCTCGTTATCGTCTGGCGACGTATACCTACGTCACCAGACATTTCCCTCTCTCGGCGGCTCGGGCGCGCCGCCGGAAGCTGGCTCCCGCTGTTTTCAGTCACAGCGGGAGTCGGGCCAGGGGAAGAGAGGCGGTGATCACCGCTGCTCTTCCCCGATCGTCGGGGATCGAGTGTGGAGATCCGCCCGCTTGTGTAAACAAAGCGGGCGGATCTCCTAAGTGACAGGCAGGGACAGATTACAGGATTCAGCATAGCTGAACCTGCGATCTGTGCCTGTGTCACACAGTCCCCTCCCCCCACACAGGTTAGTAAGCACCAGGCATACATTAACCCCTTGATCACCAATAAAAGTTAACCCCTTCCCTGCCAGTGTCAATTTTACAGTAACAGTGCATATTTATAGCACTGATTACTGTAGTAATGTCACTGGTAACCCCAAAACTGTCAAAAATGTCAGTCAAGGGTCCAATCTGTCCGCCGCAATGTTGCAGTCCCGCAAAAAAAATCGCAGATCGCCGCCAGATCGCCGCCATTACTAGTTAAAACAAAAAACAATAAAAATGATATCAATTTCCCGTAGTTAGTAGCTGCGATAAATTTTGCGCAAACCAATCAAAATACGCTTATTGCGATTTTTTTTTACCAAACATAGGTAGCAGAAAACAAATTGGCCTAAAATGTTAAAAAATTTAGATTTTTACATTTTTTTGGGGGGAATTTCTTATAAAAAAATGTGAAAAAATATTGTTATTTTTTCAAAATTGTCGCTCTTTTTTTGTTTATAGCGCAAAAAGTAAAAATCGCACAGGTGATCAAATACCACCAAAAGAAAGCTCTATTTGTGGGGAAAAAAGGATGTCAATTTAATTTGGGTACAGTGTCGCACGACCGCGCAATTGTCCGTTAAAGTAACGCAGTGCCGAATCGCAAAATATGGCCTGGTCAGGAATGGGGTAAAATCTTCCGGTCTTAAAGCGGTTAAAAATACGCTCATTGAGAATTTTTTTGTCAAAGACATGTAGCTAAATACATTTTGGCCTAAATATATGACAAAAATTGAATATATTGGATATTTTTTAACTGTCAAAGTAGAAAAATATTGTTATTTTTTCAAAATCGTCACTTTTTTTATTAATATCACAAAAAATAAAAATCGTAGAGGTGATCAAATACCACCAAAAGAAAGCTCTGTTTGTGGGGAAAAAAGGACGTAAATTTCGTTTGGGTATGGCGTTGTATGACCGCGCAATTGTCAGTTAAATTCGCACAGTGCCGAATCGCAAAAAGTGGCCCAGACGTAAGACAGCAAAATCCTCCGGTGGTAAAGTGGTTAACTGCCATGGCGCTGCACATGTGATCAGTTATGACTCCAGCCATTGGATGGTTTGATGGTTGAGAGCACAACCAAGGTGACAGTAAATATTTCCGGCATGCCAGGAATGTAACTGTTTTTTGAAACTGTTAAAGGGTGGGTTTACTTCCACTCTAATGAAATAAAATAAGTTATTGTGCAAACACTGCCAGTATGATGGTCTGAGCTAAACACAGTTCATAAGTCCATAATGGCAGCTTGATTGACCCCAGACCTTCTCTTGATTTTAAGATATGTTTTATTTCATTCTACTCAATGTGAGTGCATTTTTTACTGTTCTAATTATCAGACACCAACTTGCTTTACATAGAAGCGCCAAAGACATAGGTGTGTTACTAAGGCCCCTTTCACACTTGTACGACCTGAAAGTCCTGCGACTTTGACATGACCTTGATCCGACTTGAAGCAATGCCTGTGTAATCTTGAGGTCATTGGACCTCAAGTCGCATCAAAGTCGGACCAAAGTAGTTTAGGGACTTCTTTGATGTCGCTGCCACTTGAAGTCGCACAGACATGAATTGTACTCATTGGAAATCATGGGGTACGACTTGTGCATCTTTGCATTACCAAGTTGCAAGACAAGTCGCACAAGTTTGAAAGGGGCCTTACAGGATTGCCAACTAAAAAAAAAAAAAAAAAGATAACGAATGCAGCCATCATATCTACGGATTCCTACCCTGCAATATATTATATTTTCGCTTTTGGATTTAGCTAGAGTTCAATGTTTTTGAATGAATACATAGCAGAATTAAATTATGGGTTTAATAATCAAATTCTGTTAGGACCACACATGCTTCTTTTGCCTTTGCCAGTCTTATAAAAATAAAATCTACTTTTTCAAGTCTCCCATAAAACAAAAATGATAGGTATGTAGGTTCTCTTGGAGCAAACAACTCCGCATAAATAAAAAAATCTTAGATTTTCTGAGCGCGCCAATATTAATAGTAAGCGCCCGTCCCCTGTTTTGTGCCATGTTTATTGATATGAACTCGCGCTTTTGCTACTGAGCCATTATTCCGTGTTGCTATATTCCAGCACGCTTCAAGGTTACCGTCAGTCAAAAGAAAAAGAGAGATTGTTATTTAATAAAAAAAATGCATGAGAATGTTCCAATAAAAATATTCAGTAAGACTATATGCGGCAAGTTAAACTGCGGCATTGCAATCACTTACAAGTAATGATTTTATATATTTTATTATTATGGAGATTGCATCAAATCAGAAAATAAGTCAAGGAATAATTTATTCTAGGTGATCCATATTACAAATCTGCCTCCATCCTTATCCTGCCATAGTTTAGAAGTTTTTTTTTTTTCATTGGCAGATGCTGTAATGACAGGAGCCTTGCTTTGGCTGTCTTTTGAGGGTGAACAGACTCATGACGGGGTCTTTTTTTACAAAGAACAAGTGCCAACGCAGCAGGCAGGCTTCAAACTGGTCACAAGCAACCCGTCCATAACATAACACATAAATACTCAGCAACATAAATAAATTTGTTTTCTGGCAAGGATATAGATTAGGGATAGACCAATATGGTTTTTCCAGCGCCAATACCGATATTTTGGACACAAAGTATCGGCATTGGCCGATATGGGACGATATTCTGTACATTCAATCACACATTCAATGCAGAGCTACCAGTGCCTCCATCAATGCAGCGTGACCAGTGCCTCCATCCAATGCAGAGTAACCAGTGCTCCCATCCAATGCAGAGTAAACAGTGCCCCCATCAATGCAGAGTAACCAGTGCCCCCAAGAATGCAGAGTGACCAGTGCCCCCAAGAATGCAGAGTGACCAGTGACCCCATCCAATGCAGAGTGACCATACCCCCATCCAATGCAGAGGGACCAGTGCCCCCAACATTGCAGAGTGACCAGTGCCCCCATCCAATGCAGAGTGACCAGTGCCCCCAACAATGCAGAGTTACCAGTGCCCCCATCTAATGCAGAGTGACCAGTGCCCCCATCCAATGCAGAGTTACCAGTGCCTCCAACAATGCAGAGTGACCAGTGACCCCAAACAATGCAGAGTGACCAGTGCCCCCCATCCAATGCAGAGTGACCAGTGCCCCCATCCAATGCAGAGTTACCAGTGCCCCCAACATTGCAGAGTGACCAGTGACCCCATCCAATGCAGAGTGACCAGTGCCCCATCAATGCAGAGTGACCAGTGCCCCCATCCAATGCACAGTGACCAGTGCCCCATCAATGCAGAGTGACCAGTGCCCCCAACAATGAAGAGTGACCAGTGCCCCATCCAATGCAGAGTGACCAGTGCCCAAATTCCAATGCAGAGTGAACAGTGCCCCCATCCAATGCAGAGTGACCAGTGCCCCCATCCAAAGCAGAGTGACCAGTGTCCCCATCCAATGCAGAGTGACCAGTGCCCCATCAATGCAGAGTGTCCAGTGTCCCCAACAATGCAGAGTGACCAGTGCCCCCAACAATGCAGAGTGACCAGTGCCCCCATCCAATGCAGAGTGACGAGTGCCCCCATCAATGCAGAGTGACCAGTGCCCCCATCCAATGCAGAGTGACCAGTGCCCCAATCCAATGCAGAGGGACCAGTGCATGGGGATTAGAGCGCCACCTGATTACACAGAGCAGGATTTTTCTGCTTACCCGACGCAGGCGCTGTCATATGAAGTCCCGCCTCCTGGACCGGCTCCTATGATAGACGTCACCAGTGTGCTGTCTATCATAGGTAGGAACTGGTCCAGGAGGCGGGACTTTGCATGACAGCGCCCACGCTGAGTAAGCAGAAAAACCCTGCTCTGTGTTATCAGGTGGCACTCTAATCCACATCCCCCCCCTTCCACTCCGGAGGCAGCCCAATAGACCCTACCTTAAGAAAATATCGGTCATATCGGCCAAGTTTGTGGCCGATACCGATACTTTAAAAAAAGTGAATATTGGCCTCCGATATTCAGTCGATCCCTAATATAGATCATGTGTCCTAACCAACAAAACAGTAGTCCTTACTTGCAGAGCTGCCAGCATACAATGTCTCACCGTTGGACAATATGCTCTGGCTGCCTCTTCTAAGAACAATAAAAACAGAGGAATATTTGCCCCTAATTACATATGGTTACACACAGCACACCTTCCTGACCAATGGGGTCTTTTTCAGCCTCAGACTATATTTAACAAGTATAGTAAATGTCTGTTTATCCTGCCAGAAATTTAACTGATATATCAAACAATGTTATCTTGTTTCCAAACAATTTTTTTTGTAAAGTACTAATTTCCCTGCTGGAAGAAAGGAATACATAATTGTAGTCCAATTCTCGGTTTAAAACCAAGGTTCCCTCCATAGGTACAGTAGGGTGAGTGAGCATAGCCACGTAGGACAGGGAGAGTGTTATGTGCAGGAGTACCAGGTGAAAATAGTAATTTATTAAATTTTTGTTTTTTGCGTTTAGATACATTTACTTAAAAGTCACAAGACTCTGGTACAAAATGCAGTTGCGGTAAAGTGGTGCAGGCTTTACAGAGTTAAAACGTGGTGAGGAGGTGAAATAGCACCTTATAGCCGCCTGTCAAACGCCCCTTGAAAGGTGTTTAACAATGCATCATTCTTCAGAGGGTGACGAAAATGTAAATGAGGTCTAAGACAATTTGCTATTGCACATGTTGTATTTGTTACAGCTTTTCACCTTTTTTTTCTTAGTAAAGCTTACAAAAAAAATATAAATTTTTCTCGGATAATACCTAGAGTATATCGTTTTAAACACTATATTATCAAATATTGGGACGCCTGCCTTTACACGCACATGAACTTTACTGGCAGCCCACTCTTAGTCTGTTGAGTCCAATATTGAGTTGGCCCACCGTTTGCAACTATAATAGGTTCAACTTTCCTGGGAAGGCTGTCCACAAGGTTTATTATTGTGTCTATGGGAATGTTTGACTATTCTTCCAGAAGCACATTTGTGAGGTCAGGCACTGATGTTGGACAAGAAAGCCTGGCTTGTAGTTTCCACTCAAATAATTCATCCCAAAGGTGTTATATTGGGCTTAGGTCAGGACTCTCTGCAGGCCAGTCAAGTTCCTCCACCCCAAACTCGCTCAGCCATGTCTTTATGGACCTTGCTTTGTGCACTGGTGTGCAGTCATGTTGGAACAGGAAGGGACCATCCCCAAACTGTTCCCACAAAGTTGGGAGCATAAAATTGTCCAAAATGTTTTGGTATACTGATACCTTACACATACATACATACATACATACACAATATCTGCCAAAAGTGAGGACAACCCTACCATTTTTGTAAATATTTTATTACATCTTTTCATGTGACAACACTGAAGAAATGACACTTTGCTACAATGTAAAGTAGTGAGTGTACAGCTTGTATAACAGTGTAAATTTGCTGTCCCCTCAAAATAACTCAACACACAGCCATTAATGTCTAAACCGCTGGCAACAAAAGTGAGTACACCCCTAAGAGGAAATGTCCAAATTGGGCCTAAAGTGTCAACATTTTGTGTGGCCACCAGAGCTTCACAGGTTGCCATTGGAGTCCTCTTCCACTCCTCCATGACGACATCACGGAGCTTGTGGATGTTAGAGACCTTGCGCTCCTCCGCTTTCTGTTTGAGGATGCCCCACAGATGCTCAATAGGGTTTAGGTCTGGAGACATGTTTGGCCAGTCCATCACCTTTACCCTCAGCTTCTTTAGCAAGGCAGTGGTCATCTTGGAAGTGTGTTTGGGGTCGTTATCATGTTGGAATATTGCCCTGCGGTCCAGTCTCTAGAGGGAGGGGATGCTCTGCTTCAGTATGTCACAGTACATGGTGGCATTCATGGTTCCCTCAATGAACTGTAGCTACCCAGTATCGGCAGCACTCATGAAGCCCCCAGCCATGACACTCCCAACATCATGCTTGACTGTAGGCAAGACACACTTGTCTTTGTACTCCTCACCTGGTTGCCGCCAAATAAGCCTGACACCATCTTAACCAAATAAGTTTATCTTGGTCTCATCAGACCACAGGAGATGGTTCCAGTAATCCATGTCCTTACTCTGCTTGACTTCAGCAAACTGTTTTGCTGGCTTTTTTGTGCATCATCTTTAGAAAGGCTTCCTTCTGGGACAACAGCCATGCAGACCAATTTAATGCAGTGTGCAGGGTATGGTCTGAGCAATAACAGGCTCCCCACACCTCCAACCTCTGCACCAATGCTGGCAGCACTCATCCGACTATTTTTATAGACAACCTCTGGATATGATGCTGAGCACATGCACTCAACTTCTTTGGTCAATCATGGGAGGCCTGTTCTGAGTTGAACCTGTCCCGTTAAACCGCTGTTCACCATTCTGCAGCTCAGTTTCAGGGTCTTGGCAATCTTCTTATAGTCTAGGCAGTGGTGTAGCGTGGGTTGTCAGCACCCGGGGCAAGGCAAGTATTTTGCACCCCCTAACCCGCAGGATGTAAGCACTCGAGTCTCTTCCACTAGATTAGTTGAAGAAACCCTTACCCCCTAAGTACATGTATTGTTGGTTATGAAAATACTGATGAAATTAAAGTAAAATGCATCTAAATACAAATTTGAATCATCAGCGTGCCCCTTTTAAATGCAGAGAGACCAGCGTGCCCCCTTTAAATGCACAGAGACCAGCGTGCCCCCTTTCAATGAAGAGAGACCAGAATGCCCCCTTTCAATGCAGAATGACCAGCATGCCCCCTTTCAATGCAGAATGACCAGGGTGCCCCCTTTCAATGCAGAATGACCAGTGTGTCCCCCTTTCAATGCAGAGAGACCAGCGTGCCCCTTTCAATGCAGAGAGACCAGCGTGCCCCCTTTCAATGCAGAATGACCAGCGTGCCCCCTTTCAATGCAGACAGACCAGCGTGCCCCCATTCAATGCAGAAAGACCAGCGTGCCCCCTTTCGATGCAGAATGACCAGCGTGCCCCCTTTCAATGCAGAATGACCAACGTGCCCCCTTTCAATGCAGAGAGACCAGCTGGCCCCCTTTCAATGCAGAGTGACCAGCATTCCCCCTTCAATTCAGAGTGACCAGCTTGCCCCCTTTCAATGCAGAGTGACCAACGTGCCCCCTCTCAATGCAGAGAGACCAGCGTGCCCCCTTTCAATGCAGAGAAACCAGCGTGCCCCCTTTCAATGCAGAGAAACCAGCGTGCCCCCTTTCAATGCAGAGAGACCAGCGTCCCCCCTTTCAATGCAGAGAGACCAGCGTGCCCCCTTTCAATGCAGAATGACCAGCGTGCCCCCTTTCAATGCAGAATGACCAGCTTGAGGGGGACGTCACGTGACCCGCGGCCATCTTTGGACTCCTCCCCTATTTGGTTACCGATATGCACGCTCCTTTGCAAGCTCTGCAATAATGTTATGAACCCATCCTCAAAACGTGAGTGTAATTCTTTATTGAAATAAAGTATAGTGTTAATGCATACAGAGAGCATTAGATAGTCTCTCCTCTTACATACACCACGGATATACGGTTTGGAAGATCTATTTTGAGGACTCCAGATATCATTGAGGATCTGAGGTTTATACACACTGCATATTGTGTTAAAAGGAGAGAAGGAGCGAAGGTGTACTATATTGATTCCTGTGAATATGACATGCTGTTTGACCCTGAAGGGTCACAAGGATAAGGTGAGAGGCAGTGAATGATAGGTGGCACCATGGCGGGATCTTTTGAGTACCTGTTCTGATGTACCATAGAATTGAATGAGTTTGCTCTAGGACCACTACCACTGGGGACAGTTCATCTTTCCTTCTACACTGGCACCTGAATCCTTGGGACTTATTCTGGAGCATGTTATTATTCATTATGTATTACTCATGATTCCCCATTAGGATTGCGCTGCACTATTGCATAATTATTTTTCAGGAGGTTTTGTTTGGATTGCCCTTGAAGTGTTCAGCTGCTAGTCCATTGTATATGGTATATTTGCGTCCAGCGCTGAATATTCCTTTATGTTTAATCCGTTTCAATGCAGAGAAACCAGCGGGCCCCCTTTCAATGCAGAGAGACTAACGTGCCCCCTTTCAATGCAGAGAGACCAACGTGCCCCCTTTCAATGCAGAGAGACCAACGTGCCCCCTTTTAATCTAGAGAGACCAGCGTGTCCCCTTTCAATGCAGAGTGACCAGCGTGCCCCCTTCAATGCAGAGTGACCAGCGTGCCCCCTTTCAATGCAGAGTGACCAGCGTGCCCCCTTTCAATGCAGAGTGACCAGCGTGCCCCCTTTCAATGCAGAGAGACCAGGGTGCCCCCTTTCAATGCAGAGAAACCAGCGTGCCCCCTTTCAATGCAGAGAGACCAACGTGCTCCCTTTCAATGCAGAGAGACCAGCGTGCCCCATTTCAATGCAGAGAGACCAGCGTGCCCCCTTTCAATGCACAGAGACCAGCGTGCCCCCTTTCAATGCAGAGTGACCAGTGTGCTCCCTTCAATGCAGAGAGACCAGCGTGCCCCCTTTCAATGCAGAGTGACCAGCGTGTCCCCTTTCAATGCAGAATGACCAGCGTGCCCCCATTCAATGCAGAATGACCAGTGGGCCCCCTTTCAATGCAGAGAGACCAGCTAGCCCCCTTTCAATGCAGAATGACCAGCGTGCCCCCTTTCAATGCACAGAGACCAGTGTGCCCCCTTTCAATGCAGAGTGACCAGCGTGCCCCCTTTCAATGCAGAGAGACTTAACTGCAGCGGCGGCTTCTCCTCAGTTCCCGCGTCTCCTCGAGTCCTCCCACCTCCTCCTCAGCCAATGGCATGTGTTCGCCTTTCTGCCAATCAGGAAGCAGGTCTCGGACCCGCTTCCTGATTGGCCAGGAGGATGATCCGTGTGACAATAGCGAATTTTCATTCGCTATTGTCACACAATGGGTGGGTTTGGGGCGCACTGCTCTGCGCCCCGGGTCCACCCTTTTTTGAAGCCTATTAGAGCCTCTGGCTCTAATCAGGCGATTAAAAAAAAAAACACACTCTGTGACAGCGCCAGGCTGCTGACTCCCTCGCTGCTAAACTGACTGAGCAGTGAGGAGAGGCGGCATAGGCGGGGCTTGGCTTGCAACGCCACCCCACCCTACACCAATGGACAGGTGAGGCACAGTACAGCCCCCCCCCCCCCCGACCCACCATTTTCAGCCATAGGGCGGCCGCACTGGACATCTCCCAGCCTAAAGATGGAGGCAGCCGCAGACAGTGTGTGAACTGTGTATGTCAGAGTCAGACAGACAGAGTGACACTGCGGATGCGCCCCCCCAGATGTTGCGCCCGGTGCGGCTGGCCCCCCCTGCACCCCCCACGCTACGCCACTGAGTCTAGGCCATCTTTATGTAGAGCAAAAATTCTTTATTACAGATCCTCAGAGAGTTCTTTGCCATGAGGTGCCATGTTAAACTTCCAGTGACCAGTATGTGAGAGTGAGAGCGATAACACCAAATTCAACACACCTGCTCCCCATTCACACCTAAGACTTTGTAACACTTACGAGTCACATGACACTGGGGATTGAACAGGGCTAATTGGGCCCAATTTGGATATTGTCACTTAGAGGTGTACTCACTTTTGTTGCCAGTGGTTTAGACAATAATGGCTGTGTGTTGAGTTATTTTGAGGGGAGAGCAAATTTACACTGTTATACAAGCTGTACACTCACTACTTTACATTGTAGCAAAGTGTAATTTCTTCAGTGTTGTCACATGAAAAGATATAATAAAATATTTACAAAAATGTGAGGGGTGTACTCACTTTTGTGAAATACTGTATGTGTAGCACTGTCCCTGTAGGGATTGCTGTGTGATGACTTCTTAGGCCTCCCTCTGATTACTTGCGGACAGTTGCTGGGGGTTTTTCATATATCCCTCCTTACTCCTATTTGGCTCGTTACTCAATAAAGAGTCCAGGGTATTTGTTTTTTTTGTATTTATTGTGGAACTTGGATGGAAGAAGGGAATAGTGGAATACTCCAACTGAACAATTCACAGTAGATAAGGACAACTCTCACTTGGCCTTACCTGATTACTCGTGGAAGCAGACACACTGCTCTTCTTGCTCTCTCTAGCTGCAGACTTGATGCCACTACTTTATCTTCAGGACGCTCTCTAGCATCCCCTTGACTGACACCTGTCCACTGACTCTTCTAGCTGAACGGATGGCCCTCACAGCACAGGCCCCATGACACAGATATGTACTCACTGTAGGCAGATTCAGATCCTTTCCAGTGTCTCCCTTCCAGTCAGCTCTGCAGGACCTCTGGTTTCAGCTCCTCTCTGACTCTCAGGCCCTCAAGTCGTCCACCTGAGGCCGCATGGCAGCTTCTACAGAGGAGGGGTAGCCACCCCCTCCCTCCAGGACCCCTCTTTCCAGCCGAAGACCCCGATCACACGTGCCCTTGGCATATATACAGTCACCCAGCAAGCACCAATGCACTTTCCTCTGCCAATCACCAGGGCTGTAATAATGCCTGTGCCCTCACTTGTCAGGCCTCCTCCCACTGTTCAACATGCCTCCCCACCTGAGCTGAGCTGCACCTGAGTACCACGATCAGACCCCACCAATAAATCAAGCTCCCTGGTAGGCAGAGAGCATTATAAATTTACCTGGCAATTTTCCTGGTAAGCAGAAAGACCCAAAAACCATAATCTCTTCTAGCACCTACCTAGGAGGGTGCTACAAATAGATCATACTTACCAACATATCCTAGGACCTGGGACATTGTTGCCCCTACACAGGATCAACACATGACATGACCACCTTCTACATGGTCCTGCCCCTAATATATAATATAATATTATATAATTATATAATATGCAAGCACTGTCCACTCATTATGGTGATCCCCTCAGTAATTAGCTTTTTTTTAATTACTGTGCATGCTGAGTAACTAAAATAAGGGTGATGGTCTGATCCTGATCTGGAGGGTCAACATTTTGGGACAGTCCCTGCAAATCCGGGACAGTTGTCATCTATGATATATATATATATATATATATATATATATATATATATATATATATATATATATATATATATATTTCTCGCTAATATGTCTTTATTTACATCACACTGTCCAACTAAGCGTCAGTGCAGTGATGTATTTATCTACCACAGCTGTACACCTGCTAGACAGAAGGTAAGTATATTCCCTGCAAGCACCTTTAATTTCAGCTGCTGCCCAATAATTGCATTTTGTTTTTGTTTGATTCAGGAAATTAAAAACATTCTTCAAACATTTCTTTTCTCAAACTTTTTTTTTCCTATTAAAACCTAATAAGACCATCTGCTCTTGGCTGTTAAAGCAGAATATCCATCTGTTTAAAAGCAATGTTTTGTTAACACCAAGTTCTTTGCGCTATTAATGTTACTTAAAAATACAGCCTGTGCCCAGAGAACATGCCACACAAGACTCCCGACTACGACACCAAAAATATATCCTAATGAAGAACTAGAGGAATTTCCTGCCAGAAATGAAATATTGCGTCAATTGGAAAAAAAAAAGTTTTTATTCTGTTTAGGATAGAGAAGGGAATAGATAGAATCTCTAAATTAATAAATATGTAAAAATAGGTTTTCCTATTCCGAATGTTCCAAAACCTGTTAGAATATATCTTTGATTCTTATACATATAATTTATAAAGTGCTTAAGTGAATGATTAATTCTAATAAAATTAAAAGGTGAAATAGTGCTTCTTCTATGTGCTTAAAAAAGTGCTCTGTGCATCCAATGAAAATACAAATATGAAAATATATAAAACTTCAGCAATATAAAACAATATACCAAGTGTGTGCAAATAAGCAAATACACTTAACATTAAGTATCCAGTCCAAACCGGTGCATTAAAACAGTTCTCAGAAAAACAAGGCTGCACCAAATAGCTTGATATGAAAGAGTATAAAAAACCAATATGATAAAAAACGGTGATATGGCTTCTTTTCCTCCACTTTGTGCCGTGATTACACTTCTAGGTGTGCTAAATTCTCACCTCAACTTGAAGTATAATACGCCTGTATTATATATCTGGGTAGCTGATGGTTCCTTATCATCCTTTGTTCCAGCGTAGTATCTGGTGGCAGCAGACCTTTCCAAGGGGATCCTGTGTTCCTTCCTGATCTCGTGCTGTCTGTGGGGATCTTTAAATGCCTCCTTTGTGGTGCGATCTCCTTAGCTGTGTATCTCCTCCTTAGGGCTCATAGGAATGATGGGGCCTGGCTGATGGTGTCCTGTTCTGGAGGTTGATGTGGAGCTCCTCTGATGAGTATTCTATGGTTGGGTGACTTCTGACTCTTCCCAGTATGGTGACTGGACATGAAGGGGGAAATCTCTCCCAACTCTCGGCTTCTCTTCCTCCTGCTCACAAGTGTCCACAATCAGGGGAAAGTTCCCCTTAAAGTGTCATTCCACCTTGTGGGGGGTCCTAGGCCTTCAATGTGCAGACTGTAGACATGAAGCTGATTCTGCTCTGACCTGTGTGAGGATCTTCTCTGTCTCTCCTCCGTGTCCCCGATGGAAGATGGAGGCTTCTTGTCCTGGCTGAGAGGTGTGAGGGTCGTTCTGTGTCTGCACTATGTATCTGGGAACCCAGATCCCAGGTTCCCAGATCCATAGTGCAGACACATTTAGCACACCTAGAAGTGTAATCACGGCACAAAGTGGAGGAAAAGAAGCCATGTGACCGTTTTTTATTATATTGGTTTTTTATACTCTTTCATATCAAGCTATTTGGTGCAGCCTTGTTTTTCTGAGAACTGTTTTAATGCACCGGTTTGGACTGGATACTTAATGTTAAGTGTATTTGCTTATTTGCACACACTTGGTACATTGTTTTATATTGCTGAAGTTTTATATATTTTCATATTTGTATTTTCATTGGATGCACAGAGCACTTTTTTAAGAAGCACATAGAAGAAGCACTATTTCACCTTTTAATTTTATTAGAATTAATCATTCACATAAGCACTTTATAAATTATATGTATAAGAATAAAAGATATATTCTAACAGGTTTTGGAACATTCGGAATAGGAAAACAGTACACCCTATTTTTACATATTTATTAATTTTGAGTTGGATATTACACAATAGCACTTTAACACTTTCGTAACACCCAGAAGCGCACTACAACCCCCTTAAATTATTGGCATTTACAACTGTTTTATAGCACCAGTTCTCGTGGTGCAGCATCAGGGAGACTGGGAGAATCCACGATAGCGCAGGAACCATATCATACATAAACGTCTAGATAAAATCTCTGATAGTTTTTTTTTTTTTTATTTTTATCTTTGTGCTTAAGAAATGTTTCCTTGCATCCTGTCCCAGGGAACAACATGAAGTGAGGAGAATCCCGAGAACTAACAATAAAAAAAACTTTACCCTGCCCCAGTCTCCTGAAAATATGTTTCTTTTTGTTTTGTTTATTTATTTTAATTTACCTTTTTTTCTTTTTACTTTTACTTTGTAAATATTGGTAAATATTGCTTACTTCCTTTGCACTTGACCACATAAGGACATGAGGAGTAGTAAGGATAAATCTCATCCATAGTGAAACAAACAGCATTAGAAACAACATTTTCCACTCTGTCCAAAAATAAGTATTGGATGAAGTTCCACTTTAAAATTTTAAAGGTTACGTCTGTGGCACCCTCCTAGCGTAGAATGATAAGTAAATCTAATTTCTGTAATCAGGGGAGCAGTGATCCTTTGTTCTAGTCTGCTTATGTTTTCACAGACTGTGAGTTTGATTGTTTCCCTCTGCCTCTGGGAGAAGCTTCCAGAACTTAGGGCAGGACATTTAAATAAGTAGCCTGAATATTTACTATGGCCTGGCCAATCCCTTGGGGGGTGTTTCCAGAAGGTGGTCTGAAAGGTGATAAATAGCCTGGACCTCTGAGACTGTTCTGAATGGTTCCGAGAGATTCAGGGGGCTGCTTGCCTCTGAAGCACATATGGACTGAGGGGCTGTTCTGCTGGGTCCTGGCTGTGGCCGGGATGGAGACCTTGGACTAACCTGGAGCTGGATGTAGAATTTTTTACATAGGGATCGTGTCTGGTCTCATGGTTCTCAGCTTTGAGGCCGTGGAATGATCCAAGACTACTTCTTGGTCTCATGCTGTGAGGGTTTTAGACTGTGCTATATCCACAAGGAAAACCATGTCCTCTGCTTAATGTCACTAAACATTTTGGCGTATTCCATGCCCCAATCCCTCTCCTGTTAAAAGTTCTGAAAGCAATAAATCACTTAAAGAAAACCTCTAGACTGCTTATTGGAGCAGGATCGAATGGACTGTTGCTTGGGTGACTGGTGGCCTCTGTACTGTTTGGGGAAGAGCCAGTTCAATTCAGCAGTCCTTGTAGGGGTAGCACTACATGTTCATGCAAAAGCTGACCACTCTACCTCCTTCCAATAAAAGAAAAAGGTGAAATATTTACTTTCCCTGCAGGAATCAAAGCTACTGGCTATTGGTCCTATAGGCAGGGGAAGTCTATTTTCTCCACTGTGGGTGGTGCTCAACCACAGCGGCATTGCAGAGGGAGAGGAAGTCAAGAAAAACCTAGTTCCTCTATGGATTCCAGGGTCACAGGGGCAACTATCTGATTGGATGTTGGCATCCCACCTCACTCTGGTGGCCATCTTGGGTCAGGCAGAGTAATTTTTAGACCCTCGCTTGGCGTACATTTCGCGTGTGGCTAGAGTAGGGACAGGTCACCTGTCTGTCAAGGACAGTGCTTAGCGTCAGAGAGAGGTTCCTGAGGAGTAGGGAAAGTGCAGGGATATGCGGACCTACCTGGAAGCCTCCCTACTTGAGTATGAACCGGCCGGGCCACATTCCACTCCTCAAAACAGACATTGTCAGCACACACGTGACCTTCTGCTAGTGACTCCTTGCTGTTACATCAATAAGTGCTCCCAGGTGGGTTGCCTTCCCGTCAGGAATAATGTATATTGGCGAACTTCAATTACAATATATTTCCTGTTTCTCTGCATCTGGATTCTGAATGTTTACTGCCGCCGCACCATGCTGCACTTCCCACAGGTGAATCTGCCTGGGTTCAGTTTGCCAAGGGTTTGGCAAAGCCTTTTTATAAAAATGTGTCCGTTTTTAGGGCTAAAAGGTAAACTACTGCCAAAAAAGCAGGTTAGGCTCGGACCTGTAAAAGAGGGCATGTACCAATACAAAATAAAAGGTTTTTTAATACTATAGAGGGGAGAGAATATTTTCATGTTCCTTCAAAGGCAGCATTAAAAATACGCAAATCCTTTATATAACATGCTTGGGGTGCCTTAAATATGTATGTGGTGTTACAGAGCAGTGCCATTATCACAGTGTATGCTGACTCAGTGACAGCATACACTTGCAGGGCATAATTGGCTGTGAAATTGAATTTTTTCTTTTAAAATGATCTTGGCTTACATACAACAGCATCCCAATCTGATTAATTTGGGTGTAAGGTAGTTTTAGCAATGACATACGTTTTATTCAATAAACAGCAATTTGGCCAGTGGCCCCTGTTCTAGCTGATGCAAAACTGGCCTGCCACTGGTCAATTTCTGTCAAACTCTCATTAAGAATTATTAGACCGCAGATGAAACATCAGTGTAAAACTGGCTAGCAGCAGGACAGAGTTGTTTGAAATTTACTAGAGACACAGAGTACAAGCAGGTGTTTTACTCTCAGAATTCACAGACTGCAGATTACATAACAGTGTCAAACTGGCCAGTAGCCGGCAGGGGAGGACTGGGCCAGGGGGGCAATCGCCCCCCCGGGCTGCCCTGATGCCCCATAAAAAGGCTGCACCGCTTCTCCCACAGACAATCCTAAAGGATTCCTGGTGAAGGGAAGTAAAAAGTCCCCGCCACTGACAAGGACAGAGCACAGGCACCCCTTCGCATGAATGGTGTAAACTGTGTCTGCGCAGAGGCCAGTTCCATGCCCCACTGTAGACTTTCCTCCCCCGGCCAGCCCCGACTGAGCTTTCCAAGCTCCCCCCAACCAGCCAGCTGGCCAGGTTGGAAACCCGTATGCGGCTGGTGAGTGGAGAGCACCTGGAGCAGAGCTTCAGCATGGAATGGGGGTCAGGAGGAGGCCGGGAAGAGGGAGAGTGGAAGGGGGGCCGAGTCACTGCTCCATGGGCCTCTGGTTTGTACTTGCCCCCTGGGCCGAAAGTTGCCAGTCAGCCCCTGGTAGCAGGACAATTGTAATGAGCAAGGCTAAGGCCTAATTTAGTAGAGACAAAGAACACAGGCTAAGATTTTATTACAGGAATTAAGATACTGCAGAGGACATAGCAGTCCACTTGCTGACCACCCTATAGAACTTTTACTGCTACAGGGCAGCAGCTGTGCGCAGGATCATGTATATATACGTGATCCCGCAGTTCCGCCTGCAGGGGAGCACACACGCACACCTGCCGGGCAGCTTCTGCTGTAATAATAAATAACAACAGAAGCAGATCTGAGGGTCCCGGGGGCTCAATGTCCTCCGGCACCCGCCGTTTGTTAGTAAAACACAGAGAACTGAGATATGCCTATGTGACAGAGGGGAAGAGACGATCCTGTGTCCCTGCGCAGGGACTAGAATCAATCTCTTCCCTTAGTGAAAGCAGCACACACAGTACACAAAAACACTTGTTTAGGCACACAGTTAGCGCTTTGATTGCCCTAGATCAGTATTGGCGCACCCATGGCACGCATGCCACAGCTGGCACGCAGAACCAACTTTGTGGGCACGTGAGAGAGTCCATGGAGAGTTCAGGTTCAGTGGTGGCGGCAGCAAACAGCAGAGAGGTCGAGGTGCGGGGATCTATCTGCACATGTCGAGCGTGTGAGTGGGCGGCCCTGCAGACTCTGTGGGGAAGGTTAACAGGCCTGAGAGCTCAAGAGGGAGAGAAGAAGAGCTTAACCGATTCCTTGACCCCCGAAGAGGCGGGCAGTGGGTGCAGCATCCCCGACGCCTTGCCAGAGCCTGGACTCCTCAAACCTCCTCAACTTCAACAGTAAGAACAGGCTGACTGAGGGCCCAGAAGATGAGGACAGCCGGGAGGCACAGGCTGTGAGGGAGCCGCTGGAAGGAAGAGAGCAAAGAGCAGCCCAAGATCAAGGACGGAGACTGTGCACGATCATACACAGACAAAGACTGGGACAGGGGGGCAGAGCAGGGACTGCAGATAGGGACAGAACTAGAGGTCTCTCTCTCTCTCATCTATCCCTTCACTCTCCTCCCAGCTCCCCCTCTCGCTCTCTCAAGCCCCCCCTCTCTCATCCTCCTACCTCTCTCTCAGTCCCACTCTCTCCCTCTCTCACCTCTTCTCTCTCTCACCGCCTCTCTTTCTGCCTTCTCTCTCTCTCTAACACCCCCTCCCTCAACCCCCTCTCTCAACCTCTCTCTCTCTCATCCCCCTCTCTTTCTGCCCCCCTCTCTCTGAACCCCCCTCACACACCCCCTCTCTCTCGCTCTCTTTCACCCCTCTCTCTCACTTTACCCCCCTGTCTCTCAACCCCCCTCTTTCTCACACCCCTCTCTCTCTCCCACACACTCCCTTGCGCTCTCTCTCTCTCTCTCTCTCTCTCTCACAAACCTTCTCTTTCTCTCTCCCTCTCTAACCCCCTCTCACTCTCTTCCACTCCCCCCCCCCCCTCATACCTCCTGTTTCTCTCACACCCCCCTTTCTCTCTCTCACCCTCCCTCTCTCACTCTTTCCCACAAACCCCTCTCTCTCTCCCACCTCCGTCTCTCACCCCCTCCTCTTCCTCTCACACCCCCCTCTCTCTTTCTCTCTCTCTCTTACCCCCTCTCTCTCACCCCTCTCTCGCACTCTCTCTCTCTTAGCCCCCTTCTCTTTCTCAGCCTTCCTCTTTCGCTAATTGCAGTGTTGGCACATTGAAATAATTAAGTTGGTTTTGTGTTGCAGTTTGGGCACTCGGGCTCAAAAAGTTTTCCATCACCGGCCTTGATGTTTAACTTCTTCCCAGCCAGTGCCATTAGTTGTCATTTTGAGCACTGATCACTTTATTAATGTTGATTAATGTCTGATAGTCCAATATCGCAGTCCCGCTCGCCATCATTACTGGTATAAAAAATAAATAAATAAAAAAATAGGAATTCCATAAATAAATCCCATAGTTTGTAGACGCTATAACGTTCATGTAAACCAATCAATATACGCTTATTGGGATTTTTTTTTTTTTTTTTTTTTTTTACCAAAGACATGTAGCAGAATACATATTGGCCTAAATTTATGAAGAAATTCGATTTTTAAAATTTTTTTATTGGATTTCTTTTTTTTTTTTTTTTTTTTTTTGCAGAAAGCAAAAAAAAAAAAAATATATATATATATATATATATATATTTTAAACTGTCAAACTTTTCTTTCTTTATAGCAACAAAAATAAAAATGGCACTGGTGATCAAAAAATCAAAAGAAAGCTATCATTGTGGGAAACAAAATGACTTAAATTTTATTTTGGTACAATTGCGACCGCGCAATAGTCATTTAAAATAATGCAGTGATGTATCGCAAAAAATGGCCTGCTCATGAAGGGGGGTAAATCTTTGTTTACACTTGCAGTTTGGGGTAGCGATGGTGAAAACATGTGGTTGATTTGCATTTTTACCTTCCTCCAACCATTTTCCCTAAACTCCAAAGGCAGCCATATGGTAGTATACACATGCTGCAGCCACAAAGCTTTGTATCTAAAATGATCCATGCTGTCATGTTCAGTAGGAAGTCCCCCTCGCAAAAAGCAATCAAATAAAAGGAATGAAGCAGCACCGCAACTGCCTTAGAACCATGTGCAATACACATGGCTGTGGCATAGTGATGAAGGCTTTTACAAGTTGGATGAGGGCTAGGATGTGACATAATGCCTGCTCATCTCCTGCCAAATGCCCTCTAAAAAGCAATCCATCACGGATCGCACTTCAGAGTGTGACACCAGTTTGAACAAGCCATAAATCAAGGATTATAGGCCTAACAGGTGTATGCCTAACTTTTATTTTATCTATGGGAAAAAAGAGTTGGGGTGAATATGAGATATATAATGTTTTTTTTCCCCTTTAAAATGAGCAGCACCAAGAACAGTTTGTCAGTAACAAGTGAATGCTGTTTGAGCACCCCATTCTTAAAAAGGCCAAAGGAAATCAAATTCCCAAAACACCACTCCAGAAATAAAAGTCTACTTTTTCATTTTTAAAAGAAAGTCTTGCAGAAAACAAAAAACAGTTTGATCTAAAAAAAAAAAAAAAAAAGGTTTGATCAATATACAATAAAAATCAATATACTCAACATAAATAAAACCCCCATTATAATACCTCCCGAAACAAAAGCCTATCATCATAAAAATGAAAATTAATATACCCTTAAATTAAATACAATTTAACAAAAAAAAATACCCCATCACCCTGCTATACCAAAAGAGGTTTGGTTTGGATGGGACAACTGCAAAAGAAACCAAAAATCCTACACCTAGACCTTTTTACCTACTGTTTGGGGGAGCATTTGCCTCACTCCCATTCCTTCAATGATCCAAGAAAAGGACACTAGGGTGTATAAGCCAACCAAACTGGTTTGGAGCTTAAAGTGTAGGTTCAACTTTTCTGAAAAAAATATGAATTTGAATGGGGCACTGCAGTAGCAAATGGAGAGAGGGGGGATCAGCATTTGCATGGCCTATTAAATTAACCTTTTCTTTAACAATCATTAATTTTGTGACCAGTATTCTCCTTTAATATTGCTGTATGATTGCTTTAGGTACCTTTATATTAGCGATTGACCGATTATCGGCAACACCGATATATCGGGGGCCGACACGCACTTTCCCCGAAATATCGGAATCGGCCTTTTGATTTACCGATATTGCTGATATTTTGGGAAAGTGCTGTACCGGAGTGATGCCTGCAGCTAGAGGCATCACCCCGGTACCAGTGTCCATAGCTGATGGTCGGCTGTCTTTCCAAGGAGAAGCCGCTCGGCTGTCGTTCCAAGGAGCGGGAGGGGATGTCCCCCCCCCCCTCCCGCCACCTTCCGTGGCTCGCGCGGGTCTCCTGTCCCACCGGGAAGAACCGGGAATCCTACCTTCACCGCCGCCGTCTGACCGGGTCTCCATTTCTTTGAATTTGGCGCCGCCGAGTACCTGGAAGTGATGTCATGAAATGACATCACTTCCGGGTACTGGCAGCGCCGAATTCAAAAAACTTACAGCATTCAAAACAGCCAAACTTGGCATTTTGAATGCTTTTAAGTGCATAAGAGGGGTTTGGGGTCTTTTAGACCCCCAGATCCCTCCACAAGAGTACCTATAGACATTAAAAAAAAAAAAAATGTAATGTCCGAAAATATCGGTCAATATCGGCTGATACGGATATCTGATGACCAAAATATCGGTATCGGCGGTAAATAAAACGATATCGGTCGATCCATACTTTATATTGCACACTGCCTGTTTCTTAAAAATAAAAAGGGGACATATTTTGAAGAAATATGGTGGAAATGGTATTCTATATTAGTCTGCTTGTTCATTTGATTCACTATGCAGCAGCTTGGGAGAAACTTTCTGGCAGCCGCACACTGAACAGATGGGAAGCAAAGAAGCTAATGTCAGCAGTCAGGTATAAAACCAACAGAAACCACAGTGACACCAGCATTAAAACACAAAATTCCAAAATGCACTGAATTTTTTGTTTCGAAATGGAAGGGTCCGTTAAGGACACGTACCTCAAAGACCTGTTTGTAAGATGCAAGACAACATAGAAGGTTATTATTACCTGGCTGGTATTATTGGGATAAATTCCAGGGTTAATAAAGTGACCCTTTGGGCAGGGCCTGCCCTGCACTTGGGGGTACCTTTCGCCGTGCATGTGCTTAACAATGCCGAGGACCAGATGGGCCACATTGATGTTAACATCAAACATGGTACCCCTGCTTATAGATGAGTCTTACACTGTGTATAGTAATTATTGTACAGAGCTCCTCTGTGGAGTGTTTTGTCCCATGTTACTACACACCTTCTTCGTTATATGTTACATTTAGGAGGGACACTGCTGACCCCGTGCCCTCTCCACTAGTCCAGTGAACCTCTGCCACCTCAGTCCCAGTGATAGAATGGGGTACTGCTGAGCACAGACCTTTTATGTGCTCTCACTTAACGCCTTCTCTCAGATCCCATACAGCCAGGTACATGAGGTCTTTGTAACACGGGATCCATCCCAGATACTTTAAAGGGAACTGACCTCTAGGGAGGGAGCCAGGATAAAGACCTCCTTGCTACCAGAGGTCGGACCTGCCACCTACACCAGGTACTGACCTGCTGCTGTACTCTCTACACTAGTTACTGATTACCTATAGCGACTGCATTCCTTCTTCATCTTGTCCTGCCAAGTTAACCTTTTGTAGAAGCCTTTGTTTTATACCCCATTGCACATCACAGACCCAGTTTTTTGATACACCAAAATCTACAATGCACTCCCTTAAATTCCTTTAGACTGGGCTTACAGACAGTTTGAGAACTTAACTTACTTCAGCCACATTACAGGACAGTCCATAACAAACTGAACTGAGCTGCCCAGGCATACCTTGACAAAGATTATAGTCCATTACTGGCATCCTTCAAAGCTTGGCAGTTTCTCTGATCTTCCGGTGCTCTGAAGGGCTACTGGGCGCAGTATCCCATATTGGATGCGGTTAGGAGTGGGAATGGGAGTTTCGGGAACCTGACCTTCCCCCTCTTTTATATCAAAGAGTAGAAAGGCAGGGCCCAACAAACCCAACAAACCAAAGGGTAGGAACCCGGCCTTCCCCCTCTTTTATATCACAGGTTAGAAAGGCAGGGCCCAAAAAACCCGGGAAAGGATCCCAATGCTAGTTTCCCCCGCTTGGGTAGGCTAACTCACTTGCTATTTCAAAACCCACACTTGTAGGCAAGCTGCCTAGTACTTGGGATGATCGAACTTTTGAAAAGTTTGGTTCGACCAGAACACCCCGAATTTCCCAAAAGTTTGGTTCAGATTCCAGAACCCCATTGAAATCAATGGGACCCGAACTTCTGGAATCAAAAAACACCATTTTGAAGTCCTAAAACCTAATAAATGCCCCTAAAAAGTGCCTAGGGTTCTGGGTCATGCCCCAGGGACTATGAATCAGGCAAAAAAAGTTCTTAAAAATTGTCGTTTTTGATATATATATATATATATGTATATATGTATACCCCTAACCCAGAATCTGCATAGTGGGATCACCCTGACATGGCAGAGTTCGGTCACCCTGACATGGCAGCGTCAGTGAGTTCACCCTTAACTACACTACGGTCACTCTGACATGGCAGCATCAGTTCACCCTTAACTACACTACGGTCACCCTGACATGGTAGAGTCAGTTCACCCTTAACTACACTAGGGTCACCCTGACATGGCAGAGTCAGTTCACCCTAAACTACACTACGGTCACCCTGACATGGCAGAGTCAGTTCACCCTAAACTACACTACGGTCACCCTGACATGGTCGAGTCAGGTCACCCTAAACTACACTACGGTCACCCTGACACTTAAAGCTATCCCTACAAAAACTAGATTTTTGAATCTAACTATAGTGGTATATAGTACCCTAACTACACTGCATATCCCTTTCCTCACACTAATAATTGCAAAATGACACTGGAGCAACACAAATGCTTCCACTCTCTTCCACAGGCTCTGTATTACAGTGCTAGAGTTTTGGAGGGGCTATGTTATATACTGGGGGGCGTATGGGGAGCGCATTCACTCCTCATTGGGCTCTGGACCCCATAGTCACTCCAATCACATTTTACTGATGTTTCTGGGCCAATCATGGGCTTTTAAAGCCCAGTTCCTGTCCCATTGCATTTTGGGCAGTTCTGGTGGCCGAATTCCGAACTTTTACCGCAAAAGGTTCGGTATTCGGCCGAATTTCGAACACCCAATGTTCGGGTCGAACCGATGGTCGACCCGAACCGTTCGATCATCCCTACTGCCTACAACCTTGTCGAGCTGCAAAAGAAGATATATGAGAAGCAAATAAAGTAAGAGATGCAAAAGAAGTACAGGTATAATATACTTATCTCTTATCCTTGCTTAAATCTCCACACAGTGCTCACTTAAATATTAATTTTTCTCTGAAGTTTTCTGAGCTATTTGTGAATATCGATCTCCTGTGTTCCCCCTGCTCCTCTCATCAACCCCTACATCACTGCTAGACACAGTGGTCCCTGAAGGTTGGCAGAAGGAACCACTGAAAAACAGCAGAGGAACACAGGAGATCAACGCTGCTGGAAGTGTTTGATTCTCAGCAGAACTTTAGAAAGGCTTCTCTTAAAGTAGACTGGACAAAGCCCTGGACTCACTGGTGGCCCTGGGAAGGTTATCGTGTTTCTTTAGCTTAAAATCCCATAAGATCTCGGGAGGAAGAAAGTATTTTTCTTATTCCACAAAATCTTTATTGATAGAATTAAACAAACACAAGACAGCATCACATTTTCAAAATTTTAACGCCCGTAATAGACATATACTAAAGGCATAAATAGAAAGAATTCTGTAATTCTCCACCAGGTCTTGTGTCCTAACCACATTTAGGGAGATGCTAGAAAAAGAACAATATATAAAGGGCATAAAACTTGTAAACAGTAAACTTATAATAGCATCATATACACATATCGTCAATATCAAATTGCAATGCCAAGAGCCAAACTCCTAGAGGCACATTGAGATTCAGGAGATGGTGGGTATCAGGGAGTGGCCTTCATCAGTGACCCACTGAGGAGACACAAAAAAGGGGCCTACAAGTGGAGAGATGTGTCTTCTATAAGGTTGATATAGAAAGATATTAATGTAAAAATGAAGGAAGGGGAGGGAATCCAGGAGGAAAGAATCAAGGAAGGGGAGAAGAGGGGGAGGGGAGGTTCTCTGACAACTCAAAAAGTCAGGATGAGGAAAGGGAAATGAGACAGTGTGCATCTGTGTTCCTCTCTGGCCCCATAGGCGTGCGCACAGGGTGTGCCAGGTGTGCCTGGGCACACCCTTATCACCCCTTGTGGTGCAGATTCCCCCTTTTTAGACCCCTGATATTTCACCAAAGCTCCCTAACTGTACTAACAAAAAAAAAAAAAAAATTGTAAAAAAGAATAAAAAATAACAATAGAACTACAGACACCGATCTCTACCCTACTGACACCATCAGTATATACACATAGATATGTATTTGGGCTTTGGGGTGCACACCCTAATGCAATAGGCTGCACACACCTATGTCTGGCCCAACAGAACAATGGAACGATGCCAATTTAGTAGTACAGTTAAAGCGATATTAAAACCAAAACCAAAAATGTAATATATTGCAGATTGGCAATCATTAGATGCGGTGACTGCATTCATTTTCGCTCTTTCGTTTTTTTTTCACCTCTGTTTTCATCTGGTAATCTGGCCAGTAACACACCTCCTGAATTAGAGTGCCCCCACTCTGGATGAAGGACCACAGAGACACCTTTGGACAGCAGCATTGTTAATCTGGTGGGAGAGGAGTGTTATACTGTATATACTAGCTGATTTATTTGAACTAACAAATAGAAGCCAAACTCCAGCTAACATTATTTAGGCAATTACAGCAGTCTTTTTTTTTCCCTTTGGGATAAAGATTTTACATAAATAAATAATAGTCGATCATTGTAAGCACCCCTTTCAGTGGTAAATGGTTTGTCTGATTCCTGTAACTGCTACATCTGCAAAAGAGCTTTCTCTTTTGAAAAACAACAGATTCACAGACCAGATCATCAGATGAAAATAGAAAGAAAGAAAGCCTAAAAAAGAAAGCAAATGCAGGCACCACATCTAAGTATTGGTAAGCTGCAATATAATAAATGTTTGCTTTTGGGTTTAATATCATAATTGTACTGTCTGCCCTTATGCTTTAACCACTTGCCGTCTGAGTACGGTAGTACTACTGCGGCAAAGTGGTTCGTTATCGTCTGACGACGTAGTATTAACGTCGTCAGACACTCCCCCTTCTGGGCGGCGCTTGCGCGCCGCCGGAGGCTCGCTCCCGCTGTTTTCATTCACAGCGGGAGTCGGGCCAGGGGAGGAGCAGCGGCGATCGCCGCTGCTCTGCCCCGATCGCCGGGGATCTAGTGTGGAGATCCGCCCGCCTGTGTAAACACAAGCGGGCGGATCTCCATAGTGACAGGGAGTGACAGATCGGACTGTTCAGCATAGCTGGACATCCGATCTGTCCATGACTCACTCCCTACACGTCAGTAAGCACCAGGCATACATTAACCCCTCCCTCTCCAATAAAATTAACCCCTTCCCTGCCAGTGTCATTTTTACAGTAACAGTGCATATATATAGCACTGATTACTGCAGTAATGTCACTGGTACCCCCAAAAGTGTCAAAAATGTCAGTCAGGGGTCCGATCTGTCCACCGCAATGTCGCAGTCCCACAAAAAAAATCGCAGATCGCCGCCATTACGCGTTAAAAAAAACACCAAAAATGACAGAAATCTTTCCCTTTGTTAGTAAACGCAATAACTTTTGTGCAAACCAATCAAAATACGCTTATTGCGATTTTTTTTTACCAAACATAGGTAGCAGAAAACAAATTGGCCAAAAATTTTTTTAAAAATTGGTTTTTACATCTTTTTTGGGGGGAATTTCATATAAAAAAAATGTTAAAAATATTGTTATTTTTTCAAAATAAACGCTCTTTTTTTGTTTATAGCGCAAAAAGTAAAAATCGCACAGGTGATCAAATACCACCAAAAGAAAGCTCTGTTTGTGGGAAAAAAAGGACGTAAATTTCGTTTGGGTACGGCGTTGCACGACCGCGCAATTGTCAGTTGAAGTCGCACAGCGCCGAATCGCAAAAAGTGGCCTGGACAGAAGACAGCAAAATCCTCCGGTGGTAAAGTGGTTAAAGTGCTGCGTAAACTGTCGGCACCATATAAATCCTGTATAATAATAATAATAATAATACCGTTTTTATTTTCCTGCCGGCTTCACAAACAATCATTAATAGTTTATGTTTAAAGATCCAAGCAGCTCCTGCTGGTCACACATCAATCAATTTTCCATTGATCTGTTCAGACGCCATTTGATTTTCAATCATACTCAGTATGGTAGAATTTTTATTTTCTGAGTGGCACACAGGTGTCTGCTGACTTGTTCAATCTGAACCAAATTATGACAGTAAAACGTCCATTCAATTTATTTATCTTTTGCATACTCTAAAAAGATTCCATTCAAGATTCTATTATACTGAAACCACATCAAGACAGATATTTCTACCCCATCCATCTGTTTTCCTCTTTGATTCATCCTCCAGGATTCACATTTTCATAGAAACTTTGGAACAAGAAGAATCCAACACAAAGTTGCAGTTTAGATCAAAGTTTTTTTAATGGCACTTGTGTACCAGGGCAATTATTTTTTAATTTTTTTCACGTTAAATTATTTTTTAATTTTTTTCACGTTAAAATTTGAATTTTTTTGCTGGAAATGACCTTAAACCCTGAAAGGATAAGTTCACCTTTGGGAACATGTTACAAGTTACATCCGTTTTTAGGGTGGAACATGTAACATGTTCCCAATGCTGCAGCTGCTGCCCGATTCACAGAGTTCTTTGAAAGACTGAACTACAAGTACCGACATCCTTTCCGGATGTCGCTACTACCATCGAGTAATAGTGCCCCATCTTTGGTGTCAGTGGGACTCCAGGGCAGCCATCAGGGGGGGACAGCCCATACACATGTAGGGGGCCCAGGCGTCCCGAGGGGCCTGGCCGCCTAGGCCCCAACCAACGAGACCAAGTTGTTGCTGATGTAGTAACTAGAAATTGCTAAAGCATGGCGGCTGCAGAGTAAGCCGATGCAGCTGAAGGGATGCGCTGTCTCTTTGCTAAAAGTATAAGGATGTCTCTTTGCTGGATTGGGATGTGTCTGCTGAATATATGAGGCCGTCTCATTATTGGATTGGGATGTTTCTTTGCTGAATACATGGGGATGTCTCTTAGATGGATTGGATTCATTTTCATTTATTAAGTTGTAAGAGTGTTAAAACAGAAGTGGGTACACGTAAGGACTTGGTGGGATGGCGAATGGGTGGATTCGGTGGGACAGCCAGAGGGTGGGCCCTGCAGAATGTTGGTGGTCAGGCCCGGAGGGGCCCAGGTCTAAAGCTGTGTAATGGGCCCTACAATTTCTGATGGCTGCCCTGAGTGGGAGAAACTGTGTCCCATCATTGATATCAAGGGGAGGAATAGTGCCCATCATTGGTATCAATGAGAAAAATAGTGCCCCATCATTGGTATCAGTGGGTGGAATAGTGCCCCATCATTGGTGCCAGTGAAAGGAATAGTGCTCCATCATTGGTGTCAGTGGGAAATAATTGTGTCCCATCATTGGTGTCAGTGGGAGAAATTGTGTCCCATCATTGGAGTCAGTGGGAGGAATAGTGCCCCCATCATTGATGTCAGTGGGAGGGATACTGTCCCATCATTGGTGTCAGTGGGAGGAATACTGTCCCATCATTGGAGTCAGTGGGAGGAATACTGTCCCATCATTGATGTCAGTGGGAGGGATACTGTCCCATCATTGGTGTCAGTGGGAGAAATTATGTCCCATCATTGATCTTAAGGGGAGGAATAGTGCCCCATCATTAGTATCAGTGAGAAAAATAGTGCCTTGTCATTGGTATCAGTGGGTGAAATAGTGCCCCATCATTGGTGCCAGTGAAAGGAATAGTGCTCCATCATTGGTGTCAGTGGGAAATAATTGTGTCCCATCATTGGAGTCAGTGGGAGGAATAGTGCCCCATCATTGATGTCAGTGAGAGGGATAGTGTCCCATAATTGGTGTCAGTGGGAGAATTTGTGTCCCATCATTGATCTTAGGGGGAGGAATAGTGCCCCATCATTGGTATCAGTGGGAGGAAAAGTGTCCCATCATTGGTGTCAGTGGGAGGAATAGTGCCCCATTATTGGTGTTAGAGGGAGAAATTGTGTCCCATCATTGGAGTCAGTGGGAGGAATACTGTCCCATCATTGATGTCAGTGGGAGGGATAGTGTCACATCATTGGTGTCAGTGGGAGAAATTGTGTCCAATCATTGATCTTAAGGGGAGGAATAGTGCCCCATCATTGGTGTCAGTGGAAATAATAGTGCCTCGTCATTGGTATCAGTGTGAGCAATAGTGCCCAATCATTGGTGTCAATGGGAGAAATTGTGTCCCATCATTGATATCAGGGGGAGGAATAGTGCCTCCTCATTGGTATCAGTGGGAGGAATAGTGCCCCATCATTGATGTCAGTGGGAGGAATTGTGTCCCATCATTGATGTCAGAGGGAGAAACAGTGCCCCATCATTGGTGTCAGTGGGAGGAATTGTGCCCCATCATTGGTATCAGTGGGAGGAATAGTGTCCCAGCAGTGGTGTCAGTGGGAGGAATTGTGTCCTATCATTTGTATCAGTGGGAGGAATAGTGTCCCATGATCCGTGTCAGTGGGAGGAATAGTTCCCCATCATTGGTGTCTGTTGGAGAAATTGTGTTCCATTATTGGTGTCAGTGGGAGGAATAGTGCCCAATCATTGGTGTCAGTGGGAGAAATTGTGTCCCATCATTGGTGTCAGTGGGAGGAATAGTGTCCCATCATTAGTGTCAGTGGATCCAATAGTGCCTCGTCATTGGTATCAGCCTGAGCAATAGTGCCCCATCATTGGTGTCAGTGGGAGAAATTGTGTCCCATCTTTGATATCAGGGGGAGGAATAGTGCCCCACCATTGGTGTCTGTGGGAACAATAGTGCCTCCTCATTGGTATCAGTGGGAGGAATAGTGCCCCATCATTGGTGTCAGTGGGATGAATAGTGCCCCATCATTGATGTCAGTGGGAGGAATTGTGCCCCATCATTGGTATCAGTGGGAGGAATAGTGTCCCAGCATTGGTGTCAGTGGAAGGAATTGTGTCCTATAATTTGTATCAGTGGGAGGAATAGTTCCCCATCATTGGTGCCAGTGGAAGGAATAGTGCCCCATCATTGGTGCCAGTGGGAACAATAGTGCCCCATCATTAGTGTCAGTGGGAGGTATAGTGTCCCATCATTGTTGTCAGTTAGAGAAATAATTCCCTATTGTTTTTATCAGTGGGAGAAATAATGCCCCATTATTGGTGCAAGTGGGAGGAATAGTTCCCCATTGTTGGTGTCAGTAAAATAAACAGTGCCCTGAGGGCCAGATAAAGGCAAGCCACAGTTTGGAGACCACTGCACTAAGCCATTGTGCACAAGACAAATTCATCTCAAGCAGAAGAACACATGACGGTCTTCCAAGCGAGCTTAGATAAATCATACCGTATAAAACGGCTTTGATCATGGGGTGTGCAGAGTGCCTTTAAAATGTGTTGCGGCGGACGCACAGAGCAGAAGCAGAGATTGTGTTTATGCCAGTCACTCGAGCGATGATCTTTAAAAAGTGTAACATATTGAATATGCAATCACACGAGGCAGACAGAGACAAGACAACGCGTATTGTAGCATGAAATGTGTTTACCATTGAAAGTGGTAAAATCGATGCTTTTAGCATTAGATCACAGCCAATTGTGAGCAGCAACTTTCTCCCCTCTTTAATGAAACCACAATTGATTTTTCTTTTCATCCCTCTGAATCAAGGCCTCAGAGCAATTTCTTTTTTGTCGAAGGTTCTCACATTTAATTTGGATGGATGCTGAGGGGAGAGCACTTATAAATCAGCCCAGGAGAGCACTTTGGATGGATGGAGTGCCGCGGTTGCACTATATATAAATATGAAGGATCTCACGTTTACATAGAGAAGCTGAAAGGGCGGTATAATCGCTGATCATGACCCGGCAGGGGAAGGGCCACCCAGTGGTGTAATTTGGTTTTGTGCTGCCCTAGGCAAGACTAAAATTGGGCGCCCCCCACCCCTCCTCCTCCTCCTATGTAAATTTGCCCCACTCCTTTTTTAACGGATGTGACTCCCTCCAAAATTGAAGGACTACAAATCCCAGCATAAACCCCTGAGATCTAACGAGAGGGGGTTAAAGGGGATGAGAAAGAGAGAGGGGGGGGTGAGGGAGGGAGAGAGAGAGGGGGGCGAGAGAGAGAGAGGTGGGGTGAGAGAGAGAGAGGGGGGGTGAGAGAGAGAGGGGGGATCAAAGAGAGAGAGAGGGTGATGTGTGTGAGAGAGAGAGGATGAGAGAGAGGGGGGGGATGAGAGAGAGGGGGGGAATAAGAGAAAGAGAGGCGGGTGATCGAGAAAGGGGGAGAGAGAGAGTGGGGGAGAGAGAGGGTGGATGAGAGGGATGAGAAACGGGGGATGAGAGAGAGAGATGGGGAGTGAGGGGGGTGAGTGAGAGAGAGAGTGGGGGAGAGAGAGATGGCTCTAGCAACCAATGGCCAATAGAGTCTCAGGTGGAGGGGGGGGCGGCTTTTTTGCTGCCCCCCTGCAAAGTGCCTCCCTAGGCCTGGGCCTTGTTGGCCTAGGCCAAAATACAGCACTGGGGCCACCAATGCATTACCTTCTGTGTAAGAAATGAAAGGCATGGGCGTGTGACTTTACCCACCGAGGAGTCTATAATCAAATTAATTATATCCACATTTATAGCTCAGATCAGGCATTGGACTGACCTCCTTATAATAATAAAATAAAGCAGGGCTTTTTTTCAGCGGGAACGTAGGGGAACGCAGTTCCGGCACCTCCAGCACTGTATGTATGTAATGGCAAGGAGTTCAGGGTCTATTGATGCTAGCTGCTGGGTGATCTATTGTTGCTGGAGGAGATCTATTTTTGCCCAATTATTGGCTGAGACAGCAGAGCCATTGGCTCCCGCTGCTGTCAATCAAAGTCAGTGATCTAATGAGGAGAGAAAGGGGACGGGGCCTCCATGTCTGAATGGACACAGGGAGTAATGGCTCGGCTCGGGTGCCCCCATAGCAAGTTGCTTGCTGTGGGGGCATTCAACAGGAAGGAGGGGCCAGGAGCACCGAAAAGGGACCCGAGAAGAGGAGGATTGGGGCTGCTCTGTGCAAAACCAGCTACCTAGAACAGGTAAATATAACATGTTTGTTATTTTCAACTAAAGAAGAAAACTAGACTGTACAAACACCTTAAGGCCCCTTTTACACTTGTGCGCTCTGAAAGTCGCGCAACTTTGCCACGCGACTTTGACACAACTTCAACACGACTTGAAGCAATGCCTGTGTGATCTTGAGGTCTATGGACCTCAAGTCGCATCAAAGTCGGACCAAAGTAGTTCAGGGACTATTTTAAAGTCGCTGCTACTTAAAAAACAGATATGAACGGTACGTGTTGGAAATCATGGGGTACAACTTGTCATGTAATTTTGCACTCCCAAGTCGCAGGACGAGTCGCACAATCATGAAAGGGGCCTTATGGCAGTAGTAACAAATAGGATCTAACAAGCTGCACTTCTGAAAAATCATCAGCTTTATTGTCAGTGTAAAAAAAAAAAGCCAGACTGACATCCACCCATCAAGGCATTTTGATATTTTCATAACTCCTCCCAAGTGCCCGCCCCCTGCTTGTATCAGGACTGGGTGCTGTGTACTGAGGCCGGGTGCTGTGATGTTTTCACAAAGCTATGTACAGCACCCTGCCAGCCCTTCCCACCAGCCATGATCTGCCTTCATTGCAAAGAGAAGCACAGAGATCCAGTGATGATATCACTGGTTTTAAAATATGGTATGTACTGAAATTTTTTTTTAATTCATTAGCATATTAATGCGGGCGTGTGTTTGTGAGTGTGGAAGGGGGGAAGAAACCAGGGGAGGCAAAATAGAAGATTACATTTCAGTTTTAGAATGGTTGTAAACCCTTACATATACCCAGTGAAGTGACTATATTCAGCTGATACACATGTAGCACCCTCTAGTGTGCGCTAGAAGTGAGTGTAGGAGAAAACTGATATTGCTGGTCAGGAAAATCCTGAGTCATGGAATTGGGTCAGGGTTATTGGAGGCCAGAGCTGGATGACTCATCTTGGCAGCTCTCTCTGGTACCTCCCCCTGGTCTGGAAGGTTATAGAATCTTCTAAAGCTAGAGTGTGGGGGTTGGAAGGAGCTGCCATGATTATTTGTGGGGCCTCAGCCAATCCCCGGAGATGGGCTGGCAGGGGGCTGACACAACTCTATAAATGGACATGGACCATACCAGTAGGGGCAAGTGGATGGAAGATGGAGATTCATTTTTTGGGAGGCTGTCGGGGGCCCTGAGAGATACCCCCCAGTCTGGGGGGGGGGGGGTAACAAGGGAAACAGTTTCACTCCAATTGTGCTACTTTTAAGGGACTTTGAGTTCCTGCCTGTAAGGGGCTGCTATTGAACCGACAAGAGGTCTGTCAGTCCCCTCAGGAGTGAACCAGCAGGAGCTGTACAGAGGAAGAAAGGAACAAAGTGTGTGCTGGTGGAAGGCTTCAGAAGTTGGAGCTGTATGTAGGAAACTGTATATAAGAGACTGAAACAGTTGTCCCTGAAGATCTGGTTGGAGTCAAGTGGGGATCCCATAATCCCAAACCCCCTGTTAAACAACAAAAACAAACCTCTGGACTGTTCTCTGAGTGCCTGTGAAAATTCTGTGTGTCTGGCTGTGCAGAAGTGGGGAATCCTTAACTTTAGCAACTCCCACGGGGGTAGTGCTACACACATCCTCCTACATAAGTTGTACCTGTTTATTTGCAGCCTGTACAGCATTGTAAAACTCAGAGATGGAAAGGACTTTTATAGACTAACAAAGCAGGGGGTGGAGAGCTGCAGTTACACACTGTACAAGAGCTCTGAGAGCTGATTGGAGGGAAGGGACACACGCCCTTCACACAGCACACAGGAACAGAGCTGAGGCTGTCAAACACAGGCTGTGTGCTGGAACAGCTTCTCCATCACCTTTTTTTCTCTTGGTGTCAGGAAAATGTATCAGATGTGACTCATGCTGATAGCAGAGGAATGAGGCAGCAGACAGAAATTACACTCAAGGCCTGTACACATGTAGCGATTGTCGGCCGTAAATATTCGGCCGCCGAACGATCGGGTAGTATGATGCTTCCGACAACCGACTGCGACTTTTCGGCCGAACAAAATCGGGTGTGCAGGCTATAAAATTTTTGTTGGCCGTCACCAGAACGGCCGATTGTTCGCCAGTCAGTACAGAATTTGGCCGACTAACAGCAGATGAGCAAGACTGGGCATGCTCAGAGAAGAAAAAACACACGGAAAGTTAACCATCACATGGCATCACTTCTGCAGTCGGCTGTTGTTGGCCGACAAAATTCGTGTGCAGTCTTTAGCACTTTTCAACCGACAGGACAGCACCGGACAAAAGACGGCCGATCGTTCGGCCGACATTCGGTACTTGTGTACGGGGCTTAAGTGCTCTGGAGAGAGGCAAGTAAACACTATAGAAATATGTGCTTTGTTCAGATTTCATGTCTGAGGTTTACAACCACTTTAATAAAAATATAAAAGAACAATGGGCACAGGGCACCATAACCAATCAAAGGTTATCTTAGATTGCTTTGCTTGCTCTAATTGCGGCCATACACATTTCAATAAATGATCAATTTCCTTTCCAATCAACTGCTCCAGATAGGAATAATCAATCTACTGTATTGTCAACAAACCATTCAATCAATATGCCACACACAAGGAAGTTGATTTTGATCAATATTCAGAAGATTTAATCATAAGTTATTGATCATAGCTCTGTTTCCACCACGCAATATCATAATCTGATTGGTTGCTCAAGTCATAATCAAAGTATTTCAGAAGTGCCTGACGGATACAAGACAACTGATAACTTTCTGACTCGACAGATCGACTTATCAAATCTGATCCAAACTAGTTGGATGGGTAGTTATGTCGGTTCAGTTGTTTGCCAATTCGATTGATTTGATCGAATCGCACATTGATTATGTAAGGCCACCTTAAAAGGAAGCGGAATCTGCCTGTTGTCTGCTTGTTTTGTCAGATATGTATGGTCTTGTGTATTGGGCTTTGTCTGCGCTATGAATTTCTGGTAAACATAGCTAATATGATCTATTACCATGTAAGTGTTCTATTAAAATGTTAATTCATTGTGACAGGTGCACTTTGCCTCTACAAAGCTGTTATGGTTTACTAGTCCCCGGAGCTTACAGTTTAAAAGAAGGTGATTACATTGTGAATTTATTCATTTTGCTTTTCCTGTTCCGCTCAGAAAGGTTGCTGTATGGTATCTCCCAGCAGAGTTCCTCCGCGTTTGTGAACCGCCAAAAAAAAAAAAAAAGAATAATGCTTAGAAGATGGAGACCGGCCCACATGAAAAGATTCTCAAAACATGTTCCGCCTTTCCTTTGGGCTTATACATTATGTAGCAAAAAAGCCATTGTATTTCAAGATATCTTCGAAGGCAGGAAGGCCGAACCGCAGTAAATGGCTTTTTGTGGCTTTTATGTGATGTGTGCCTGATAGAGAATTGACAGAATCATCAGCTCAAAGGAAAACATTTAACAAAAAAAAAAAATGTTCCTGGGTTCAATTGGTTGGGATGATTGGATGGATGGCAATGGGCAATGGCACCGTGTGATACTGTATATACTGTAGAGATCTGCACAAAGGAAAAATTTGTTTAGTTTCGGATTTGTTCTTTAACCACTTCCCGCACGCTCGCCATCAAATGACGGTGCACTGGTGAAGCTCTCGTCATGGGACGACATCATATGACGGCGCCCAAGTTAGCCAAGATTGCGCGCCTCCGCAGCCGCGGCTCTTTACCTATGTGATCAGCTGTGTCCAATCACAGCCGGTCACATGTAAACAGGGAAGTGCCATTTATCCACTTTTCCTCTCTCACACTGACAGAGTGTGAGATGAGGAGAGGTGATAAGCAGCGACTTCTCACAGAGAAGACTTGTAAAGGTAATCAGGGCACTGATCATCAGTCACCTGATTGCAACTGCAGCCCCAACAGTGCCCATCAGTGATGCCACTCTGTGCACATCAGTGCCACCAGTCTGTGCCCATCAGTGCCACCTATCATTGCCCATAAGTGCCACCTATCATTGCCCATAAGTGCCACCTATCAGTGCCCATAAGTTATTATTATTATTATTATACAGGATTTATATAGTGCCAACAGTTTGCGCAGCGCTTTACAGTGTGGGGGAAAACAATACAGTTACAGTACAATTCAATACAGGAGGAATCAGAGGGCCCTGCTCGTTAGAGCTTACAATCTATGGCATGGCATGATAGCGATCAGCCTGTGGCAATCGGTTCTGCCTTTCAGTGCCCATCATTGTCTGCCCATTATTGCCTGCTCATCGATGCCACCCATCAGTGCCACCCATCAGTTCCCATCAGTGCCGCCTATCAGTGTCACCTATTATTGCCCATAAGTACTGCCTATCAATGCACATCAACGCCACCTATCAGTGCCGCCTATCAGTGCCCAACAGTGCCGCCTATCATTGCTGCATATTAGTGCCTCCTCATCAGCGCAGCCTCATCAGTGCCACCTATCAGTGCCCATCAGTGCAGCCTCCTCAGCACACATCTGTGTAGGAGAAAAATTACTTATTTAAAATATTTGCTAAAAAAAAAAATGTTTTTTTTTTTTTTTCAAAATTGTTGGTTTTTTGTTTTTATTAGCAAAAAAATGAAAAATTGAGCGGTGATTAAATACCACCAAAAGAAAGCTCTATTTGTGTGAAGAAAATTATTAAAAATGTATTTGGGTACAGAGTTATATGACTGCGCAATTGTCATTCAAAGTGTGACAGCACTTAAAGCTGAAAATTGGCTTGGGCAGGAAGGGGGTGAAAGTGCCCGGTATTGAAGTAGTTAAGTTAATCATTCCATTTAGTCATATTCATTAAATTGTAATGATTCGTTTTCAGAATTTGTTTTGTATATTCCTTGTTCCAAATTGATTGGTCTTCCGGAAGTTATTTTAGAAGATTTTAATGTGTTAATTCATTATTTCGGGAGGTAACTTATCTGCTCTGTTTGGGTTGGATGGAGGAGGATCCATCAGAATCTGTTAATCATAACATAACGAATGCAACAAAATTAATTTTAGATTAATTTGTTATGTTACGATTCAGAGATTCTCATGGATCCACCTCTATCCAGCCCAAACCCAATAAGTAGGAATCATCTTATTTCACTTTTATACCTTACTGTATTTACTGCAATATGCTTTCATGTCATATGTAATAATAACAATTATAATAAAAATAACAAAGCCATCCATAATCTGGTCTCAAAACACCAACCAACTCATTCTCTTTGTTCCTCCTGCTCTCTAGTTCCCTTGTAACCATTTCCCATGCTCGTCTCCAGGACTTCTCTCAAGCCTCTCCCATCCTCTGGAATGCCACTCCCATCCTCTGGAATTACCCCAATCTGTCCGACTATCTCCTACTTTGTCTAGTTTCAGACGATCCCTGAAAACACATCTCTTCAGAGAAAACTATGTGGCATCCACCTAACAACTGCACTTTTATTTTCTCCATCCCCCACAGTACCTCTTGTATGTCTTTAAACCCTCCCTCTTAGATTGTAAGCTCTAATGAGCAGGGCCCTCTGATTCCTATTGTAATAAAGTGTATTGTATTTGTACTGTCTACCCTCAAGTTGTAAAGGGCTGCATAAACTGTCGGCGCTATATAAATCCTATATAATACTAATAATAAAAATAAATTGTGATCAAAGGAAAAAAATACTCTAGGACCCCAAATTGTGATGTCACAAAGCAGCTGGCACAATACCCTAATACATGGTATACATAAATTTAAAAAATACAGAGCCACGCTTAAAAAAAAAAAATCACATAAACATAACATACAAATGTTCACCATATGAAACCAAAAATAATCACATATAGCTGTATACATATAAATATGCTTCCCTCTACTGATCAGCTTTATTGAGATGCTGATTTCATTTTCCAGCAGGACTTGGCACCTGCCCAAGTTGCCAAAAGTACCAATACCTGGTCTAATGATCATGGTATCACTGTGCTTGATTGGCCAGCAAACTTGCCTGACCTAAACCCCATAGAGAATCTGTGGGATATTGTCAAGAGGAAGATGAGAGACACCAGACCCAACAATTCAGGTGAGCTGAAGGCTGCTATCAAAGCAACCTGGGCTTCCATAACACCTCAGCAGTGCCACATGCTGATCACCTCCATGCCATGCCACATTGATGCAGTAATTCAACTTTTTTGGTGATTAAATACAAAAAAGCTCCATTTGTGTGAAAAATTATATGAACTTCATTCGTGTACATTGAGGAAAAAAAGAGGAATGCTTGGTTGGAGAACCCAAACAGTCATACCACAGAAAAAAAAAATTACTTTCAAAGGCACATAGCGGAATGAATTAATACGACTCAAAATTTTCTAAAAAAAAATAGATTTTTATTACATAGAAGGTTATTAAAATAGTGAAGGGTAAAACAACCCTCACTCGACAAAAATGACTAAAAACAATGTCACAAGCAGTGTTCGTTAGAACAAATGATTCTACATATGAGGACCTGTTAATCAAGCAAACTCCTGTAACAGTCAAGTATTATTTCATATGTAGAATCATTTGTTCTAACGAACACTGCTTGTGACATTGTTTTTAGTCATTTTTGTCGAGTGAGGGTTGTTTTACCCTTCACTATTTTAATAACCTTCTATGTAATAAAAATCTATATTTTTTAGAAAATTTTGAGTCATATTAATTCATTCCGCTATGTGCCTTTAAAAGTCAATTTTTTCTGTGGTATGACTGTTTGGGTTTTCCAACCAAGCATTCCTCTTTTTTTCTTAAATGTTATTATCTGGATGATGGCACTTGTTGGGTAGTTCATTTCCTATTTATTCATTTGTGTACAGTGTTGCATGAACGTGCAATTGTCCGTTAAAGTAGCAGAGTGCTGAAAAGCAAAAAAGGCCTGGTCATGAAAGGGGTAAATGTTCACCATTGGACTATGTATCACCAGCCTGACCTTAAACTGTAATGTCAAGTTACTATTACCTTGGACTAGGGCTGAACGATATTCGATGTAACATCGAATATCGTGCTGCGGGCTTAGGCGCTAATCACATCGCCGGATCATGCAATATTGGGGACTCACAGTGAAGGTAGAAGAATACAGCCCGACATCCGTCCTGCAGCTCTCCTGACTGAGTGGTGAGCAGCGCGCCATGAGTAGCGGCACAGGGAACCAATCACGCATGCCTGCACACCTGATTGGTTTGCTGTGCCGCTACTCACGACGTGATTGGTTCGCTGTGCTGTGGGGCGGAAGTGTATTGTGGGGACTGGGAGTGTGCTTCCGGTGCGAAGGAGCTGCCTGGTGGAGAGGACTACAACTCCCAGCCTTACCCCCACTTCCCGCGTTTCCGTCTGCCCCCAACCAGAGAGATTCCCCCTCCCTCCGGGAGAACCGACTTCACAGCCCGATCATGAGGGACAAACAGAAGAGGCGGAGGGAGCGCACGTGGGCCGAGGCTGCCAAGAAGGTACCAAATACGGAGGGGAGGCGACTGTATCATGTACACCAGGAAGAGGCGGGTATAAATATCGCAATATATATCGTTGGGGAAAAAATATAGCAATATGATTTTTTTCCCAATATCGTGCAGCCCTACCATGGACTGTTCTATTGGCCAAATATTATGGCCACGCTTAGGCCAGGTTCACACTATTTATTGCAGGAAATGCACCCAAAATTGCATGCTTTCCCAACATGCAGAGAAATGCGCTGTCATTTAGCGGACGCATGGCAGTACAATTAACTAATAATGGCACTCTCACGCATCTGCAAACATGCATACTTGCATGTGCCAAACCCCATGGTGCTGCAGCACCATGCTGTTTGGTGTGGTACATTTTTGGAAAATAGTCAGGGATTTGTCTTCCATGTTGTTAGCACATTGGGCGCCCATTGAAATGAATGGAAGAACACACAGAAACACGCCTATGCTTGGCCGCACGTGTAGGTATTAACTAAGCCTTAGGACCCCTTTAAACTTGCATTGCCTTCTGGAGATCGAATAAGGGCATTTGATAAAGGGTAAGGAGAAGTTATATTACCTCCCTACTATCTGTTTTAACCTCTCAAACCTCGCACCAGTGTATCGCAACTGCATGCATTGCACGCAATTGCAGGGCAACCCCATTCAGTTGAATGGGTCACGTTCAGCAAGCAGCACTGCCCACTGAATGCAACAGAAGGGTTAATTGTTGCTGCACCACGATTCATAGGCACTACAAATGCAGCTTAACTGTGAATTTTTACTGTCCCCCCAAACGCAAGTAGAAGCTAGGCCTTACTGTTAACTGCATTCTCACTAAAAATAGAAATGCTATTAAAGAAAAGAAAAAAAAAAAAACGTTAAAAAGGCTGTAGAGCCCCTGTAATAGAAAAGCAAAAGGCCAGCTGTCTTTCCCAAGTGCATCATATTTACTTCCAAATAAAATCAAACAAACTGCAGGGCAATTAAATTGTCCAATTGATCAAGCAGGTTTCTCATCTCTTCTCTGATCAATACTCGGAAAGTGAATTCAGTCTGCCAGCGAACAGGAATCATTTTCCAATAATGAGAAAGCTATTGGCTATGTGTTAATGATCCCAGGACTTCATTATTAGAACAGACTGCGCACAGAGGCTTCTCTGCAACTCTCCGAGGACGGAGCTAGAAGCGTAACAGACCCGGGCAAGATGGAGTCTATTTATATCGGCCTGGATTCAATATGGTAAGAATCCATTAGGGATCATTAATGGTTCATTAAGTTGTATTCATTAGATTGGACATTAACTTGTGATTACCATACTGAATGGAAAGGCCTGGAAGCTTGTAAATACAGATACGTGAATTTAGAGAACCGCAGATGCCAAGCTGCTGAAAGAATTAACTGAAGAAGGACGAACTAAAGAGGAAAATGCGAGAAGCTGAATTCAAGATGGCAGGGCCGTAAGGATAAAATATAATGGAATTTAGGAACACCGCGCAAATATAAAAAAATGTAACGTATTTGCCGGCGTATAAGACGACTGGGCGTATAAGACGACCCCCAACTTTTCAAGTTAAAATATTGCTTTTGGGATATACTCGCCATATAAGACTACCCCCTTCCGAAGCAAGGCAACACCATTGAAAAACATTTTCTCAGATCTCTTGTATGTCTCCAAGGTACTGTAAGAAAGTGAGATAACCATTCAAACAGCACACTAGGTGCTGCATGGCTCTGTCACAGTGTGCCACATAGCTTTTGGGTACCGATTTTGTTATTGCTAAACTGTGTTATAGTCTATCATTCAGTACAGCTATAAATTAACAAAGTTAGCACCCAAAAGCCATGTAGCACACTGTGACAGAGTAATGCAACAGCTAGTGCTCTGTGTCCTAATGCTAATCATCGTAAGGCACTTTGAGGATTCTACAGTGCGGTACTTAAGACAGTAGACATTACAATATTCATTTAGTCCCTACTCACTGTGTGCTGCCAGTGCCATGCTACCCGCCGCCATCGGGATTAGTTTTAAATCTCCCGCTCCCTGCGAGTCACCTCACATACCGTAGTCCGAGTATACCGAGTGCATGACAGTCAGATCACTCCGCCGCCAGACAGAACTTCCTGAACATGCGACGCGGCACCGATAATGTACATGCGCCCGAAATAGAAGAAAAAGTCCCTGCATTGCTCCAATCTCCTCTCTTGAAGGTACCTTGAAAATGATATACTCGGCGTATACGACGACCCCCGACTTTTGAGAAGATTTTCCTGGGGTAAAAAGTCGTCTTATACGCCGGCAAATACGGTATTAGCTCATTTACATGTTTATTAAGGCCATGAAATCGTTTTTATTTAGATTAGTTATTGTTGCTATTAGGTTTTGTTTCAAATACCATTTTATGCATTGACATACCTCCATTGGCCGAGTCTGTCTGGACAGTATAGTCCCCTTCTGACATGGGTGATTGCTACTGAGATACTTAAAGCTAAAGCCATCTTGCAAAAATCGATGTGGCCTAGTGTACCGGTGGTGTGAGACTGAACCATGAGGTCCAGGAGAGCTGACTACAGGAGTTGGGGCATTGGAGAATCTGGAAAAAAGAGTCGTGAGTACAGAGGAAATTCCCCAGGGGTCTGCTCAGGAAGGGGACCACTCCGGAGTGTAGAGTCAGTGGACGGGTGTTAGCTAGCCCGGAGAGAAAGGGGGTACTAGGGGAGTACCCTAAAGAGAAATGCTATAGGAATACTTATCTCATCTTCATTCAAGTGGCAGAATGAAGTAGCGGCCTTGCCGCATTCTCAAATTAGAAGTCCTCAGCATTGTGAATAGTTGACAGTTGGAGTATCCCACTCATCCCTTCTCCCATCCAAATTTAAATAAAACCACAAAAACAACAACCCTCTTTGACTGAGCCAAGAACTTAAAGTGTTAAGTTTCTGCTACGGGTAACCCAGGGGAATCCCTAAAATGAAATATCCAGCAGTCCTCTAGGGGGCAGTGCTACAATACATTTTCCCTTAAAATGTGTATTTAGCTGTTTAGTTGGAGCTCCCCCTTAAAAAATAAATGTTTTATATTAGTGCAAACAACAGTAAACTCCAGCAAGTAATACACATAGTAACAGAGGCAGATTATTGAAAAGTAAATTCTGATTGGTTGCTATGCCAATAGCTACTTCTGTATATCACTGGCCTAGAACTATTATCAGAAGACAATGACATCCTGGACAGACTTGTCAAGCTGAAAATCAACAGAGCAACCCAATCACCTAATCCTCTCAATTTATGGCACTTTTCCACTGCAAGTATTGGTTCGGCTCTACTCGGCCCTGCTTGGCCCTGCTTGGCCCGGTTTGCTTTTCCACTGCTGGTACCGCATGGTACGGTGTTGGAACGGTTCGGTACGGTACGGTATAGGTTTGCTTTTCCACTAAAGTAGTACTAAAGTTAAGTGGGTGGGATAACAACGGGGTGGTAGGATTCTCTGACCAATCAGTGGCTAGAAGTGACTGCATGCAAAGGATTGTGGGATATGGTACCAGTTATGGTACCTGTTGGAACCACAATCGAGTAGGTACTGTTTTTTCAGAGCCGTACCGTACCGTTCGGTTCCATGCAGTGGAAAAGCGCCGCCGTACCGTACCGTACCGAACCGTTCCGACACTATACCATGCGGTACCAGCAGTGGAAAAGCACAAAAGTGTGCCGAACCGTTCGGTTCCATGCAGTGGAAAAGTGCCATTAGTCTATATGCACAGATTACCAATCTGCATGGAGTACAGATCTCCCCTTCCATCTCATCCATGCTTAAATTGCTTTTCAGAGGTGTTTGACATGGGATGAGGGGGCATTGTATAAGCTCTTCGCTGCCTGCTTTAACTCTTTGGACCCCACACAAGTATGCTGCAAGCACATGCATTACACACGGTTGCAGGGTACTTGCAGAGAGGTCCAATTCACTTGAATGGGTTGTGATTGGCAGGTAGTAGCATCCGCTGAATGTGGGAGGGGATATAATTCCTGCCATGGCATGTGTACACCCCCAGCCGCTGCCTCTTCAGCTAAAGGGGGAGCAGGTGGGGGCAGTAAAACTGCGGTAATGTAAATGAGTCCTTCTCTTGTTGTTCTGTATCCTCAATACCTGTTCCTCTTCTGTATGTTTGGACATTGAACAGCACCACTTCCTATGTTCTGTATTCTTCATGTAATTCTCAGTATCTGTTCTTATTCTATATGTATGGCCATACACAGTACCAATTCTCTTGTTCTGTTTTCTCTGTGTTGTTTAGCTCTATGTATAGACATTGCACAATTGCACTTTACTTCTTCTGTATGATGAGTATCATTCTCAGTGTCTGCCCTATCTGCGTATGCACAGTCCCACTATTCTTGGTCTATATGCCTATATGTCTATATAGACTGTGAAGCCGGGAGCTGGGAGGAGGCGAGAGTCCGCTGGCTGTCTGTGGTGTGGCCGGGCCCCACACTGGGAATAGACCGGGAGCACCGACAGGGTGACACCGCTGAGCCATGAACACATTGACACCACGAGACGATATTTGTTTGCTATCTTGGGTCTGAGGAATCGGATGCATGATGGATCTATTCAGTAATCCACCTTATTGACAAAGGAAAAGCGCTTATGACCCTACTTTTTATTCAGGGGTCTTTATATGAGGTCAATATATATGGTGAATGACCTGCACATTGGATCACACCCATACATATTAGATGATATGTGTCCTTGGGCACCTTCCAATCCTGGGCTTTTTGCATTGACTTCCACCTGGACTTTTATTCTGCTTTTAGTGTTTTAGGGGCAGGTTTGTCCAGCTTTTCTAGCGCTGCACTATTACTCTATGTTCTGTATTCTCCATGTAATTCTCAGTATCTGTTCTTATTCTATATGTATGGCCATTACACAGTACCAATTCTCTTGTTCGGTTTTCCCTGTGTTGTTTAGCTCTATGTATAGACATTGCACAATTGCACTTTACTTCTTCTGTATGCTGAGTATCATTCTCAGTCTCTGTTCTATCTACCTATGCACAGTCCTACTATTCTTGGTCTTAATGCTGGATGTAATCCTCACTATCTGCTATTTTTCTGGATATGGATGCTGCACAGTTGTATCTCTATTGTTCTGTATGATCAATGTAGTTCTCATTACCAGTTCTTATTTTATATGTATGGGATTGCACAGTACTATTTCTCATTTTTTTACGCTCAATGTTCTTATTCTATATGTACTGTATTATGGGCTGCTTACAAACTGGACAGTGTTCTATGTAAGAACGGTATACCTCTACTAGGGTTACAACTCACAGTCCATAATGGTATCCTTCAACCTATGGTTATTATTGATGAAGGGGGTCTGTTAAGTGCCCAAAATGCATTGACTGTTGCAAAAAAAAAAAAAAATATTTGAATGGACTGTGCAAACTATTGTGGCATTTCCATCCTTACAATACTTTGTAAAAAGCGGAGACCAGAATGGAGCAAAAAAATATTTTTTTAAGTGGAAAAAGGATGGTGGATGGGCTATGGGCATTCTATTATATATATATCCTAAAAACTGGACAGTTTTCTATGTAAGAACTTTATACGCCTAACACCTACTAGGGCAGTGATGGCGAACCTTGGCACCCTAGATGTTTTAGAACTACATTTCCCATGATACTTATGCACTCCTGCAGTGTAGTTGAGCATCATGGGAAATGTAGTTCCAAAACATCTGGGGTGCCAAGGTTCGCCATCACTGTACTAGGATTCCAGTTCACAGCCCATTTTGGTATCCTTCAACCTATAATTATTCTACAAGCCTTGATAAAGGGGGTCTGTTAAACCCCCCTAAATGTATTGACTGTTGCAAAGAAAAAAAAAATATTTTAATGAATTTTACTGACTGATGTGGCACTTTATCCTTACAATACTTCATAAAATGTGGACACCAGGAAGAAGCAAAGAAAGATTTTTTGAGTGGAAAAAAGATGGTGGTTGGGCTATGGGCATTATATTATGGACAGCCTACAAGCTGGACAGTTTTCAATCTAAGAACTTTATATGCCTACTATGATTCTATTTACAGCCCATAATGGTTTCCTTCAACCTCTGGATGTGCAGCACCCTCCTAGGTAGGTGCTAGAACAGAATATAGTTTTTGGGTCTTTTTGCTTACCAGGAAGACTTCCAGGTAAATTTATAGTGCTCTCTGCCTACCAGGGAGCAGGATCTATTGGTAGGGTCTGCTCAGGGTGCTCAGGTGCAGCTCAGCTTGTCTGAATGTTTCACATTGGTTCAATAGGGAGGCATTTTGGACAGTGGGAGGAAACCTGACAAGTGAGGTCATAGGCATTATTACAGCCCTGGTGATTGGCAGAGGAAAGTGCCTCGGTGCATGCTGGGTGACTGTATAAATGCCAAGGGCACATGTGCTCGGGGTCTTCGACTAGAGAGCGGGGTCCCGGAGGGAGGGGGAGGCTGCCCCTGCTCTGTAGAAGTTGCCATGCGGCCTTGGGTAGTCGACCTGAGGGCCAGAAAGTCAATAGGAAGCTGAACCCAGATGTCCTGCAGAACTGACTGAAAGGGAGACACTGGAAAGGATCTGAATCTGCCTAAAGTGAGTACAGATCTGTGTCACGGCGCCTGTTCTGTGAGGACCATCCCTTCAAGTAGAAGAGCCAGTGGACGGGTGTCAGTAAAGGGGATGCTAGAGAGTGTCCTGAAGATAAAGTAGTTGCATCAAGTCTGTTGCTAGAGAGAGCAAGAAGACTTAATTCTTCCATACAAGTGGCAGTATGGTAAAAGCAGTGTGTCTGCTTCCACAAGTAATCTGGTGAGGCTCTAATGATAGTTGTCCTTATCTACTTGATTAGTTCAGTTGGAGTATTCCACTATTCCCTCCCATCCAAGCTCCACAATAAATACAAAAACCCAAAAACCCTGGACTGTTTATTAAGTAATGAGCAAACATGACTAAAGAGGGATATGTGAAAAACCCCATTAATTGTCTGCAGGTAATCAGTGGGAGGCCTAAGAAGTCAATACACAGCAAGCCCTATGGGGACAGTGCTACAGTTATCATTCTACAAGCTCCACAATAAATGCAAAAACCCAAATACCCTGGACTGTTTATTGAGTAATGAGCAAACATGACTAAGGAGGGATATGTGAAAAAACCCCATCAATTGTCTGCAGGTAATCAGAGGGCAGAGATGTATAGTAACTAAGTAGAACTACTTTACTACTGTACTTAAGTACCGAAAGGCGGTATTTGTACTTTCCTAGAGTAGAATTTTTTTCTCCTACTTCCACTTTTACTTCACTACATTTTTTCAAAGATTTCAATACTTCTACTCCGATATTTTTTTTTTGTGCTGCATAGTTACTCGTTACTATTATAAAAATTACCACTGCCAGAACAGTAGAAGGCAGGTTTCATGAAGCTCAAAAAAATGTGTATAATGTCATGTGTACTTTTGACTTCTTTTGACTTCATTCTTTAATAACTTTAACTTTAACTTTAACTTCAACTTTAACTTTAACTTTAATAAACTTTTTACTTCTTTCTTTAATAACTACATAACACAGTACTTGTACTTTTACTTTCAGTACTTGAGTAGCACATTTTTTTAAAAAACTACTGGTACTTTTACTTTCAGCACTTGAGTAGCAAAATTAAAAAAAAAAAAATACTTGCAATACTTAAGTACAAAAAATGTTGAATACTTTAGTACTTCTACTCAAGTCACTTTTTGATCGAGCACTTCCGCTTCTACTCAAGTCACTTTTTGATCGAGCACTTGTACTTTTACTCAAGTATGGGTTTCGAGTACTTTATACAACTCTGTCAGAGGGAGGCCTAAGAAGTCAATACACAGCAAGCCCTACGGGGACAGTGCTACAGTTATCATTCTACAAGCCTTGATAAAGGGGGTCTGTTAAGCCCCGAAAATGCATTGACTGTTGCAAAATAAATTCTTTTAATGGATTGTATAGACTAGTGTGGCACTTCCTTACTTACAACACTTCATAAAAAGTGGAGACCAGGAAGGAGCAAACAATGATCTTTTGAGTGGAACAAGGATGGTGGTCGGGCTATGGGCATTATAATTTGGACTGCCTACAAACTGGACAGTTTTCTATGTAAGAACTAGCACTTGGAACTTTAAAACTGTCCTTTGGACAATGTGCAGCTACAGTCAGATCAGGGACTGATAGACAATGATAGAGCTCCAAGAGCAGAAGAAGAGATAAAAATGCCAAGCCACAGACATCTAATGGTTCTGGCCTAGAAGATGGCAAATAACACACAGCAGCCAAACAGAAATACGACCCTGTTTATAGCAAGTCTGATACAAGTACAATCAGAAACCTGATCTTCTGAAATCCCAGGACAAACAGCCCAAAATCAATGTGCACGAGATACTGTATCGAGCCGCTAAACAGATTATCTGTACTAGGGCTAATCTCTAAAACACATATTACGTCTGCACGATTCCCAGCGCTTTTCCTATCTGGCGCTACAGCTTCAATCCCAGTATTAAAGCGGCGCATAACAAATCTGATTCCCCACGCGCTAAACAGACAAGATACATAGCTCTTGTTTGCTCGACACTAAGTCCTGCAAGTCTGACTTGCAAGATGTCAAACGCTCCTTCTCTGTGTTCCGATTGGATTCCCTTTGAACATATGCCCTTTCAAGTGAAATTAATCAATCTCTTTATCACTGCTGCAGCATCTGGAGCCATAATCATTACCCGACTGCTGAGAAAGGAATGAAACCGCTAATCGCCCAGGGAGAGAGGCTTACCACTCGGAGGAGAAAACTTTTTTTTGTGAAGTTCTAATTTGGAGAATTATTCTTTATAGTTGTCGGCGCAGGAGTCTGTGTCCACCAGGAATTTTTCTCTATAGCAACCCCTCTCCACAGGCTGGAAATAGACAAGCAGCATTATTTCTTTTTTTTTTGTTTTTTTATCTTTGTTTTATATTTCAGTTTTTATAATTAGGTTATTGTTTTTATTCACCAAGAATGTACTGTACATGCTCCACCTGTATGTATGACAAGTGAAAGGTTACAGTGAAAGCAGAAAATGTTATCTCTGAAGGTTGAAGGTGCGTTCTATTCAGAATTGAAAATTAAGCCTACCCCGTTTCCCTGAAAATAAACCCTACCCCAAAAATAAGACCTAGCATGATTTTCAGGGATGGCTGCAATATAAGCCCTACCCCAAAAATAAGACCAAGCATGCATGGGCGTCCGCAGAACTTTTTTCAGGGGGAGGGCATCATTTTAAGGTCACCCATGCTCCACCCCTTTTTAACAATGTCATGAAGGGGAGGGGATTAGTCATTATACTTATTTTGAGTATTTATTTTAAAGGGCAAATGGCAGCATTTATTTTTATTTTATTTTATTTTTCATTTAAAGTTTCATATCCTGTCTACAGTCTGTTTAACAATCCTGTGCGCCCCTGTGTACGTTTTATAAAAATAAGCCATTCTTTACAAGTTTTCAGAGCGCCAATCGCAGCTCACGTGAGCAGACGGGTCACGTGAGCGGTGCTTGGCGCTCAGAAAACTGGTAAAGAATGCCTTATTTTTTTTAAAACACAACACAGGGGCGCACAGGATTATTCAACAGACCAGACAGGATGGTATAAAGTGGCTTAACCACTTTAAAGGGGAAGTTGAGACTCCAGGGGGGGGCATTTGCCCCCCCTTGCCCCTACCTGCGGATGCCCATGCTAGCATGATTTTCAGGGATGGCTGCAATATAAGCCCTACCCCAAAAATAAGCCCTAGTAAAATCCTCGATCTCAGCCCCTCCTTCTGCAGTATTCGGAGAGGGAAAGTAGAGCTCCAGAGGGTCACGTGAGCTCCCAGCGGCGCTATAAATAAGGTATTTTCCACAATAAAGTTACAAAAGGAGACACACTGCACATTACATAATCTTTTTACAAAACCCATTATATATTTTTACAATGACTTAATCCAAGGTTTATTTTTGGGATTACAGAATGCCATAATGCTGACTCCTGAGCTGACAGGGAGAGAACATTTTTTAACATTTTACTATTTTATTCCAGCTTTTTTGGAACATAAAGAGGGCTAAATGACACAACACTAGCACTGTGCTGTCTACCATGCTTTAACCGGTTGCCGACCGCCGCACGACTATATACTGCGGCGGTCAGCCCCGGCCAGGCAGAGTGACGTATGGGTACGTCACTCGCCTGTCACTGACTTGCGAGCCCGCCCCGGCTCGTTCACTGACAAGTCAGTGCGTGTGACCGGCGGACCCGATGTCCGCCGGTCACACTACCATAGCTCCGGTGAAGGGAGAAAGGCGGAGCCGCTTATGTAAACAAGCCGCCCGTCATTCTCCCTGGTGTAAAAATGAAGATCAGACGTAGGACCGTTGATCTTTGTTTTTACACCAATAGCCATGTCCCTTTACAGTTAGAAGCACGCCCCTAGGACACACTTAACCCCTCCCTCTCCAATACATTTAACCCCTTCCCTGCCAGTGTCATTTTTACAGTAACAGTGCATATGTATAGCACTGATTACTGCAGTAATGTCACTGGTACCCCCAAAAGTGTCAAAAATGTCAGTCAAGGGTCCGATCTGTCCGCCGCAATGTCGCAGTACCGAAAAAAAAATCGCAGATCGCCGCCATTACGCGTTAAAAAAAAAAACACCAAAAATTACAAAAATCTTTCCCTTTGTTAGTAAACGCGATAACTTTTGCGCAAACCAATCAAAATACTCTTTTTGCGATTTTTTTTTACCAAACATATGTAGCATAAAACAATTGGCCGAAAATGTTAAAGAATTTAGATTTTTACATTTTTTTGGGGAATTTCATATAAAAAAATGTGAAAAATATTGTTATTTTTGCAAAATTGTCGCTCTTTTTTTGTTTATAGCGCATGATCAAAAAATCGCACAGGTGATCAAATACCACCAAAAGAAAGCTCTATTTGTGGGAAAAAAGGATGTCAAATTCGTTTAGGTACAGCGTCGCACGACCGCGCAATTGTCCGTTAAAGTCACGCAGTAAAAAAATCGCAAAAAAAACCCTGGTCTTTTAGCAGCCAAATCCTCCGGGGCTTAAGTGGTTTTAAAGGATCAGGATATTAATTTATTTTAGGGTTACAATCCCTTTAAGTTCGTCTTTTTACATACTATAAATAAATAAGACATCCCCTGAAAATAAGCCCTAGTGCGTTTTTTGTAGCCAAAATTAATATAAGACCCGGTCTTATTTTCGGGGAAACACGGTAGCAACCCGGGGTTTCAGATTTTCATGTGGGCATTGCTGTACTGCGCCAGACCAACCTGCCAACTTTGTGAGACCCAATCAGCTCTACTCATGTCATAAATAAGTTGGTGTTCTTTGAACCCTATTGTCTCGCTGTTTGAGATGTAGGAGAGGTATGTGTAGAGTCGGGTGAACAGACGTCACAGATTTCTGGGGACAGATCCTTATTTTAGGAGGCTGTCCCAGGATAAAAAGTGTCCCAAATTTTGTCCCCAATTTAAAAATGTTTTCCCAATAACCAGTTTCAATAATGGTGCCCTTTGTGATGGCAATCTATCTGGCAACTTTTATGGTATTGGAAGCCTGATCACGTGTTGCCTGTTCTGTTATTGGCTGCCTGTGCCTGGAGTCCACATCCCTCTGCAAGCTTTAGTTCCATGTTGCCACATGCATGTAAGAGTATGTGGCACTGGCTATCTTCAATAAATCTTGGTGCTAAACCCACCATCCATTTAGGGGACCAGTCTTTCTCTCCCCCCTCTTCCCCTTTCCCCTTCTGTTTGATCAAGGGGCTCAGTTTGTCCTCCACTGTTTTGAAAGCCTACAGGCAGGCTTGGAAATCGCATACCTTGTTTTTTAATCCAGCAAATAGAAAAATCTCAACACAATCACAGATTATGTGAGTTTTCAGCTAACAATTTCTGTATATTATGTATTACTATCATAAACAATTGTACTAATATGACCTTATGTTATTCCATTATAGAATCTTTCTTGCAGTATCTAAATTACCCCTGAAGAAGAAGCATACAGCTTTGAAACGCGTTGGGTATTCAGCTGTTATTTTTCTGCATCTCTCTGTGTTGTGTTTTTTTTCTTTTATGGAACTGTTTGCCCATTTACTGTGTCATTTATGATGTATGTTTTATATATCTTTTGTATAATAAAATGTTAATACTTTTTATCAATTTTTGTATTATTTTGAGTGCCTAAAAAGTCCCAAACCCTTAGGGGATCCTTTTTTCTTTCTATTGCATTTCGGGATGTGGCACCTCCTCCAATAGAGGGCTTATGTCTGTGGACTAACCATGTTCTGCATGTAAGAGGGGCTTCATGGTTGGCTAGATTTGGCACCACCCCCCGCTCCTGTCCTGCTAGAACACTATCCCTTCTGCTAAGGCTGGACCCTCCACCATCTTGTGCCCCACTCCATGCCAGAGGCCTCCACATGACATTCCCGGTCATTGACCTTTACATCCCCAAAGGAAGCGATGTCCACACATAAAGTAGTTTGCTGCACTCTACTGATGGAATCGAGGAAATGGAATAACAGTCACATCACATGGATATACATTCTGGAGTCACTTGACATTACACTGTCAATCACATATAGTTAACGGTCCACAGTAGTCACATGTGCAAGCATATGTAGCACCTCAGCAGCTATCTCCCTCTAACATTCTCTCCTCCACCTCGGCATCATTAGTACTCACAGGACTGTGCTCTTTGTAGTCACCTCCTCCTTAGGTATACTTCTCCAGGGACCCTCCAGGGAACTCTTGGCCTGGCCTGAAATACCTTTTGCAATCTGCCCTATCCCCCACCTCCATAAGGGACAAAAGACCACAGCCAGTTTTTTCTGAGTGCAGGTCTACTCCTCCTCAGCCTACTTCACTATTCAGGGCCTACACATGCTGATTATGGGGTGTTTGGCTCCCATGCCCAGTATATGGGCACTAACTCACCCATTACATCGCTACAGGAGGGCCCTAGCTAAATGGGAAGCTTTTGCTTGCTTATAACTTTTCTCTATACAGGCTTTAATAGGAACAGAGCCATCCAGTGGCCAGCCAGCTAACTGCACCTGCCTTCCTGCAGTTAAATTATGTAATCCACCCGTTTCCCTCCAGCTTGTGCAGACTGGTAGAAGTGGAGGAGATGCAACCTTGCTTTTGGTCTGCTGAACTCAGCATTACTCAAGTGTCTGGCATATCCTGGGATGGGGTGGGGTGTAGTTTATTGTTACATGGTTTCATAATGGCATCTCCTGGGATAGGGTGGGGTGTAGTTTCTCGTTACATGATTTCAGGCAATAGGCACGGAAAGGTGTACACTGTAATTTTTTTCGATGCATTTTACAGTGTTTCCATGCTTCCTAAAATACAAAGTAAAATACACCAAAAAAGCCAAAAAGTGCATTGTGTTTTTACATTTTTCAAGTATATTTGGACCTTGTTTTGTTCCTATTCTTGTTATGTACAGTTTTTTGGGTTTTCATAGTTTTTTCCACTGTTTACAGCACAGGGCTGGTGACATCACTGGCAGCTTTACAAGTAAATATCTATGAGTAAAATATGGTGCACATTATAGGCTAAACATAACCAAAAGCACAGAGAAAACACACATTACCAGTCCCTGCGCAGATCCTGGAGATTGATTCTCAAGCTGGGGAATCTTGTAATATGGCCTGTGGTGAAACACATGAATGAAGCGTGGCAGCTCTCCTAACCCTCCATGGGATATGAGGCAAAGCAGCTGTACAAAAAACAAAGGAACAGAGCGCACACCGCCCTAGTGTAACACCATTTATTTGAAGTTAATAGAAGCCATAAAAACAGGTACTCACAAACAGATAGGAAGTCATGCATGGAAATAAATATCCTCCGATGATGTTTACAGGGCTCTCTCCTCCTAGCCTCGGCGGCTCAGCTGTTCATCCTGCACTAGTCAGTGAGTATCGTACGGCTAAGCCAACCGCCTCGGATTACTCAAGGAGACTCGATGTGGTGAGCCTGCGCACGGTCCAGCCGCCGCCGCACACCCTCCAAGAGCCGGATGCTATAGCCGCTCAGAGAAACTGACAATGCGGTTGAGCAGAGCGAGACTCCCCGATCGGGACCCAGAGCATGACTTGCATGGGGTTGCTAAGGAGTCCTTAGCAACCCCATGCAAGTCATGCTCTGGGTCCCGATCGGGGAGTCTCGCTCTGCTCAACCGCATTGTCAGTTTCTCTGAGCGGCTATAGCATCCGGCTCTTGGAGGGTGTGCGGCGGCGGCTGGACCGTGCGCAGGCTCACCACATCGAGTCTCCTTGAGTAATCCGAGGCGGTTGGCTTAGCCGTACGATACTCACTGACTAGTGCAGGATGAACAGCTGAGCCGCCGAGGCTAGGAGGAGAGAGCCCTGTAAACATCATCGGAGGATATTTATTTCCATGCATGACTTCCTATCTGTTTGTGAGTACCTGTTTTTATGGCTTCTATTAACTTCAAATAAATGGTGTTACACTAGGGCGGTGTGCGCTCTGTTCCTTTGTTTTTAAACATAACCAAAGGCTTTTACTTCCACTTTAACCAGCAATTCACTTGTCCTTATTTGCTGGTCCTCCCTAACCCTTCCACTCCAAATGTATGTAGGGATCTGCTGTCCTCTACTTTTAACTGATAATATCATTGTGTTATGTATATTTATGTATTAACACTTCCTGTCTCAAGGTAGGGACTTTAAATACCTGAAGGAGGAAGTAAAGAAAAGGACAGGAAAATGAGCCACGTGGCTTTATATCCACAGGGGCTGCTAGTGCTACTGTATTTTCACCCGGATCAGAAGTAAAGACCATTAGGCAAGTATTCCCAAGTTTCAGTAGTTTAGCTGCAGCTGCCCATAGCTTTTTGAGTGTATATCTAAATCCTTGTGAAAGACTTATTTTGGTCCTATTATTATCTCAGTGGCAGATAGCTAGTTCTGTACTACTGTGTGTAATGATCACCTTGCTGTTTATTAGTAGGTAAACGTATTCATTGTAATAGAGTTTATATGCAGCTCCTGTTATTCCAATTAACCCTGTGCCTTCTGGTCTGGGATTCTATAGCTTTAGCTTAGGGCTCAATAACCAGCATAGGTTAGAGCCAAATTAGGCATCCGATGGCCACTTTGTGTAGTTAGAGGTCCGGCTGCATGACAGATAAGAAACTAGGAAGGAATTATTTCCCAGACTAGATAGGCTGACTCTGAGTTCCATTGCCACACCATAGTTCCTACTGGTGAGAAGCTACATTTCAGGCTGGTTGGACAACAGTTGAAGGACTCCCCGCCCCCCCCCTCCCCGCTCACCATGACCGCTGATCTTGTCTTCAGGTCTCTGACACAAAGACAGATGCTGCATCATCCTCAGGGGCCCATGCAATTGAACTTTTCTGCATTCATCTGGAGGTGTTGATAACTATATATACCTGGGTGTATGTGCACAATTCCACCAGGACTTCTATCAGGCCCTTTTGTTGATAATAACAATTTGTATATTGGATGTATGTACTGTTAGTAATATTTTCTTCTGTAAAGCTTGTATTATTTGTATACTGGTGTGCATCTATATGCTTATGGTTATTGTTATATATTGATTGCAGTAGTTCTTCTTCTCCCAATTACTTTGATTAAATTACTGGTTCATTTCCTAGGGTGTTGACAGAGGCCTTGTGCTGGGTGAAGACATGTCCAACTTTATTATCAAACCCTTTCTTCCACTTAGCGAAGGTTCTGGTTCTCTTATGCCTCGTTTCCACTGAGTGGTACGGTACGGTTCGGTTCAGTACGGTACGGTTCGGAACGGTACACCTTACGTTTCCACTGCCAATAGTACCCTTTCATGATAGGCGTGGTGTAGCAGGAAAGCTGTGATGGATGATTCTCTGTCAACCAATCAAAGTTCTGCAGAGTGTAGCTCCACCCTGTTGGTACGGTACTAATGTGCTTAGTACCCAAACCCCCAACGAAAGGGTCCCAAAAAGTGGTACGGTACGGTTCGGAATTAGGGTACCATTCACAATGGAAACGGCAAAAATAGCGTACCGTACCGAACTGAACCGTACCGTACCGCTCAGTGGAAACGAGCCATTATAGCACAATATCCTGTTTGCGGTGGGCCATTCCTTATAACCCCCCTAAAAACGGGCTACAGATATATCGTATATTGATCCCATCTATCCTGGGGGCTGCACAATAGACTACTGCATAAAACTATAAGTTATTAAATCTTCCCTTCAAACAAGTTGATTCTATCCTGCTCATGGAACGGGTTTACCACCTTACCCAAGACTCCTTCCTAAGTACCAAGCTTGAATGAGATCTTTGGCTTACCCACAGGCATCTTTTGCATGATCATCTCATTACATGCTATTTACTCACTGCATTCTACTGCTTTGTGGAAATTATGTCTGCTGTTCTTTCCTCTAACACCTTCTGTGGTTAACAGGACATTTAACTGTGCTATTTCTCTTCTTTATTTCCTTTTACAGTTGTATCCTTTGTCTGTGTCTCTGAGTTACTACTTGTGTGCACATGTACTAAGCAATTTTCTTAATAAAATTCCTTGTAAATGAAAAATTCATGAGCAAAACAAAGATTCAGGATAGGTGTATGTCTAAGAATAAAAGACAAAAGGCAAAATAAAAAGAAACCAATAAGGGTGGAATTGTAGGCTAGAAATAGAAATTCGATTTTGAGAGCATGAGCATTGAGAGCTGTATTAACATGACGGAAGAGAAAGGTAGATGAGAGCTGCATTGGCTGTGTTGCAGTGTTCCAAACAGGGGAATTGTTTAACTGTAGCAGAGGAGACACTGGCCCCAGGTCTCATATCAAGAGCTCCGGCTCTCAGCCACTACTTTCTAAGGTGGCTAAGAATGCTAATTGCTTGTTTTTCGGGAAGCAAAGTTGGGAAGGATGTAATAGACAAGTAAACATTCTGGTGTGTCTTAGTCAACCTCTAGGGATGCCAGATAATGCATTAAAAACTTCTGGTCTGATACGAAAGGCCATACAGTAGGAAGGTAGACCGTCTCTGTTCCTAGATTGGAGAAATTCTCAGAGTACTAGGGCACAATAAGGGGCACTCTGAAGGTTTTCAGACTAATCTTTCCTAATGGTGCTCTGGGTCTTTTTGAACCCTAGAAATACCCCGAATGAGAAAATAATGGATTTTAAATCAGAACACACACTATATTGTCAAAAGTACTGGGATGCCTGCCTTTACACGCACATGAAGTTTAATGGCATCCCAGTCTTAGTCCATAGGGTTCAATTTTGAGTTGGCCCACCCTTTGCAGCTATAACAGCTTCAACTCTTCTGGGAAGGCTGTCCACAAGGTTTAGGAGTGTGTCTATGGGAATGTTTTACCATTCTTCAAGAAGCGCATTTGTGAGGTCAGTCGCTGATGTTGGACTAGAAGGCCTGGCTCACAGTCTCCACTCTAATTCATCCCAAAGGTGTTCTATCGGGTTGAGGTCCGGACTCTGTGCAGGCCAGTCACGTTCCTCCACCCCAAACTCGCTCATTCATGTCTTTATGGACTTTGCTTTGTGCACTGGTGCGCAGTCATGTTGGAACAGGAAGGACCAACCCCAAACTGTTCCCACAAAATTGAGAGCATGAAATTGTCCAAAATTTCTTGGCATGCTGATGGCTTAAGAGTTCCCTTCACTGGAAATAAAGGGGCCAAGCCCAACCCCTAAAAAACAACCCGACACCATAATCCCCCCCTCCACCAAATGATTTGGACCAGTGCACAAAGCAGGGTCCATAAAGGTATGGATGAGCGAGTTTGGGGTGGAGGAACTTGACTGTCCTGACCTCAACCCGATAGAACACCTTTGGGATGAATTAGAGCGGAGACTGCAAGCCAGGCATTCTTGTCCAAAATCAGCGCCTGACCTTACATTTGTGCTTCTGGAAGAATGGTCAAACATTCCTATAGACACACTCCTAAACCTTGTGAACAGCTTTGCCAGAAGAATTGAAGCTGTTATAGCTGCAAAGGGTGGGCTAACTCAATATTGAACCCCACGGACTAAGACTGGGATGTCATTAAAGTCCATGGGCGTGTAAAGGCAGGCATCCCAATACTTTGGACAATATAGTATCATTTTCTCTGATCCTTTAAAGCCCTACTGAAATTTCAGTTTAAATCAGCTAAACCAGGGGTGTCAAAACTATGGCCCTCCAGCTGTTCAGGAACTACAATTCCCATGGGGCATTGTAAATCTCTGCCATTCACAGACATAACTAGGCATGATGGGAATTGTAGTTTCTGAACAGCTGGAGGGCCATAGTTTGGACACCCCTGAGCTAAACACTGTGCATTCCAGGTGCATCCAAATGAATGGTATTCAAAATATTATATTTTCTTTATAAAGCAGCTACAGCCTGACAAGAAAAGCCTCTTCCCTGCCAGCATGGTGCAAAGAAGGACCTTTGCTTTCAGGTGAAAGCAGAAGTCCCTCTACAGAGGTCTGCCACACCCCCTGCTTTACCAAGCCTATAGCTCTGCATTAAGAAAAGCTCTTGCCAAACCGATTGGAGAGTTCTAACCCTGACTCAGCAGGGGGCGCTTTCATGTCTCTGGAATGTATTTAGTTCATTTAAACTTAAAGTCAGTTTAGGTTTAACATATATTTCTTCATCACATACAGGTTGGACTTTTTAGACACACATTTGTTTGTTTAATGGACCCTGACAGAACTCTCCAGAGCCAGAAACTGTTTTGACTGATGTTAATTAAGACCTGTTCTTTGTTTCATTGCCTTGCCAGCTAAGTGCTGTATTTGGAAACATAAATGGATGGTAGCCATGTCTAATATAGAAATGTAGCTGGCGGTATAACAGCTGCGACAGTGACAAATGATCTCCTGCTTCCAACATTGGAGTGTGCGCTCCGCTCGGAATCATTTTGGAAGGGACAGTGCATCCTGACACATTTGCAGAAGCATTACGCTTTAATATTCTCACTACATCCCACCCAGACTGATGTAGCCGGGGTTCAATTATTCAGCTCCCGGCCAATATCACAGAAAGAGTTTTTCTCTTATAACTAACAAATGCAGTGCCCGCTTCTCCATTTCCTCTGCTAGTCTCTTATCAATTAATTTGTTCATCATGCACAATGCGCGGAAATAGACTATAGACAATGTAAGCAAATACGAATTAAACCAAAATTAAATTCTTCCGTTAACAATTCATCTGTAATTTTTAGAGCAAAATCATTGGCCGTGCTTAAAGAAGACCTGCAGGCAAAACACAATTTGCCATTAGAAGGAAAGTATAATGTTATTTTTTTTTTAGAAAGTACACGGTTTGGGCTATTAGTGTAAAATATACCTGAATGTAATTTTTAAAAGTGGCTTACGCATTCTGGTTTACTGTTCTATAGACTGTATCTCATTTACAGGATCTAATTTATATTGCTACATTGGCACTTCTGGCATGAAAAATGACAGGCAATAGCATTGACCTAGAGCAGTCGATTTTTAACTATCGGGTTGTGACCCGTTTATGCACTGTGACCTCCCTCCTACCAGGTTGCCAGCTAGATGCAGATCCCACAGTGCCTCCCAGTTGTCATAGTGCCCCACATCCTTCCATAGTGGACCACAGTGCTTCCCAACTTCCCACAGTGCTCTCCAACTTCTTACAGTGCCCCCCCAGCCCCCAGCAGTGCCCCCCCAGCCTATTGCAGAGCCTTCAGCCCTCATAGTGCCCCCAACCTCCCACACTGCCTCCTAATCTCTCATACTGCTTCCCAGTCTTCCATAGTGGACCACAGTGCACCCCAAATTCCCACAGTGCTCTCCAACTTCCTACAGTGACACCCAGCCCCCAGCAGTGCCCCCCCTCCAGCCTATTGCATAGCCTTCAGCCCTCATAATGCCTCCAACCTCCCTCACTGCCTCCCAAACTCTCATACTACTTCCCAGCCTTCCATAGTGGACCACAGTGCACCCCAAATTTCCACAGTGCTCTCCAACGTAGTACAGTGCCACCCAGCCCCCAGCAGTGCCCCCCCCCCCAGCCTATTGCAGAGCCTTCAGCCCTCATAGTGCCTCCAACCTCCCACACTGCCTCCCAATCTCTCATACAGCTTCCCAGCTTTCCATAGTGGACCACAGTGTACCCCAAATTCCCACAGTGCTCTCCAACGTCCTACAGTGCCACTCAGCCCTTTGCAGTGCCGATAATCGGTCGATCCCTAATTGACATCTAACAAAAAATGCTTGTAATCTGTCAAAAAAGAAGCTCATGTATGTTTTGAGCTTCAGGCATTTTGCTTCAGGTGACAAAACACTCATATGTGAACAGGGGCCATTGAAATGAATGGGATTTTGCTTGTTGGGCGTTTTGAGACTTTTGACTTTTATAGTGTAGCACTGCCCCCTAGAGGGCTGCTGAGAATTACACTTTCTGGATTCCCCTGGGTTACCCTTAGCAACTGATAGCAGACAAATAGCATTGCAAGTCCTTGGCTCAGTCAATAATCAATCCAGGGGATGTTGGTTTTTGTATTTTTATTTGCAACTGGGATAGGAGAAGGGATGAGTGGGATACTCCAACTATGAACTATGCACAATCTTGAGGACAACTATCTGTAGTGTGCGGCAAGGCCGCTACTTCACCTTGTTACTGAAGTGAAGATAGATAATGTGTTCCTGCTTGAATTACTCTTCAGGTTTCTAACTTGGCACCCCCTTTCTCACTTGATGTGTGTGCTGACACCTGTCCACTGACTCTCCACTGGAGTGGTCCCCTTCCTGGGCAGAGCCCCGGCAAGCTTCCCGGTACTCACAGACTCTGTTTTTCCCAAGGTTACTCTGCCTCCAACTCCACTAGTCAGCTTTCCTGGACCTCCTGGTTCAGCTCCACACTCCTGGCTCACAAGGCCGACCGCCTGTGACCACCATCCACAGCAGCAGAAGGAGAGACAAATGTCACCCTCCTTCTAGGACTTGGCTTCCCGCTCAAAGACACCCTGTCACGTGTGCCCTTGGCTTTTATAACATATCCCAGGATGCACCACTGTTTGTGCCAACCCACTGGGATAGTTACAAAGCCTGTGTGTCACTTGCTGGGTTTCCTCCACTGTCCAACAGGCTCCCCTATTGGATACAGTGGGAACACTCCCTCAGCCCAGATGAATCACACCCTGAACACATGCAACATTCCTAACTATTAATCAGGCTCCCCTGATAAGCAGATGGAGAGACTAGGCTTTACCTACCTAGCACCTACCTAGGAGAGTGCTACAATAATAAATATGATGGTCAGATGTCCACAAACTGTAAAAAAAAAAAAACAAGTAATATTTAATCTTTAAATACAAGAGTTAAAAAATCCCTTAAAATAATTTTTTATTAACTTAGTAGGAAATCAAATACACAATGGAAAATGTTTTTCCATAGCATCCATTTATCTCGAAAATCTTCTGTCCTGATTCACTGCTGAAATAGTTTCAGCTATTTATCCATGAATGGTATTAAAAGCTACTTGTTAATGATATTTTGTGTCCCTTTAATCCAGGGCAGTGTGCCGATGGATGTGTCTGTAAATCCGCTACAATGAATTCTGCTCTGATCTAAATTGATCTTGAAATGTAGAAAGAGAGGATTTCCAATTAAGAATATGTAGGCCAGTAATGTAAGATTAATCCAACGCCTGCAAGAGTCACAGTATAAGAATGCATAAAGCTACAATCCAGGGAGCATTTTTATAAGTATAGCTTGTGTTTATTACATTTTCAAAGGAAAATACTTAGCAAGAGCCACATAATAAATGCTGGGGTTATCAAAGAGGGAATCAGTAAATTGCAGTGCTGGGACTTGGTATCTTTGGATGAAGGAAAGGTTGGTCTTTGCACCAGGGAATCATTTTCATAAGGGAGGGTAAGTGGGATGTTATGTTAGGATTACATGACAGGTTATTGTTATAGTAACAGGGAGGCTTAGCGTTAGGGTTACAGGGAGGTCTAGGTTTGTCTGGAACGGTAGAAAACCCAGATGCCATAGACAGGTCCTTCATGCTCCTCAGCAGTTGGGCGGCTTGGGTCTTGTGGTCTTATTACCTTTCTACAAAATTTACACAAATCGCCCAATGGCACTCAATTGAAAAGGATATTTCATGGCTTGTCTTTGAACAGGCATCAGTTTTCCCCTATTTTCTGCAGTCTCTGATTTGGTGCAAGACCAAGATTCCCAGACATACTCTTCAATCTAATAAAATTATTTATCATCTGTACCAGATGTGGATGAGGTTCAAGGATAAATATAAATTGATATCTGCGGTACGTCCATTGACCTCTTTTTTGGGCGAGTTTGACACCCCATCGTTTCCCCTAGGCAGACGAGCGTTGGAGCCATGGATATCTAAAGGCCTAGTTTCTCTTAAAGCCCTATCTATTAATAGTACTTTCTGCTCCTTCGAACAGCTTCGCTCTATTTATAAGCCTTCTGGTACGGAAGCAGAAAATTACAATACAGTAATCCCCCGCTCCATCGCGGTTCAGTTTTTGCGGTCCCGGTAATTTGCGCTATTTTAATTAGGACCCATTAATTCGGATATCGCGGTCCCGGTAATTCGCGCTATTCTAATTAGGACCCATTAATTCGGATATTGCGGTAATATTTCGCCATTTCGCGGTTATGTAGCGGTGAATGAGAGAATCAGAGCGAGGCTGTGGTGGAACGCATGCCTCGCTCGTGGACCGCACTGAGCGCGGTGACGTTAGAGGGGGCGGTAACGCGATTCGGAGCATGTGCAGATGTGCTCCGTGCTCCTTTGCCAACTACAAGCAAGAATGCCCGCAAGAATGCCACCCAAACGCCCATCATCTAAGGCTAAGGCTTCTGGCGAGCCAAAACAGAAGAGGAAGTTCCTTACAATTCAGGAGAAGGTGAAACTTCTTGATATGATAAAGGAAGGACAGAGTTATGCTGCTGTAGCCCGCCATTATGGTATGAATGAATCAACGATTCGATACATCAAAAAGGATGACAAGAATATCAGGGCAACTGCTGCACTGTCCATAAACCAAGCTGCAAAAAGAGTTGTTTCTTCCCGCAATAAAACCATTGTTAGGATGGAAACTGCATTGGCCATTTGGATCCAAGATTGCAGAAAAAAAAGCATCACATTGGATGGTAACATCATCAGGACACAGGCAAAGAAGCTGTACGACACTTTTGCCAATGAAGGAGGCTCTGAAGAAGGCTCTGCCGCAGCCAAACAGTCAGACAACGACAATCCTGATCAGCCTTCTACTTCTAGTACAGGTACATCTTCATCAGGAGACTTTTCTGCCAGCAAGGGGTGGTTTGACCGCTTCCAGAAACGCTATCAGTTGAAGAGTGTTTCATTGCAAGGTGAAGCTGCATCTGCCGACAAAGAAGCTGCTGAAAGGTACACCAATGAGACCTTCAAGAGTTTCATCGAGGAGGGTGGGTACAAACCAGAGCAAGTCTTTAATATGGATGAGACCGGCTTGTTCTGGAAGAGAATGCCCAAACGGACTTACATCATGAAGGAGGAAGCCCGAGCCCCTGGATTCAAGGCTGATAAGGACAGAGTAACCTTGGTTATGTGTGGAAATGCTGCTGGGTTTATGATCAAGCCAGCCCTGATCTACAAGGCCAAGAACCCCAGAGCATTGAAGCATAAAAACAAGAACCAGCTACCAGTCTATTGGATGCATAACCCTAAGGCTTGGATGACTAAACGCCTCACAACTGAGTGGTTCCATAATTGTTTCATCCCAGCCATCAAGGTCTACCTTGCCGAACTTGGCCTTGATTTTAAAGTGCTTCTGCTGATGGATAATGAAGGTGGCCATGCCATGGATCTATCGTACGAAGGAGTGCAAGTTGAGTTCCTTCCACCCAACACCACGTCTTTAATTCAGCCTATGGACCAGGGTGTGATACGAGCATTCAAGGCTCTGTACACTCGCAACTCCTTGAATCATCTTGTTGAATCCATGAACAATGATGATAATTTCAATTTGAAGAACTACTGGCGTAATTACACCATTGCAACTTGTCTGGAGAACATACAAAAGGCCCTCAAGGAGATGAAGAAGGAGACCCTGCATGCCTGTTGGAAGAAGCTTTGGCCAGAAATTATTCATGAATATGAAGGGTTCTCTCCTGACGAAGTTCATCATTCAGCTGTGAACAACTCAATTAGGCTGGCGAAGTTGCTAGGAGGTGAAGGTTTTCAGGATATGACCCAGGACGATGTCAATGACCTAATTGAAACCCATTCAGCTCCACTAACCGATGAGGATCTGACAGAACTCACCAAGTCAGCGAGTGAGGAGGAAATGGAGGAACATGAGGGGGAGGAAGAAGAGGAAGGCTTGTCAATTGAGCGCCTTGGCAGGGTCATGCGTACGGCCAATGACCTGAAACAGATGTTAGCTGTTTGGGATCCTGACATGGTTCGTTCACTGCAGTTCCAAAACAGCATTGATGGAGCCATTCAGGTGTACAAGAACCTCCTCGCCCAAAAGAAGAAACACGCCCAGCAACTGCCTATAACTATGTTCTTCACAAAACAGAAGAAGGCCACATCCACCCCAAGTACCTCCACAGGCACCTCTGATGTAGAAGTGGAGGTCATGGAGCAGCAAGAAGACAACCCACCTACACCAAAAGAAGCGCCCGCTGAACCTGCGCCTTCAAAAGGACAGTAGCTGCTCTTATTTGCTGCTTATCGTCATCTTCTTTTCTGCTGAGTACAGTACAGTACTGTACAAATACTGTACAGTACTCTTTTATTTACTACTGTACATTATACAATACTGTACTTTTAGCACAATAGTTTTGTGTTTTTACAATGCTCTTGCTCTCTCTCTCTATACAGTACTGTACAGTACTCTTTTTTTACTACTGTACAGTACACAGTACAGTACTGTACTGTTAGCACAATACAGTACAGTAGTTGTGTTTTTACAATGCTCTTGCTCTCTCTCTATACTGTACAGTACAGTACAGTTGTACAGTATTTTTTTACTACTGTACAGTATACAGTACTGTACTGTTAGCACAATAGTTTTGTGTTTTTACAATGCTCTTGCTCTCTCTCTATCTTTTATGTGTTTTTATTGCTTAAACGTTTGTTTAAAGACCTTTAAATGCTATTAAAAAGTTAACAAAACATGCCTAGGGTGTATTTAAATAGGGTCTTTCTATTTCGCGGATTTTCACTTTTCGCGGGTGGGTCCGGAACGTAACCCCCGCGATGGAGGGGGGATTACTGTATTATAAGAAATGTTTTTGTTTCACAAGGCTCCTTGAACCTCCACCCACCACACACTCTGTTTGAGGTCATTTGTTACTCCTCCCCTAGGGGTAGGGGTCTGATTTCAATTTTGTACCATCATTTTAACAAGTCTCCCCTCCCTGAAAAGCAAAAAAATATATGCTGAGCTGTGAGCGGGACCTAGATTGTACTATTTCACTACTAGACTGGCAGGGAATGCTGCGTAACCTTGGACAATGCACTCGCTCTACCACCAGTAGAGAGTCACCACTTAAGACCCCTACACTGATTCACTCTTTCTACCCGTCTACATCACCTTCCTGCTTTAGGGGTTGTTCTGAGGAAGGTTCTCTTTTGCATGTTTTTTGGAGCTGTAGTAGAGCTGCACGATTCTGGCCAAAATGAGAATCACGATTTTTTAGCTTGGAATAAAGATCACGATTCTCTGTGTAACAAAAAAAAATTGGGATAACTTTACTGCTACGTTTTTTTTTTTTTATTCATTAAAGTCTATTAATTGCGTTTGAAAGACTGCTGCGCAAATACAGTGTGACATAAAATATTACAACAATCGCCATTTTATTCTGTAGGGTCTCTGCTAAAAAAACATATAAAATGTTTGGGGGTTCTAAGTAATTTTCTAGCAAAAAAAAATGATTTTAACTTGCAGGCAACAAGTGTCAGAAAAAGGTCTAGTCTTTAAGAGGTTAAACTTCCTTTCTCCCTGGCAGAGGGAAGGAAAAGATACAATGTAATCATTTTGTTTATAGTTACTGGGAGACTAATGTTGATAGGCGTTTGTTTGCGGGAGGCTTTTTTTTTCCACAGCTGTTCTCTCTGCAGCTATGCAAAGAATCGAGCATATGTCAGGTTCAGATCGTCAGGAGGGGTGAATCGAGATCGCGGTTTTCATACGATTAATCGTGCAGCTCTAAGCTGTAGACACTTGGTAGCAATGTGGGAACAGGCAAAGATCAAAATTTTACAATTATCAGACAGAGATATCCCCATTTCTCCTAGGATCTGTCTTCTTTTCGCACATATCCCGGATGTCCCTTTACCTTTATCCAGATTACTCCACACCCTGTTCGGCGCTATCCAGTGGATGATTGCTCTGAACTGGAGATCCTACACAATTTTATGGTCTCAGGTGCTATCCAGGATGGAGGTCCTCGGACTTTCATAACTAGTCTTCCATTCCCTGCATAGTTCTATACATGTCTTCCATAAAAAGTGGGATATTTGGGATCAATGCTCTTCAGTCATGCCTTAGGCCATGTTATGTTGTTATACTCTTACCAATGATGTTAGCATATCTTGTAAGTCGTCTGCTTGTCATGTTATGTATTTTTATATCAGTGATCTTTTAATGTTGTATATACCATTTTTTTGACTATCCTTGTGTCAGATTTGTGATGTTTGGTTTACATGGAAGGCTGGTGTTAGAGTTACAGGGAGAGTTAAGATTACATGGAAGGCTGGTGTTAGGGTTACAGGGAGAGTAAGGATTACATGGAAGGCTGGTGTTAGGGTTACAGGGATAGTTAAGATTACATGAAAGGCTGGTGTTAGGGTTACAGGGAGAGTTAGGATTACACGGAAGGTTGGTGTTAGGGTTACAGGGAGAGTTAGGATTACATGGAAAGCTGGTGTTAGGGTTACAGGGAGAGTTAGGATTACATGGAAAGCTGGTGTTAGGGTACAGGGAGAGTTAGGATTACATGGAATGCTGGTGTTAGAGTTACAGGGAGAGTTAAGATTACATGGAAGGCTGGTGTTAGGGTTACAGGGAGAGTTAGGATTACATGGAAGGCTGGTGTTAGGGTTACAGGGATAGTTAAGATTACATGAAAGGCTGGTGTTAGGGTTACAGAAAGAGCTAGGCTTACATGGAAGGCTGGTGTTAGGGTTACAGGGAGAGATAGGATTACATAGAAGGCTGGTGTTAGGGTTACAGGGATAGTTAAGATTACATGAAAGGCTGGTGTTAGGGTTACAGGGAGAGTTAGGATTACATGGAAGGCTGGTGTTAGGGTTACAGGGAAAGTTAGGATTACATGGACGGCTGGTGTTAGGGTTACAGGGACTGTCCTATCAGGATGCAGGACCCCTGACCCTCTGTCTGGACAGTGCTGATTGGCTTATGCTGATCACATGCACTCTCCCAAGAAAATAAAAATAAAAAACTCTCTAGCAATACACACCAAACTAAGCATGTGCAGCCTGTCCCCTGGCTCTGTATTATCAGGAAATATATTGGGGACAGTGGAAGAAGGGGTGGATCAGAGAAGACAGGATTAAAGAGTCTTTTTACATAATGCAGAGGATTATCCCCTTCCATGGTGAGTATAACAAGCATGGTTTACTGCATATACAGACTGATTTTACTGCTGTGGGTTTAGTATCATTTTAAGGGTAAAATATAGTGTTAGAGTTACAGGTAAAGCTAATGTCAATGGTACAGGGAGGGTTAGTGTGAGAGTAACAGGAAGGGTTTGTGTTAGGATAAGTGTTAGTGTTACATGAAGGTTTAGTGCTAGGATTAATGATAAGGTTACAGAGAGAAGACCACTTCTTCTCTCTGTAGATGGGTGTACCAGGGTGTAGGCAGGTGCAGTCTGTATTCTCCACTGCAGGTCGCGCTTGACCAAAGTGGCAATGTAGATGTGGGAGAAAGGGAGTTACACAGGTTCCTCTATGATTGCCTCCTGGTCACAGGAGGGGCAGCTATTCAAATGAACACTGGCACCCCATGTTACTTTGGCATCCATCCTGGGTGAGGCATGCTTTATTCGAGTGGCTAGGGTAGGGACAACCTCCTCATCTGTCAGGGACCGTGTTTAGAGATGGGGAAAGGTTATGGAGGAGTAGGGACAGTGCAGAGACTATGTCTACCTCTTCTAGGAAGCCTCCCCTTTGGGTGTTGACCGGCCAGGCCGCATTCTCGTGGCAGACGCTGTCCGCATCTTCAAACTGCTGTTTTACCACCATTACAGTTGTAAGTGGCTCCGCATGGGTGTGTCTCCTTGCTGGGCCTGTTTGTACTTGCTGAACTTTTCTACAATATATTGCTTTTGCCAACTTGGACTCTGTGTGCTCACTGCCTGACGTGCAACACTGCACCTAGTCCACAGGGGTCCCACCAGTGGCGCCTGGGGAATTAAAATTTGGGGGATGGCCAGCCGGCAATCAAATTGTCTCCCTCCCCCTCCAGGGACGGACAGCTGGCTGCCCAGCCAGACAGCCAGCATCCTTACCTGCTCCTTCCCCGAGCGGTTGTGAGTCTCCTCCGGCCGGATGACTCCTCCCTCTTCCTGGCCAATGGCCAGTAAAATCGCTTCTCTTTTCAGCAATCAGGAAAGGGGTCTGACAACCCGCTTCCTGATTGGCTGGGAGGAAAATCAGTGTGATAATAGCAAATATTAATTCACTATTGTCATACAACTGGGTGGGCTCAGGACACAGTGCTCTGCCCCCAAAGCCCACCCTTTTTTAAAGCCTATTAGAGCCTCTGGCTCTAATTATGTGCTGCAAAAAACAAACAAAAATCCCCTATTGGAATCCATGCATCTAGGGGACCAGACGCAGGGATAGGGGGGGCAGCGCCCCTGCGCCCCCAATGGACAGGCCGCCACTGGGTCCCACTGGTTTCTTGCAGGTCTTAGCTGATGAGCTGATGTGCCAGTAGACATTTTTTGATTTTGAAGGGAAGTCCTCATGCTGTGTTTTCCATCTGCCGAGCTACATTTCCTTGGCTAACTGCATTTTCAGTGTTCAGCGTTCCCTTTTTCTGTGTGCTTCTGCTGAAGAGCTTGGACACCACATTTGGAAATAGCTGTCTTCTTTGAAAATTCTGCCTGTGAGGGACCATGTTAGAGCAAAAAGAGCAACCTGTGTCTTCCTGTGCTCAGTCTTGCTAATGTGTAAGATTTATTACATTGAACTGTTTTCACCGACGCGACATCATGATGTTAATGTGGTATTATTATTATTTCAGGTACTTATATAGCGCTGTCAATTTACGCAGTTATGACTTTTTTCTCACTCAGTTGCATTCCTCCTACACAGCTGATTCTGTTTGATTTAACGATTATATGTTAAACTATTGGGTGTTATCTTGTTGATTGTTTGCACCTGTGGTGGAATTGTTTGACCATATTGTTCAGACCATATGCCTGCAAAATCCTAAACTGTGTGCAATAGGAGAATTGATGCTGTTTTCTGTTTTGAAGGTAAAGGGTAGACACACCAAAAAAAAAGGTTTTTTTTTTTTTTTTTTTTTTTTATGTGTAGGTACTTGTTAATTTGGTAATTGGTTAAAAAAAATATATTCATGTCATTATTTCTGAAAGCATCCTAAACACATAGTTACATAGTTGGTGAGGTTGAATAAAGACACCAGTCCATCCAGTTCATAAATCCAACAAAAAGCCGGCAACTCGGTGCTTCTTCTTAAAACAGGCTTTTACTAATGCACAACAGCAACAGCAATGTCCAGTGATGCTAACGCGTTTCGGTCTCAGCCTTCCTCATAGCATCCATAGTCCATCCAGTTCAACCTGTGATGTGTGTGTTTATGTCAATAGTACATTGTATACCCCTTTAATGTTGTGGTCATTAAGGTGCCCATCTAATAGTTTTTTTAAAAAAAAAAAGACCAGGTCGCCTCAGTGTGAACGGGGACTAACAGGTAAGTAAATAACACTGATTATTTTGTTACAATTAAATCTAAAAGTTAGTAGAATATTATACTAGGCAGCAAATAAACATGTTGTCCCTGAAGTGGATGTGTTGAAAGCAGAAAAAATGGGCATCACAGTTTATTTTGTATGGGGCCATGTCCACAGCCAAATGTGCTTTCGATGGGCATGTCAGCATCAGAACTGAATCACAGAGCAATGGAAGTAGGTGGCCTGGTCTGATCATTCATTTTTATTTTACATCATGTGGATGGCTGCATGCGGTATGGGAAGAAGGTGAGCTGGCGGAGAAAGTGTAAAGCTGGATACACACTATACAACTTTTTTTGGTAGATTTCCTTTAGATTTACCTTCAACCATGTAGTGCAAGGGCCTGCCAGATTGCATACAAATTGAAAGTGTTTAGGTTTGACCTCATATTATATGGTTTTGGTAAATCTAATAAATCTAAAGGAAAAAATCTAAGGACAATTGTATAGTTTGTATGGCCCATAATTCTTAGGGCAATATTCTGCTTGGGAAACCTTGAATCCTGCGATTCATGTAGATGTTACTTTGACACGTAGCACCTACCTAAACATTGTTACTGACCAAGTACACCCCTTTACAGTATTCCCTGATGGAAGTGGTGTTTTCAGCAGGATAATGTGCCCTGTTACACTGCATACATATCAAAAATGGTTCGAAGCAGTGCTTTAAGTGGGCCGGTATGCACTGGTACTCAGTACAGCCACTTCCAAATATGGCTCTTGAGCATACCGCCACCAGTACGCTCATTTTGGACATCTGCGCCCTCAATTGCCCCCCCCCCCAAGAATATTTTCCACTCCAGAGCCAGACCAGTCACCACCAGTGAGTCCCCCTGCTCCGGAGTCCCAGCCCAGGCCGGGGGGGGGGGTGCTCTGTGGGGACCCTGATGTTGGGAGGGGGGGGGACAAAATTTCTAAGCTATAATAGAGTACTGGCACCTCTTTTGGGCCACTTAAAGCACTGGTTCGAAGGACACAACAACAAGTTTGAGGTGCTGATTTGGCTGCCAAATTCTCCAGATCTCAATCCATCAAGCATCTGTGGGATGTCCTGGAAAAACAAATCCGATCCATGGAGGCCCTACCTTGCAACTTACAGGACTTAAAGGATCTGATACTGACGACTTGGTTATGGCTGATCGATTTATATATAGTATATACACATAAAATTAGAATACACTACACAGGTGTGCTTGCATAAGATAAACCTTGGGATACAAGCCAACCATGTAAATCAGTGATGAATTGCAGCACCACAAAAGATTGCACTAGTAAAGGATTCCACCAGCAAAGGATTGCAAGATTGCAGGATTTTCAGATTCTTCACAGGAATCCTGCAGTCAGTGCTGGATCAAGGCCATCCAGCTCCCAGGGCAAAGATGCCAAACTGTGCCCCCCCCCTTCCCTTAGTGTTAGGGTAAGGGCAACCACATCCCTGTAATAAACTATTGCAGCTTCCCTTCCTGCCCACCCCTTGTCCCGGCCCTGCCTGTAGTACACACCAGACAAACAGCAAACTAGTCAAGACTATCCTAACTCTATCCCTATCATTTCTAGCTTTGTTCTCTAACTTTGACCCTCTATCTCTTTAGTCATTTTAAACTGTAGACTATCAAATAAGAACTACTCCATAAGGTACAACATACTCAGCTCTCACATTTCCCACAATGAGCTCTTGTGAAAAGTGTAAAACAGAATGTCATAGATTTGCAATAGTGTTTTGCAGCTTACCTGTTCCTTCATGTCTGTATTAGAGGTCAGATTTCCCTTCTGGTTCCTTTTTATCACCTCTCCTTCCTGTTCCTGCTCCACCCCAGGCTATCACAGGAAGTCTATATTAACCAGTGCACTGCAGGTCTGCTTTGCTGTTCAACAGTGTTTGTTTCCTGTTTCCCGTGTGCTTGATCTACCTTTCTGTGTACAGACTTTGGCTTTACCCTGACCTTTGGCCTGTCCCTTGGTTACCCTTGTCTGCCTGTTACCCCGACCTCGGCTTACCCATCACCATTCCGTGTGTCCTGAGTGGCTGCTATCCTTCTCTCCCTACGGAGCGTGACCCGGGGGACCCCAGAGGCCACAACCTGGACCCAGCTGCAGACCAAGTCCATCCTCACCACTAGAGGCTCTGGTGAACACCTGCTGGGTCTTAGATTCCACGCCCTGGAGAATCTTGGGCTCACGTTCCGGTCCATCGGCAGCAGTCTGCTATCGGGTTCACTACCTTGCGCTGCACCCCTGCCTCCAAAAGGGTGCACTTGTCACCTGGCCACAGGTGACCTGACACAGAATCAAAGACTCCTATCGTTTTCAGCCAAGGAAGCTGTCCTCTCTTTGACCTGCAAAAGTAATGGTGCTGCACATGTGATCAGTTATGACACAAGCCGTTTGATGATTTGACAATCTGGTTGAAAGCACAAGCAAAACAGATAGTTAAGGCTGCCGTAGATATTGTAATTTTTATCAGGTCAGAATGGACCTGCGGAGATTCGAACCATCTATGGGTAGGCTGATAGTACCCAAGTCAATCCATCAATCGACTTGGGTACAATCAACATGTCAGATTTTTACATACAATTATTGCAAGTAATTAAAGCTGCTAGCAATAATCACTGTGTTCTCCCGGCAGGGATGGCTCTCCATGCCTCCCATCCCCCACCACAGGGAGAACTCTATAGCTCTGAAGAAGGAATTTCCCCATCAACCCTGTATGTGTTGATGGGGGAAATGAGCGATTTTCATTCCTGCAAACTGTGGTTGCAGGAAAGGAAAATTGTATCATCTATGTCTTGTCTTACGTTTTCGACACATGCTGGAAATGGAATAGAACCGTCTTTTGAAATCGATGGGTTTAGTCTCTCTTTAACTGTCAGGTGCTTTGGCTCAGGCTAAAGCAAAGTCCAAAAGTGGGCTATTGTGTGTCATATGGATAATATGGGGTCTCGTTGGAAGGTCTTAAACGTTATTTAAAGCTGTTTGCCCACGTGAGTATTTACATATAGCCTTGCCTGACTGATTGAGTGAAAGTGTAGGCAGGCACGGGAAAGAACTGAAGGGCATGTAAGGCCATGTAGCAGAGCTTGCTAAAGTTCCCCCAGAAAATAATTATTGTACAAACTCTTTCTTTTCTCAGGTGTCTGCGCTAGGCAGATTGGCGTCATCCATGCTGAGTCATTTTTTATTGCAGATCTGTTGGCTTAACTCTAGTTGGCATTAATGAAGCAATTTCATTCTACAGTTAATCATGGTTCACAGATAAATGGACAAGTAGGGGATTGTCACCGTAATCATCATTTCCCATCAGTCCGTGAGGATCTGCTATCCCACCATTACAGTGTAAATTGCCCCCTGTAGCAACATTTATTGAAATTGCTAGAGAAGACCTTCCTATTGGTGATTAAATCCTAGTCAGGTGAAATCGTCTATTAATTTCCTATAGAATGCTAAACAATACCCAACAGACCAGAGCACCACGATAAAAGTAAAATGCATCCTGACTACATGAAAATCAAGATATTTCTTTCTTTGTTAGTTTCTTTTTTCCATTCTTCTTTCCTTCATTCCTTCCTTCCTGAATCCTCTAATGCCTACAACCCTTCCATTCGTCTTTCCTTCATTCCTTCCTTAGTTCCTTAATGCTTACAGCCGTTTCTTTTCTTTGATCCTTAATTTCTATAACCCTTTCTTCCCCCTCTCTCACCCTCCCTCTTTCCTTTCTCTCTTTATGAGTAACACTTTATCTTGTTCCACTTGCATGAATAGTTGATCATTTGTATTGGATTCTGCCTTTGCCTGCACATCCAAGCCATTGGTTCCTAATGCTGTCAACACAGCCAGTGAGCCAACGAGGAGAGACTGGGAGGCAGGGCCAAGCCACCACTTTATGTGTCTTATGGACGCATAGAGCAAGGAGAGCACGCACCAGTGTCCCCATAGCAAGTGGCTTACCATTAGGGTCACTGGTCATGGGGGAGGAGCTAGAAGCATCGGCAGGGGAACCTGAGAAGATCTGGGCTGCTCTGTGCCCGACTATTGCACAGAGCAGGTAAGTATGACATGTTTGTTGTTTAAAGCCGAACCTTTAACACCAGTTTAATTCTCTTTTTATTAAATTTTTTTCAAAGATTACAAAAGTTAGAGAATCATAACAAAAGGAAGGCAGTCGCATTGCACAATGACAAATGTAGAGGTTTAAATATAGACATATACCTTGTGTGTCTGACAGATGGAGAAATTCAATGATATATAACCAAAAATAAAATATACATTACAGAACATATGTGAATAATGAACTTAGTGTCATATCTATAACTAAGTCATTGTAGTATCAAACATGTTAGTAGGAGAATAAAAGAAAAAAAAAACAAGCAGACATTTGGTGATGGATGGTATATTGTATATCCACACACGTGGGGGTTGATTCTCGGCTAACCATCCGGAACACTAATGGAAAAAAACCTACATTGGTAATGGCCATTACATAATGGTAGCAAAGAGAGTAAGAGAGAGATGGGAAAGAGATGGAAAGGAGGGGGAAATAAAAAAAAAAATGTTTGTATGAGCAGTCCTCATGGTGGTCACAGTCACACTGTCAAACGTTTTGGTGGATGGAAGATTTTTTTGACTGTTTTTAGAAGTGCAATCCAAATGGAAAGTTCTGGTTAATGTAGGTCAACACAGGGACTGATTAGAGCAGGGACCCTCAAACTGCGGCCCTCCAGCTATTGCGGAACTACACATCCCATGAGGAATCGTAAAACTCTGACATTCACAGACATGACTAGGCATGATGGGAATTGTAGTTCCTGAACAACTGGAGGGCCATAGTTTGAAGATCCCTGGATTACAGTGAGCAGAGGGAGGGAGCAGAGGCAAGCTGTTGCTGTAAATGTTGCATGAAATTTAGGGGGTATTTACTAAAATGGGTGAGTGCAAAATCTGGCGCAGCTCTGCATAGTAACCAATAAGCGTCCAGGTTTTTTTGTCTAAGCTTTAAGCGGAACTTTACCCAAAGTAACTTGATAAAAAATAATGTTCTTAAGCAGGGAACATACATTCCACATTAATAATTATGCTACCAAAATTAGTGTGTGCTGTAAAAGACCTCCAGCGTTGCTCCAATCTCTTCTTGCTGCAGGCTGCCAGTTCTCCGACTGCTGTCAATCACAGCCAGTGAGCCAATCAAGAGACAGAGGGGGCGGGACCAAGTCGTAGCTCTGTCTGTGAATAGACACATAGAACTGGGGTCAAGAGCCTGCCTGCTTGGGTGCCCCCAGTGCAAGCTGCTTGCTGTGGGGGCACCCGGCAGGAGGGAGGAGCCAGGAGCACCGGCGTAAGACCCAAGAAAAGGAGGATCCGGGCTGCCCTGTGCAAAACCATAGCACAGGGCAGGTAAGTATAACATGTTAGTTATTTAAAAAAAACAAATACAAGGCTTTAATATCGCTTTAATTCTGCTTTAAGGCTCAGCAGATCGGCTTCTACAAATTCAGCAGTGCCCAAAAGTTCCTAAAAATGGAGAGCAACTGAGCATGTACAGAGCAGGGTGAGGCAGTGTATTACTGGATTTTAAAAAGTATAGGCACTTATTTTTAATGCTTTATATAGCAATACCTGCAAAAGGGACCCGCCTGAAGTCATCTAACAAGATCTAATTTTCTGACCAAAGTTTCACTTTAACTGAATAAGTTTTAGTTAGAAGCTGATTGGGTACATACATTGCTGCACCAGATTTTGCACTCTCCAATAAATAAACCTCTTAATTGGTGATCGACCAATATCGTTTTTTCTTTATGCCGATACCAATATTATGGTCATCGCATATCGTTATCGGCCGATATTGGCCGATATTTTCTTACATTAAGAGCCGGTTCATACTGCCGTGACCACTAAAGTCGCCTCATAAGGGGCGACTTCTAGCGCGACTTTTAGCGCGACTTACGCGAGACGACTTTGTAGGACTTTGTATTTGACCAATAAGAATATGATGTGTTGTGACCAAATTTCCCTTTCCTTTTTTTTTTTTTGCTGGAATTTATCGGGCATTTTTTGGGCGTCTTTGGAGGCAGGCATGTCTTTAGTGTCTGGGGGGTCTAAAAAGTGTACCTGTGAAGTTTCAGCTCTGTAGCATGTCCAGAACCCCAAAAAAATTAGCATTTTTCTTATAATTATTAACACAGCAGTGTGGCGGATTCTGTACACCTTGCCTTATTTCTTGCAGGTATTTATCGGGCATTTTTGGAGGCAGGCATGACTTGTTTTGGATTTAATGTCTGGGGGGTCTAAAAAGTGAACCTGTGAAGTTTCAGCTCTGTAGCATGTCCAGAACCCCCAAAAAATTAGCATTTTTCTTACAATTTTTATTAGAACATTAATACGGCTTCTCTCCACCTGGCTTTTTTTCTTGCAGGCATTTATCGGGCATTTTTTGAGGCAGGCATGACTTTTTTTGGATTTAGTGTCTGGGGGGTCTAAAAAGTGTACCTGTGAAGTTTCAGCTCTGTAGCATGTCCAGAACCCCAAAAAAATTTGCATTTTTCTTATAATTTTTATTAGAATATTAATACAGCTTCTCTCCACCTGGCTTTTTTTCTTGCAGGCATTTATCTGCCATTTTTTGAGGCCCCCCAGACACTAAATCCCAAAAAGTCATGCCTGCCTCAAAAAATGCCCGATAAATGCCTGCAAGAATAAACGCCAGGTGCAGAGAAGCCGTATTCATGTTCTAATAAAAATTATAAGAAAAATGCTAATTTTTTTGGGGTTCTGGACATGCTACAGAGCTGAAACTTCACAGGTTCACTTTTTAGACCCCCCAGACACTAAATCCAAAAAAAGTCATGCCTGCCTCCAAAAAAGCCCCGATAAATGCCTGCAATAAAAAAGGCAAGGTGTAAAAAGCCGCCACACTGCTGTATTAATAATTATAAGAAAAGTGCTATTTTTTGGGGGGTTCTGGACATGCTACAGAGCTGAAACTTCACAGGTACACTTTTTAGACCCCCCAGACACTAAATCCAAAAAAAGTCATGCCTGCCTCAAAAAATGCCCGATAAATGCCTGCAAGAAATAAAGCCAGGTGGAGAGAAGCCATATTAATGTTCTAATAAAAATTATAAGAAAATGCATTTTTTGGGGGTTCTGGACATGCTACAGAGCTAAAACTTCACAGGTACACATTTTAGACCCCCCAGACACTAAATCCAAAAAAAGTAATGTCTGCCTCAAAAAAATGCCCGATAAATGCCTGCAAGAATAAAAGCCAGGTGGAGAGAAGCCGTATTCATGTTCTAATAAAAATTATAAGAAAAATGCTAATTTTTTTGGGGTTCTGGACATGCTACAGAGCTGAAACTTCACAGGTACACTTTTTAGACCCCCCAGACACTAAATCCAAAAAAAGTCATGCCTGCCTCAAAAAATGCCCGATAAATGCCTGCAAGAAAAAAAGCCAGGTGGAGAGAAGCCGTATTAATGTTCTAATAAAAAATTATAAGAAAAATGATAATTTTTTTTCTGGTTCTGGACATGCTACAGAGCTGAAACTTCACAGGTACACTTTTTAGACCCGTATTAATGTTCTAATAAAAATTATAAGAAAAATGCTCTTTTTTTCTTGTTCATTACCATTTTTATGGAAAGTCGGATCACAAGTCGGATCACAAGTCGCTTCAATTAAGATAAGGAGGTGACTCCCATTGAAGTATATGGGACAAGTCGGATCACAGGTCGCCTCAAAGTAGTACAGGACCCTTTTCTGAAGTCGGAGCGACTTCAGTAGTGTCAATTAAGAAGGCACTGATTGATTAAAATGGCTTTTGTTATGTCAAGCGACCTGGGGCGACACAAGTCGCCTCATAAGTCGCCCTAGTGTGAATGGGCTCTAAAACATTTTTTATTTATGTTATGTTGTTTTTTTTTTTGTTTTGTTTTTTTTTACAGGTACTCATGTGGAGGGATCTGGGTGTCTAAAAGACCCCAAACCCCTCCTCTACACTTAAAAGCATTCAAAATGCCAAGTTTGGCTGTTTTGAATGCTGTAAAATATTTTGAATTTGGCGCCGAGTACCCGGAAGTGATGTCATGACATCACTTCCGGGTTTTTACATGGAGACCCATTTAGAGACCCGTTTGGAGACCCGCTTCTCGTAATGACAGCCGAGCGGCAGGCTATGGACGCCGGTACTGGGGTGATGCCTCTAGCTGCAGGCATCACTCCTGTACATGCACTTTCCTGAAATATCGGCAATATCGATAACCTCCGGGGCCGATTCTGATATATCGGGAAAGTGCATATCCGCCCCCAATATATCGACTTTGCCAATAATCGGTCGATCCCTACTCTTAATGTTACAAAACCCACGTATCAGTGCATGCTATCCCAAAAATTCATATCATATTTATATATGTGTCTGTTTAAATTTCTTGTTGTGGGTATATGTAGTATGTTCTCAGAAATACCTGGTTATGCTGCCAGTGCTCCCTTTAGTCTGTTTTATTCTGACAACACCAGATACAAAAGCAGATCACCAGTTTGTGCACCTCTTCTTCCTGCATAGAGATACAGGAAGCTGCGCTGACACACGGCGTGCCTGTTATCTCCCATAGCCAGCTTGGCTACCACATCCTCCCATCCAGCCATGCTGTGTTGATGGACAGTGGATCCCAGCAGGAACATTGCTGTCAATACAGCAGCTTACGGAATATTAAACACAGAGAGGGATGAAAATACACTCACAATAAAATGTGCACATCCACTGGTGCAACACAGGTTAATTGCATAAACTCTCATTCAGACCACCACAGGGGGCATCATAAAAATAAAACCATGGAGTAGAGAATAAAGAGAATACAAGCAGAAGTCTATAGAAGACTAAAAGGAATGACTGCAGCTAGCAGCATTAAAGGCTTCAAAGGCAATAAAAACAAGGGTTAACAGGCACATGGGCTGCATGCCCCCAAGGAGTCCATATGAAAGTCCATTTCAACAGTCCATATAAGGAGAGAATATTTAATGGTGGTTAATCAAAGATAAAAAGTCCAGAGATTTAGGGCTGCCATCAAAAGGAACTTTCTTCACAGCCTATTGGAACCCTGGCTTGTTCCTATTGAGGGCAGCCCTAAGTTTCTGGACGTTTTATCTTTGATCAAGCACCATTAAATATTCCCTCCTTATATGGACTGTTTAAATTGACTTTTATATGGATTCCCTTGGGGCCTGCAGCACATGCGCCCGTTAACCCTTGTTTTTATGGCATCATAAATTAAGGCTGCAGCTTGTGAAACACTTACCATACATTATATGTATTTTTTACATTGTCCGTTAAGTGCTGGATTAGCGTTACTTGGCGTTCTCTTTCACCCCACTATCCAAAAAAGACGTCTTGGTCATTGGCTCCGCCCCTATGTGCTACACCACTGGGTTTGGCTTCAATTGAGAATTGGGATGAGAATCCTGAGGAACAGTGTGAGCTTATCCAGCAGTTAAGAGGGACAGTGTAAAAAATACATACAATGTATGGCAAGTGTTCGACAATCTTCATTTATGATGCCCCCTGTGGTGCATTATATGCATGAAAGTAAAAAACCTTCTGTATGCAGCTCCTGCAGCCCCCCTAATTCTTACCTGAGCCCCCTCTCGATTCAACAATGTCCACGAGAGCCTTGCCTCTCCTGATTGGCTATTGGCAGCAGCGGGAGCCATTGGCTCCTTCGGCTGTCAATCACAGCCAGTGAGCCAATCTGGAGATGGAGGGGGTGGGGCCAAACCTTGGCTCCATTTTTGAATGGACACACAGAGCAGCAGCTTGGCTGAAGTGCCCCCATAGCAAGCTGTTTGCTGTGGAGGCACCCGACAGAAGGGAGGAGCCAGGAGCACCAGCATGAGACCCGAGAAGAGGAGGATCCAGGCAACTCTGTGCAAAACCAACTGTACAGAGCAGGTAAGTATAACATGTTTAATATTTTAATGAAAAAAAATAAAGCTTTACAATTAATTTGGTATTAAAACACAGAGAGGGAATTTCGTCCTCTTCCCACTCACTATACTGACACCTTGCATTTAGTAAAAAGAATGCAAGGCTATTTCTGTAAGGATGAGGTGACCAGCGAGTAACTCCCTTTTGATACTGACAGGAAGGTGCAAGCTGAATAAAAGTAAAAAAGTAAAAGCTTTAATAAAATGCTACAGCAGCCAGACTTAGGCCAAACTTCATTGTAGGTAAGGTATTTTTTCTTTGCAGATGAACACAATTCATTTTTGGACATCCTTCACGTTTAAAGTGGAGCTTTAGTCAGAAAATTAAAGAGTTACTAAACCCACAACATAAAATCAGTCTGTATATGCAGTAAAGCATGCTTGTTATACTCACTGTGGAACCTAAGGGGTTAATCCTCTGCATTGTGTAAAAGGCTGTTTGATCCTGTCTTATCTAACCCTCCCCTTCTTCCACAGTCCCCCGACCATCTGCTGATAGTACAGAGTCTTGGAGGCACTCTGCACATGCTCAGTTTGGTGTGTATTGCTAGAAAGTTTTTTTTTTTTTTAGGAGGGTGCATGTGATCAGCACAGGGCCAATCAGCACTGTCCAGACAGAGGGTCAGAGGTCATGCAGCTTCAAAGGACAGTCAGAGTAGAATGAAAACTCCTCCTACAAGCTTTAACCAGACACTGATTAGAAGTCATAAGACTGTTATATACTGCTGCTGAGAAAAGGTATTTAGCAGTTTATATTTACTAAAATAATTGCATTTCCATATTCTGTGTATTGTGGGAGTCCAGATATAGTGAATGCAGGCTCCTGGGTTTAGTAACGCTTTAAGTCACACATTAGGTCCTAATAGATCCCTTCAGGATGGCCCTTTTTTATAGGTAGAAAACATTAAAAATAAGTGCCTATAGTGTTTAAAATCCAGTGGGACACTGCTTCCCCCTGCTCTCCACATGCTCAGTTGCTCTCTATTCTCAGCACAATGCCTAAAATCAGAGCCACTAGAGGCCGATCAGCTGACAGCAAGAGGAATGACACAGACTGTGCTGAGGGAACACAGATGAAGTGGGGTACACACTAGTAGAAAATCTGCCGAAAATTCCCGTCCGAGGTAAAACCGTACGATTTTCGGCTAGTGTGTACACAACTTTCAGCAGCCGATGCCGACATTTTCTCCGAAAAAAAACGGAGGGACAAACACCAAATTTTTATCGTCGGTCCCCAGACGACCAATTTTTGTTTAATGTGTATGCAGTACGTCCGCTAAAAATCGGATAAGAAAGACTGCGCATGATCTGAAGTTGCTGCTAACGACCCGGAAGTCTAGGAACAAATGTCCCAAAAAAAAAATCGGACGAGAAATTTCGTGAACATTATGCACTGTCAACTAAAAACGGTAATGAACGCTGAGCAAGAGAGAGAAAAATCTGAGGATATTTTGTCCGATTTCCGTCAAGTGTGTACAGGCCTTTAGGGAGGGAGAAAAGAAAATAATCTTATCTTATCTCATCTTATCTGGTCTTGCCTTGTCCTATTTTATCTCCCTAATTCTCTCTCCTTTCTCCCTCATCTGCAGATCTGTAAACTTCGGCACTGTAAAGCTTCTGTCAGCCTTCCTCTTTAGTTGAGCCAAGACATACAATCAAGGCTGAAAAAGTACATAATTGAATTGTTAAAGAACATTAATTGTTATCAAACTGTTATGGGTAAAGCTCAGCTTTAATAATTGACTGATTATATTATTTGACATTTTGCATTTTAAAGCATGTATATCAAATAAATTGAAAAGACTTTGCACTCCTTTAAACATCCTCTCCATATACAACAAACAAGGCCCAAAAAAGCTGTTAAACTGCATGTTTGGGCCAATCAGTTTAGACCATCTGAAGATGGAGAATTCCTTTAAATTGTTTAGCAATTTTGGACACAGGCAATAGATAGTCATATTGGAGATAAGCCCAGTAAAATATGAAATAGTTTTGGCATTTTATTAGTAAATCTGCCAGCCTTGTGCTACACAAAGCCCAGTACAGGGAAGAAAGAAGAGATGAATATAAAATCAGCTTATTTAATATTCCATGACTCTTCGCCATTCATCAATATGATTATGACAGATGTACAAACTGCCCTACTGCAGCCCAGAAGGAGTCAGCAGAGGAGATATGAGATCGCTTACAGTATCATTTCATTGCAGACAGTAGAAACTTCGGCCAGCTTGGGATGGGGGCGGGGGGGGGGGGGGTTTGGAGGTAGGAGATGGAGAATCGCATTAAATGATATACAGTCATTGCCAGTTCACTATACTGATGAAAAATAATTTGCATAGAGCAGCTACTGTATGCACAGAGCCTTCTCTGCACAGATAAATGCTAAACAAATAGCCTCTAGCAATAGGTAACAGTACAGTTTGATGCCGCAATAAATCAACTCTCTTGAGATTTCTTAGAACAACAACAATGTCTCCTCTGAAAAGTTCAACTCAGTAGAACTTTGTAAAGAAAAAGAGTTTACAGAGCTAGAAAATTTTGTGTTGACAGTTGGTTTGTAGAGAGATACCATGCTAATGATATGCGGTGTGCAGAGTGATTTCTCACAAGTCAGAAAGACTCCAGCAAACATATCATCGAAGATGTGTGTAAGCTGCCATTGCTGACCTCTCCTTCAGAAAATGATCCCATGGCTTTAATACATTCTGAGTCAGTGATATAAAGGAAGTATAAGGAATTATGACTTTTCTCCATTTTTTTTTTTTTCTGCATGCCTGTTCCAGACCTGAGATCCTAAAGTGCTGAAGCATAGATAGGCAATTGTGCCATTTTAGGAGTGTGGGAAGACAACCCAACCGGGCGCTCTCAAAGAATGTTACAGCGTAGAGTATAACAGAAGGTCTCGGGTGCACCAACAGCATCTGTCTTGAGGGCGGAATGCAGCCTGGCTGGTCTGTACCCAAATGTGAGGGCTTACAGGAAGGATGGTGTGTCCCTGCACTTTCCTTATTCATCTGGAACCTCTCCCTGCTGGTAATTACTGTCCCTACACTGCTCGCAAGCGAAATACGTGCCAGGCCTGGTTGGCAGGGTCTTAAATGGACTCTGCCTGACCCAAGATGGCCACCAGAGACACATGGGGCACCAGCATCCAGTTGGATAGCTCCTTAGTAAAACAGGAAACCATAGAGGACCAATGTTTCTCTTGACTTTCTCTCCCTCTGCAATACCACTTTGGTCAAGCGCCACCTGCAGTGGAGAAAGTAGACTGCACCTGCCTAGAAGAAGGTGACTAATAATGGAAGCCTTCATATTTCTCTTCTCATAGGTATGTTTTAATAAAGTATTGCATGCATGCTTCAAAGGTGTCTTTAGAACCCCCAAAAAATATATCACCCATTGTAAAAATAAAACAATTCAGCCTTGGCTGCAATACTTACCTCCTTTTCAGTGTTGTTCCCTGCAGAGTCACCTGCTTTGCAATCCATGTTAAATAATGGGTGGAGTGAATTTAAAGAATATTTTTTTTTTTAACGCAAGTATTCCCACTGACTGATTGGCTGAATTGTCCTCTAATCAGTAGAAAGAGTGTATGTTAAGAGAAGCAGTTGCTGATGTAAGGTGTTCTCATGAATAGTGCATAAATCAGATTGGGGGTGAACTTGTAAATGAGATGGTGTTTAACTCATCTTGGAGAGGCATGGTAACGAATATTGTGTTCCCCAGGAGCTTCTGAGATATGTCAGACTGTAAGTGTAGCTAAATCAAATTCACTAGGATAATGAATGTAGTTCTCCCTAAATGTTCTCCAAAGTGTAACTCGTTGCTATGTTCCAAGCTTTACGTACGTGCAAGAGATTTGCCTTTTGCTGCAACAAATAAAGTTAAGTAGTTGAGCACTTGAGCATCTTTCGATCCACTGCACTATTTAGGAACATAGGCTTTATAGCTAGATTAACTGGCAATATCATAAGATGAAAACCAAATGTATTATGGAAACTAATGAGTGGTGGCAGAGAGAAAAGGAATTGAGCCTTTGGACAAAAAACAAGGGGTAGTAGGGGCCAAGAGAGGACCCAAGAAAGCGGGACTATACCGGCATAACTGGTGGTTGCAGGAATACAAATACAACACTCATGTATGTATAAAAAATATATTCATATATATTTATATATATAATGAATATTTATGAATATATTTTTTATACATACATGAGTGTTGTATTTGTATTCCTGCAACCACCAGTTATGCCGGTATAGTCCCGCTTTCTTGGGTCCTCTCTTGGCCCCTACTACCCCTTGTTTTTTGTCCTAGTTTCTTGGGGATGATGGCATACATTTCACGGTATCCATTTTTTTGACAAATTGAGCCTTTGGAATCATGATGGAGAATGACTAAGGCCTCTTTTGGAAAAGTGGTGTGGTGGCAAGTCAGGAGTTGTGCCTTCAGCACACAGCCAGTCTCTGCGTGAGCGACACACTAAGGCTTGCTATTTAATGAAAGTCATAAGTGACCATAACAAAGTTCTGTTGACAAATGGCCTACTTGCTTCTCCAGGATGTCATGAGAACATGTTGCAAGAAACAACCTTTGAATCAAAATAGGAGCTCCACACTGAAATATTGGAGTCCAGGCTATCACCCAAACAAGCTGCTGGACGTTACTAAGTTCTTGTTAATAATGCCATAGAACTCAGGGCATAAACCACTGCCTGAGTTCGTACAAACCAACCTCTTATTTCCACAAGCCCTAATAAAGGGGGCAATTTGTGGCCCCCAAAACAGAGTGGCTCTTGTACCCAATAATATTCAGAATTAAATTCTACTTTGGACTGTAATATTTCAGTGTTCACTTTAATTGTGTCAAACATTGTCTATACATCCTAAGGGTATTGTGACAGTTCCTTGGTGCCCGGAAGCAGTCCACATATCACCCAGAAGCCCCACAGAGGCACAATTTGAAAATTTTTTATTTTGAGTACAAGAGTTTCACCAACCATTATCTTAGACAGGCAGCCCCCCCCCCCCCCCAATATTAGTTCTATACTTCCATGCCTACCTGACTTAGCTTTGACAGGCATCTCACACAAGTAACTGTGGAACCTCAACAGTCAATGAGTAGAAAGTTTTTACATCCCAAGGATACTATAATAGTTCCCTTGTGACCAGATGCTGCAAACATATGAGATGCCCCACTGGGGCACAATCAGCACAACTTGGAAAAATTACTACTCTATGCAAGAACCAACTTATCAGACAGGCAGTTCTCAATTTGCCATTGTGCCCCCCCCCCCCCCCCAATATCAGACCTATACTTCCATACATTCCTGACTTTGCTCCGACTGGCATCTCACACAAGGAAATGTGGAACCTCAGCAACCAATGGGTAAAAGCATGCACTGGGCTCTTGATAGCATCACTCTCACTTGTTAGTGAGATGGTGGAGAACAGGGCATAGCAGAGTAGAAAGAAAGTCAATGCCACAGTTATATTATGCACTCACTGGGGTTTGGGGAGAGGTCCCATGAACATGGAACTGATTAATAATATACAGAAACTATTAACTTTAGAAACCTTTGACAGGTATGCCCTAAGCCAACCATATTGCCGTACTCTGAACATCTAGATTAAAATGTAACAGCATCTATTGTAGCATCTAATTCAACAACCATCTCACCTTCTCTAATTACAATAGACTGATATCTGATTGGGTTTCTATAAAAATGCACCACTGTCTACTGAAATAGACTTACAGTCTTCAGTTCCAAGATTAAAATCACATAATCCACTAACATATTGGCAAAAAGGCATGGAAAGTTGGAAACCTTTACCTGACTTCCAGAAGAAATGTTTGCCTTCTTTTTCCCCCAAGTCAGTTCTTACAGGAGGCATTAGCAGAGCCATAAGCAGCAAGTATTTTTGCACATTTGGCCAGGGGCAAAGGCCTGAAGCCTGGTCATGACTGGAGGACATCCTGCCTCTGGATTTCTTCTCTGTTCACCTAGAAGGATAACAAATTGTAAGCGTGACTATAACATTCTAGAATACTTCCAAACAACCAATCCCAATGATCAAGCTTTGTCAAATCAGACTTCCTTTGTCCAGCTGTTAGTAAAATTCGGGTCTGCTTTGTCACACTTACAAAGATTTCCAACTTTTGATTTAAATTTTTGATTTGGTAACGTTAATAAATATCAATTAACTTGTTTGTTCAGTCCACTCTATCATTTCATTTGTTCTCAAGGGTCACTTTACATGATTATAAGAATATAATAAAATGAATAGTTGAGCAAAAAAAAAAAACATTTAAAACGGACCTGTACACAATTTCCGGTGTGGATATTTTCTCCATAGTTGCATTGGCCTAGAATGGACCAATATAACTTTAAGTATACTATACCTGGGTGATGCCTCTGGCACCTGGAAATCACTGAAGCAGACACCACTACTCCAGTGATCTCCACTTTTATCCGGGTCTTGCGCCAAATGACTGACTGCTGCATTGTGAAAACAGGAAACAGGCATTCAGAGAATGCTTTTCATTTTCTTAATGAATGCAAATTGTTCTCTGATTGGACGAGGTAGAGAGATATTTTCATGTGATTAATGTGTCTACTTCAGTGATTTCCAGCTTCCAGGGACATTGGACAGGTATGTATTTACAGTGCATTCGGAAAGTATTCACATTGCTTCACTTTTTCCACATTTTGTTAGGTTACAGCCTTATTCCAAAATGGATTAAATTCATTATTTTCCTCAAAATTCTACAAACAATACCCCATAATGACAACATGAAAAATTTTTGTTTGAAATCTTTGCTAATTTAAAAAAAAAAAAAAAAAAAAACACATGTGCATAAGTATTCACAGGCTTTGCTCAATACTTTGTTGAAGCACCTTTGGCACCAATTACAGCCCCAAGTAATTTTGAGTATGATGCTACAAGCTTGACATACCTATCTTTAGGCAGTTTCTCCCATTCTTCTTTGCAGGACCTTTCAAACCCCATCAGGTTGGATGGGGAGCGTCGGTGCACAGCCATTTTCAGATCTCTCCAGAGATGTTAAGTCTGGTTCAAAACTGGGATCTGGCTGGGCCACTCAAGGACATTCCCTGAGTTGTCCCGTAGCCACTCCTTTGTTAGCTTGGCTGTGTGCTTATCTTCGTTGTCCTGTTGGAAGATGAGCCTTCGCCCCAGTCTGAGGTCCAGAGCGCTCTGAGGCAGGTTTTCATCAAAGATGTCCCTGCACGTTGCTGCACTCATCTTTCTCTTCATCCTGACTAGTTTCCCAGTTCCTGCCTTTGAAAAACATCTCCACAGCAAGATGCTGTCACCACCATGCTTCACTGTAGGGATGGTATTGGTCAGGTGATGAGCGGTGCCTGGTTTCCTCCAGACATGACGCTTGCCATTCAGGCCAAAGAGTTTAATCTTTGTTTTATCAGACCAGGGAATTTTGTTTCTCATGGTCTGAGAGTCCTTCAGGCGGGCTGTCATGTTCTGTTTACTGAGGAGTGGCTTTGGTCTGGTCACTTTACCATACAGGCCAGATTGGTGGAGTGCTGCAGAGTTGGTTGTTCTTCTGGAAGGTTCTGCTCTCTCCAAAAAGAAATATTGGAGCTCTGTCAGAGTGACCATCGGGTTCTTGGTCACCTCCCTGACTAAGGCCCTTGTCCTCCCGATCGCTCAGTTTGGCTGTGTGGCTCACTCTAGGAAGAGTCCTGGTGGTTCCAAACTTCTTCTATTTACAGATGATGGAGGCCATTGTGCCCATGGGGAACTTCAATGCTGCAGAAATTTTTCTGTACCATTCCCCAGATTCCTTGGACTTCATGGCTTGATTTGTGCTCTGACATGCACTATTAACTGTGGGACCTTATATAGACAGATGTGTGCATTTTCAAATCATGTCCAATCAACTGTATTTACCACAGGGGGACTCCAATCAAGTTGTAGAAAAGAATGATCAGTGGAAACACGATGCATCTAAACTCAATTTTGAGTGTCATGGCAAAGGCTGTGAATATTTATGTACATGGGATTTTTCAGTTTTTTATTTTTAATACATTTGCAAAGATTTCAAACAAACTTCTTTCACACTGTCATTATGGGGTATTGTTTGTAGAATTTTGACTAAAATAAGGAATTTAATCCATTTTGGAATAAGGCTGTAATATAGCAAAATGTGAAAAAAGCGAAGTGCTGTGAATACTTTCCAGGTGCACTGTACATAGTGAACGGGAATAGATTGACTTCTCCTAAACAGGAACGGCAATACATGGACAGAAATTCAGCTGGTTCCTGCTGAACTGGTCGAACTTCAATCTGTGTATGGGCAGCTTTAGTGATAACTGGGGAAAGAGAGACTGAGGAAATGTCTTCCTCCTGCCTGCAGCACACTCAGACAATGTCATTCTTTCATTGTGCCTTTCTGAAGCAGACCTTAATAGACATAGCTAAGCACAGTCACTTGGCTGGAACTCGTGGATTGGTTTTGCATGATAAAAAATAATTTTGTTAAAAATTATACTGTTGCTGTGTATTTTGACAAGTCTAGAATTTGCTTTTTCAGAATTGCTAATTTCCTAAAGCTCTGCTTTAACAATAACCCTCCAACAGCTTGACATACGAAAATTATTTTGATTCTGTTTTCTTTCAGGACATACCAGGCTTTTGTCTGATAGATTGTTTTAATAAGTACTCTGCATGCATTTTTCATTACAAGCACCAAAAATGGATAAAGAATGCACTTTTAGATGATTCAATGCTTAACTCTTTTTTTTTTTAAAACTAACACTATTTTAAATATTTTCTCTAAAACATTTTTATAATAATCCTGATGATTCTAAATAAGTGTAGGCTTTGATAGATAACTTACAAGTATATGGCTGAAAAACACCTTTGTATTTTGTAAAAGTGTTGCTTTTATGTTTTTTCTTTGATTGAAAGATGATGGAAAATAAAATTAAAACCAGTATTCTTTTCCACAAAGGTATTCGTTTAGCTGTATTTTATTTTTACGCTCACAAATGCTTTGAATGCAATGCTTTGAACATGCATGACAATGTTTGTTAATAAAATGTATTTATACTGTATTTTTCATCATATTTGGCATCAGCATTCACTGTGAATTATTTTATTAGGAAAATCATTTTTGTAATGTGTTGCAATAATTTTTGCCTGGAGGTTCTGCCAGTAAAGTCACTTCCTGTTGCAGGCAGACGTTAAAGAGGAACTTTAGTCCCATTTCGATTTGCTTTGCCCCCCTGCCCTGACAGTTTTGTTAATATGGCATGCACGCAAATGTGCCGAATGGCTCTGCCCAGCCTTCGGGTCCTGGCAGAACCTTTCAGTACATCAACACACGAGCAGGAGATTTTCTATACATGCGGCAAAATGGCAACATTTTGGAACTTCCATAACAGCCATCTTTTGTGCATTCATGGGGAAAACCCATGGCACATCGGCGCACACAGGAGATTTACTGTGCATTGCAACATTTTGGAACGGTCATCTTTGCACAGGTTCAGGTAAAGCTGTGCATGCGCAGATGTGTAGGAAACCCGCATGTGCACATATGTGTGTTGCAGGTCTCAGTCAGGTTCACTTTAATACATTTTGCAAAAAGTACAGTACTGTGCAAACATTTTAGACAGGTTTAAAAAAATGTTGTAAATAAAGAATGCATTTAGAAATAGAAGTGTTAATAGTTTATTTTAATCAATAAACAAAATAGAAAGTAAATGAACAGGAGAGAAATACAATCAAATCAATATTTGGTGTGACCCCCCCCCTCCTTTATCTTCAAAACAGCTTTAATTCTTCTAGGTAGACTTGCACACAGTTTTTGAAAGAAGTTGGCAGGTAGGTTGTTCGAAACATCTTGGAGAACTGCCCACAGATCGTCTGTGGATGTCGGCTGCCTCAAATCCTTCTGTCTCTTCATGTATTCCCAGAAAGACTCCATGATGTTGAGATTGGGGCTCTGTGGGGGCCAAACCATCACTTTCAGGACTCCTTGTTCTTCTTTATGCTGAAGAAAGTTCTTAATGACATTGGCTGTATGTTTGGGGTCATCCTACTACAGAATTAATTTAGGGCCAATTACATGCCTCTATGATGGTATGGCATGATGTACAAGTACCTGCCTGTATTTCCCAGCCAAACAAACTGCCTCCTGCTAAAGCAAAAATATTTCACATTTTGACTCATCAGTCTAGAGCAGTGATGGCGAACCTTGGCACCCCAGATGTTTTGGAACTACATTTCCCATTATGCTCAACTACACTGCAGAGTGCATGAGCATCATGGGAAATGCAGTTCCAAAACATCTGGGGTGCCTAGGTTCGCCATCACAGGTCTAGAGCATCAGCTGCCATTTTTACTGAACCCCAGTTCCTATGTTTTTATGCATTGTTGAGTCTCCTAGTCTTGCTTCCACGTCAGAGGTAAGGCTTTTTGGTCTCAATTCTCCCATGAAGACCACTTCTGGCCAGACTTTTCCCAAAAGTAGATGGGTGTACCACTGGTTTCCTCCAGCTCTGTGCTGATGGCACTGCTAGACATCTTCCGATGTCAAAGGGAAGTAAGCATGATATGACTTTAATCTGCTGTATTAGGTTTCCTTGGCCAACCACAGTGTCTACAGTCCTCAACATTTCCCGATCAATGGTGTCCTCAAAGCTGAGAAAGACAGGCAGATATTTATCCATCATGCCATACTATCAGGGAAGCATGTAAATGGCCCCAAATTTATTATACAGCAGGACAACGACCCCAAACATACAGAAGAAGAACAAGGAGTGTTGGAAGTAAAAGTTTGGCCCCCACAGAGCCCTAATCTCAACATTATATGTCTGGGATTACAAGAAGAGACAGAAGGATCTGAGGCAGCCGATATCCACAGAAGATCTGTGGTTAGTTCTCCAAGATATTTGGAACAACCTACCTGCTGAGTTCCTTAAAAAACTGTATGCAAGTGTACCTAGAAAAATGGATGCTGCTTTAAAGCCAAAGGGTATTCACAGCAAATATTGATTTGATTTAGGTTTTTTTCTGTAGAAACTGTCTCTAAATTAATAAAAATATTGATAAAAATAAACAAAAAATTAAAATATATGAAAGCATTCTTGCTTACACTACTTCTTCACAAATCTAAAATGTTTGCACAGAAAAATGCAATCAGTGAGACATAATGCTGAAAATATATTTTGGATTTGCATAAACTTTAACACGTATGTGTTAATGAACATTATTGTCAATTATTTTGTTAACTTCGACATCTGCTGCCATTTCAAGCACCAACAATGGTTAGGCAAAGACCTAAGCCTTTAAAAGTTGCAAAAAAAGACAAGGACGGCCAATGTATAGAGACGGGACAGATCTTATCTACCAGTAGCATGGGAATCTGCGTCAGAGAAGCTAACGCGGCTAAGCTTACCGTAAACAAAAACAGCAATTTAATTACCTTACGCGCTAAATAAATTATGTATTTAATCATTCAGTGTGTTCCATCTGCACTCCCCTTAATAAAATCCAATCTAACGTAATTTGTTTCTGATTCATCTGCCTGTAATCTTTATTAGCTCTCCTATTTGGGCTTTAATTTGATGTCTCTGCTACATTATAAAAATATACTGTATATTTAATTTGGTTTAGTGGAGCTAACAACACCCTCATCATTAAAGCAAACGAATGGTGTGAATGCTGAGTAATATAGCGCTATCATCTGATCCACTGGCAATATGGCAGTGGAATTTTGATGATTTCCGTTATTGCATTGCTCAACATTTTGCTAATTACAGTCATGCAAAATGCCTAAAGCTAGAGATTTGAAGAAAGCATTAAGCGTTGCTGAATGTTATAGAAAGTAATACACTGTATATAAAACATTTGAGGAATGTGACTATCACACCTATATGAGCTTGTTGGAAATCTCATTCCAAAACCATGGACATGGATTTAACCCCTCCTTACGGCTTATGTTCTCCAATCTTCTGGGAAGGCTTTCTATAAAAGATTTAGGAGTATGGCTGTGGAAATTTGCACCCATTCAGCTAAAAGAGAATTTACCAATGGAAATCAGAAAACCTGTTTTTCAATCAGCAGGTAAGTTCATCCCAAAGGTGTACCATGGGGTTTAGGTTAGGGCTCGGTGCAGGCCACTTGAGGATCTCCACACTAGATTCATGAAACCAAGTCTTTATGGATAATCGTGTAAACTGCAAAAGCTCTGCACTAGAGAACCACAAGAGCTGCTACATACACTATATTACCAAAGGTATTGAGACGTCTATCTTTACACACATATGAACTTTAGTGGCATCCCAGTCTTAGTCTGTAGGGTACAATATTGAGTTGGCACATCCTTTGCAGCTATAACAGCTTCAACTCTTCTAGGAAGGCTGTCCACAAGGTTTACAATTGTGTCTATGTGAATGTTTGGCCATCCAGAAGCACATTTGTGATATCAGACACTAATGTTGGATGAGAAAGCCTGGTTTACAATCTCCACTTTAATAAGGTGTTCTATCGGGTGAGGCCAGTCAAGTTCCTCCACCCCAAACTCGCTCATCCATGTCTTTATGGACTTTGCTTTGTGCACTGGTGTGCAGTTATGTTGGAACAGGAAGAAACCATCCCCAAACTGTTCTCACTAAGTTGGGAGCATGAAATTGTCCAAAATGTCTTGGTATGCTGATGCCTTAAGAGTTCCCTTCACTGGAACTAAGGGGCTAAGCCCAACCCATGAGAAACAACTCCACACCATAATCCCCCCTCCACCAAATGATTTTGACCAGTGCACAAAGCAAGGTCCAAAAAAGACATGGATGAGAGAGTTTGGGGTGGAGTAACCTGACTGGTCTGTACAGAGCCCCGACCTCAACCCAATATAACACCTTTGGGATGAATTAGAGTGGAGACTGCGAGCCAGGCCTTCTCGTCCACTTCAGTGCCTGACCTCACAAATGCGCTTCTGGAAAAATGGTCAAACATTCCCATAGACACACTCCTAAACCTTTGATGAAGGTTGATGCGTTGAAGAAGAAGAGTTGAAGGTGTTATAGCTGAAAAAGGGTGCAAACTCAATAAGACTAGGATGCCATTGAAGTTCATGTGCGTGTAAAGGCAGGTTTCCCAATACTTTTGGTAATAAAGTGTATATCAAACAAATAAAGTGTATATCAAACAAATGTAATATAAAACCTGTTACCATAGATACTTTTTAAACAATGTATTAATCCCAGTATCCCTACTTACTCACCGTATAATAAAATTATACCCAAATAATAAATCAAATGTGATACAACATATAATAAACCGTTTCTTGAAATTCTTCTCCAAATCAATAAATATAATAAAGTCTATGAAAAAACATCAAAGTATTGAACAACTGAAGTATTTTTGGAATTGTATGTCATTTACTCTAACGATGGTTGTCCCTCCACACAAAAACTCACAGGCTGGAAAATGAAATCCAATCTACAGCACCTTGAAAATTTAATAAGAGATACAAACTTATGTGTGCAACACTTTCAGACCTGCTAGGATCCTTCGTCGGGATCATAAGGGCCATAAGAATGGCACTTATGTCAAATAATACTTCTTATAAAGAACATCTTTAGACAGGAAATTAGTAACAGTTTTCTCACGCACATAAAAGTTAGTGATATAAGGAGACTTAATCTTACAACATCACTGGCATATTTTTAGCTATGGAATCAAAAAAAGTGTTTTTTGTTTCTATAGGTGAAAGAGGGCCAGCGATGCTGTTAGATTAAGTCTTTTTGTATCAGGTTGTATATTAGGTTGGACTATTTTGTGCGTGAAAAAGCTCGGGTGATAATGATTACCAGTCTGAAGATGAGATTTACAAGAAGAATTGTTTGACATATGTGCCAATCTTTTTTTTCACTTCAGTAATAAAGGATCCTAGCGGGTCAGAAACCATTGTATTTATAATTTTTCAACTCTTAAATACATTTACAAGGTGCTGCAGAGTGGATTTCGTTTTTCTATATGTAGTGGAGATTGGGTACTCTCCGTTATCTGCTTTGTATTGGTATTTCCTTTGACTGGTGGGTAGGGTTGAGCGGACACCTAGATGTCCGTGTTCGACGGGTTCGGCCGAACTTTAAAAAAAAGTCCGGGTCCGTGTCCCGGACTTTTACCGAACTTTTCCCGGACACCGAACCCCATTGAAGTCACTAAAATGGCTCTAAAACACCAAAGGAAAGGGCTAGAGTGCTGCAAATGGCAGCAAAACGTAATTAAGAGCATGGCAAGTGCTCTGCAAACAAATGTGGATAGGGAAATAACTTAAAACAACAAAAAAAAACAGAAAAATAAAACAATGTTCTTCTTCATCTCTGAAGGACGAGGCCCATATGGAGTAGGAGGGAGGTTGAGGTGGTGGTGGATGTGGCGGTGACATAGGCGTGCGCACAGGGTGTGCTGGGTGTGCCTGGGCACACCCTAATCACCTAGGGCACATAGCATTGCCAGTGAGGAGATGGGAAAGATCTCCCTGGGACCTGCTCTGCTCTATTTCTCCTTGCCTACAGGTACATGGCCCTGATACATTACTCTCCCTGCTGGCAAACACATGCATGTGTATTTCAACTTTGGGGTGCACACCTTAATGCAATAGGCTGTGCACACCTATGGGCGGTGTAGGTGGAAGCGGCGGTGGAGGAGGACCAGGGCCGGATTAACAGCATCATGGGCTTGGTGCTGAGGATTTTGAAGGGCCTTAAGGGCCGTGCCTTGCCATGCACCCAGAGGAGGAAGGGTGCAGCCATGCATGCCTAATTCAACATGGGATGCTGTCTCTGAAGCCCATAAACACATCCATGCATCGCCAACTGTCCCTCCTTGTCCGGCCTTCACGCTGTGTGGGGAGGTTCTGAGGGTGCTGCCTGGGGAAGCGAGCATAGAAGCCAGACTTCTGTGTTTACAAGTGACAGAAGAGCGGTAACAGTGAATATGGCCAACCCGGGGCCTATATAAAAGGTAGGGGCCTGGAGCTGCAGCTCCAATAGCCCCTACATTAATCTGGCCCTGAGGAGGAGGACGAGGTAGCCAACACTGCTTCTTTTCAAAAATTTTAAATGAGGGTACACCCCAAAAGAGTGAGAAAGAGCAAAAATGGAACAATGGGTGGGTAAGGTCGGTATCCATTGCTATTCTGCATAAGGTACGGAAAAGTCCCGTGGGATCCATGCCTGGTTCATTTTAATGAACGTGAGCTTGTCCACATTGTCTCTGGACAGGCGGCTGCGCTTGTCTGTTATAACGCCCCCAGCCGTGCTAAATACCCGTTCAGATAATACACTGGCTGCAGGGCACGCCAGCACCTCCAAGGCGTAAAGGGCAAGCTCAGGCCATGTGCCCAATTTGGAGACCCAGAAGTTGAAGGGGGCAGACCCGTCATTCACTACATGTAGGCGTGTGCACACATACTGCTCCACCATGTTGGTAAAATGCTGCCTCCTGCTAAGACGTTCCATCTGAGCTGCTGGTGCTGCTGTTTGTTGTGGCGTGCTGACAAAGCTTTTCCACATTTCGGCCATGCTAACCCTGCCTTCTGAGGTGCTGGCGGTGCCCTGGTTGCGTTGGCGACCTCCTCCTCCTCCTCCTCTGCCTTGTGCTTCCACTGTGGCCCCGCTGTCAGATGGGAATGCCAGCAGCATGGCGTCTACCAGCGTGCGCTTGTACTCGCGCATCTTGCGATCGCGCTCCAGTGAGTGAATTAAGGACGGTACGTTGTCCTTGTAACGGGGATCCAGCAGCGTGGCCACCCAGTAATCAGCACAAGTTAGAATGTGGGCAACTCGGCGGTCGTTGTGGAGACACTGCAGCATGTAATCGCTCATGTGTGCCAGGCTGCCCAGAGGCAACGAAAGGCTGTCCTCTGTGGGAGGTGTATCGTCCGTGTCCTCTGTATCCCCCCAGCCACGCACCAGTGATGGCCATGAGCTGGCCTGGGTGCCACCCTGCTGTGAACATGGTTCCATCTCCTCCTCCAGCTCCTCCTCCTCCTCATCCTCCTCATCCTCCAGAACTGTGCCCCTGCTGGACAATTGCGTCCCTGGCGTTTGCGTGTGCAGGAACCCACCCTCGGAGCCCCTTGCGAATGACTGCCCTGAAAGCCTTGGAAATGTTACCTCTTCATCCTCCTCCTCCTCCTCATCCTGTGCCACATCCTCTTCCATCATCGCCCGAATTGTTTTTTCAAGGAGGCATAGAAGTGGGATAGTTAAGCTGAGAACGGCGTCATTGCCACTGGCCATGTTGGTGGAGTACTCAAAACAGCGCAACAAGGCACACAGGTCTCGCATGGAGGCCCAGTTATTGGTGGTGAAGTGGTGCTGTTCCGCAGAGCGACTCACGCGTGCGTGCTGCAGCTGAAACTCCACTATGGCCTGCTGCTGCTCGCACAGTCTTTCCAGCATGTGCAAGGTGGAGTTCCACCTTGTGGGCACGTCACATATGAGGCGGTGAGCGGGAAGGCCGAAGTTACGCTGCAGCGCTGCCAGGCGAGCAGCAGCAGGGTGAGAACGCCGAAAGTGCGCACAAACGGCCCGCACTTTCTGCAGCAGCTCTGACATATCGGGGTAGTTTTTAAGGAACCTCTGCACCACCAAATTCAGCACATGCGCCAGGCAAGGGATGTGCGTCAAACCGGCTAGGCCCAGAGCTGCTATGAGATTTCGCCCGTTATCGCACACCACCAGGCCGGGCTTGAGGCTCGCTGGCAGCAACCACTCATTTGTCTGCTGTTCCATGCTCCTCCACAACTCCTGCGCGGTGTGTGGTTTGTCCCCCAAACAGGCAAGTTGTAAAACTGCCTGCTGTCGTTTACCCCTGGCCGTGCTGAAGTTGGTGGTGAAGGTGTTACGCTGTCCGGATGAGGAGGCGGTAGAGGATGAGGAAGCGGAGTAGGAGGAGTTAGGAACAGGAGGCAAACTGAAGCGCCCTGCAATCCTCGGTGGTGGAAGGACATGCGCCAAATTGCTATCCGCCTCAGGCCCATCCGCCACTGCATTTACCCAGTGTGCCGTTAGGGAGATATAACGCCCCTGACCGTGCTTACTGGTCCACGTATCCGTAGTTAGGTGGACCTTGGCACAGATGGCGTTGCGCAGTGCACACCTGATATTTTCCCCCACTTGGTTGTGCAGGGAAGGGATGGCTTGCCTGGAAAAGTAGTGGCGGCTGGGCACGACGTACTGTGGGACAGCCACCGACATAAGGTTTTTAAAACTGTGCGTCTCCACCAGACGGAATGACAGCATTTCAAAGGCCAATAATTTTGAAATGCTGGCATTCAGGGCCAGGGATCGCGGGTGGGTAGGGGGGTACTTCCTCTTCCTCTCAAGTGTTTGGGAGATGGAAAGCTGAACGCTTCCACGGGACATTGTGGAGATGGTTGTTGGTGACCCAGGTGGTGGTGTTGCTGACAGATCGTCTGTTTGCGGGGTGGCAGGTGCCGGTATCACTACAGATGTGGCTGGAGCGGCCGAGACTGCAGCAGAAGAGGAAGCAGGATGAGCCAGAGACGTTTCTTGGTTTTGAAGGTGTGTACTCCACTGCAGCTCGTGCTTTGCACTTAGATGCCTGATCATGCAGGTTGTGCTCAGGTTGAGAAGGTTTATGCCTCGCTTCAAGCTCTGATTGCACAGGGTGCAAACCACTCGTGTCCTGTCATCAGCACATTTTCTAAAGAACTTCCACGCTAGAGAACTCCTTTGAGCTGACTTTGGTGCGCTCGTTCCCTTGCTGCGTTGGGCAGTAGCGGGCGTAGTGTCTAGGGCACGGCCGCTCCGCTTCTGCACCCTGCTCCCTCTTCTGCTGTGCTGGTGGCTCTGTGCGACCACCGCCTCTTCCTCCAAACTACTCAGGTCACCTGCATGACGTTCATTCCATGTGGGGTCGAGGACCTCATCGTCCTCCACATCATCTTCCACCCAGTCTTCACCCCTGCCCTCCTTGTCGGTCTCCACAATGCTGAACGCCGCAGCAGTTGGCACCTGCGTTTCGTCATCATCGGAGACGTGCTGCGATGATCCTTGCATGTACTCATCTTGAGAAATAAGTGGTTGGGCATCGCTGCACTCAATCTCTTCCACTTCTGGGGCAGGGCTAGGTGGATGGCCCTGGGAAACCCTGCTGACAGAGTCCTCAAAAAGAATAAGAGACTGCTGTATGGCTTGGGGCTCAGACTGCTGGCCTGATTTGCAAGGGGGTGAGGTGAAAGACGGTTGGACATTGGCTGCAGGTGCCAACTCTGACCTTTCTGCAGTAGACTGGGTGGGAGACAATGTGAAGGAACTGGAGGCACTGTCAGCAGCAAACCAATCTACTATCGCCTCAACTTGTTCTGGCCTCATCACTTCTAGGGGCGTTTGATGCCCTACCAAATACTGATGCAGGTTCTGTCGCCTACTCACACTTGAGGAAGGTGTTTCACTTGTGCGTGTAGCTGGCACAGATCGACCACGTCCTCTCCTTGCAACAGGAGCTCTACCAGCAGCACCACGACCCAGGCCACGGCCCTTATTTGACGGTCTCCTCATATTTCTGTAATTTAAGATCTTGCCCTAGAAAGGTTTTTATTGAATAGCGGAATAGGAAATATGATCCAAAAAAGTGTATGTATCTCGCACGTACAAAACCACACTAGGCCCCAATTACTATTGTTTCTACCCCTAAAAGGATGGATGAGGAGTAGGAGGAGTATGGAACAGACAGCACCCTCAAATCTTCAGAAGTATGAGATGAACCCCAAAAACTTGGAAAGGTGGATCTCACACGTACCGACACAGACTATCCCGCAATTCAATTGATCCTCAAAGGTTTTTATTGAATAGCGGAATAGGAAATATGATCAAAAAAAGTGTATGTATCTCGCACGTACACAACCACACTAGGCCCCAATTACTATTGTTTGTACCCCTAAAAGGATGGATGAGGAGTAGGAGGAGGAGTATGGAACAGGCAGCACCCTCAAATCTTCAGAAGTATGAGATGAACCCCAAAAACTTGGAAAGGTGGATCTCACACGTACCGACACAGACTATCCCGCAATTCAATTGATCCTCAAAGGTTTTTATTGAATAGCGGAATAGGAAATATGATCAAAAAAAGTGTATGTATCTCGCACGTACACAACCACACTAGGCCCCAATTACTATTGTTTGTACCCCTAAAAGGATGGTTGAGCAGTAGGAGCAGGAGTATGGAACAGGCAGCACCCTCAAATCTTCAGAAGTATGAGATGAACCCCAACAACTTGGAAAGGTGGATCTCACACGTACCGACACAGACTATCTCGCAATTGAATTGATCCCCAAAGGTTTTAATTGAATAGCGGAATAGAAAATATGATCAAAAAAAAGGGTATGTATCTCGCACGTACACCACCACACTAGGCCCCAACTACTATTGTTTGTACCCCTAAAAGGATGGTTGAGCAGTAGGAGGAGGAGTATGGAACAGGCAGCACCCTCAAATCTTCAGAAGTATGAGATGAACCCCAAAAACTTGGAAAGGTGGATCTCTCTCACACGTACCAACACAGACTATCCCCCAATTTAACTGATCCCCAAAGGTTTTTGATTAAATAGCGGAATAGAAAATATGATCCAAAAAAAGTGTATGTATATCACACGTACACAACCACACTAGGCCCCAATTACTATTGTTTGTACCCCTAAAAGGCTAGATGAGGAGTAGGGGGGGTATGGAACAGGCAGCACCCTCAAACCTTCAGAAGTATGAGATGAACCCCAACAACTTGGAAAGGTGGATCTCTCTCACACGTACCAACACAGACTATCCCCCAATTTAACTGATCCCCAAAGGTTTTTGATTAAATAGCGGAATAGAAAATATGATCCAAAAAAAGTGTATGTATATCACACGTACACAACCACACTAGGCCCCAATTACTATTGTTTGTACCCCTAAAAGGCTAGATGAGGAGTAGGGGGGGTATGGAACAGGCAGCACCCTCAAATCTTCAGAAGTATGAGATGAACCCCAAAAACTTGGAAAGGTGGATCTCTCTCACACGTACCAACACAGACTATCCCCCAATTTAACTGATCCCCAAAGGTTTTTGATTAAATAGCGGAATAGAAAATATGATCCAAAAAAAGTGTATGTATATCACACGTACAGAACCACACTAGGCCCCAATTACTATTGTTTGTACCCCTAAAAGGCTAGATGAGGAGTAGGGGGGGTATGGAACAGGCAGCACCCTCAAACCTTCAGAAGTATGAGATGAACCCCAACAACTTGGAAAGGTGGATCTCTCTCACACGTACCAACACAGACTATCCCCCAATTTAACTGATCCCCAAAGGTTTTTGATTAAATAGCGGAATAGAAAATATGATCCAAAAAAAGTGTATGTATATCACACGTACACAACCACACTAGGCCCCAATTACTATTGTTTGTACCCCTAAAAGGCTAGGAGTAGGGGGGGTATGGAACAGGCAGCACCCTCAAACCTTCAGAAGTATGAGATGAACCCCAACAACTTGGAAAGGTGGATCTCTCTCACACGTACCAACACAGACTATCCCCCAATTTAACTGATCCCCAAAGGTTTTTGATTAAATAGCGGAATAGAAAATATGATCCAAAAAAAGTGTATGTATATCACACGTACACAACCACACTAGGCCCCAATTACTATTGTTTGTACCCCTAAAAGGCTAGGAGTAGGGGGAGTATGGAACAGGCAGCACCCTCAAACCTTCAGAAGTATGAGATGAACCCCAACAACTTGGAAAGGTGGATCTCTCTCACACGTACCAACACAGACTATCCCCCAATTTAACTGATCCCCAAAGGTTTTTGATTAAATAGCGGAATAGAAAATATGATCCAAAAAAAGTGTATGTATATCACACGTACACAACCACACTAGGCCCCAATTACTATTGTTTGTACCCCTAAAAGGCTAGATGAGGAGTAGGGGGAGTATGGAACAGGCAGCACCCTCAAACCTTCAGAAGTATGAGATGAACCCCAACAACTTGGAAAGGTGGATCTCTCTCACACGTACCAACACAGACTATCCCCCAATTTAACTGATCCCCAAAGGTTTTTGATTAAATAGCGGAATAGAAAATATGATCCAAAAAAAGTGTATGTATATCACACGTACACAACCACACTAGGCCCCAATTACTATTGTTTGTACCCCTAAAAGGCTAGATGAGGAGTAGGGGGGGTATGGAACAGGCAGCACCCTCAAACCTTCAGAAGTATGAGATGAACCCCAACAACTTGGAAAGGTGGATCTCTCTCACACGTACCAACACAGACTATCCCCCAATTTAACTGATCCCCAAAGGTTTTTGATTAAATAGCGGAATAGAAAATATGATCCAAAAAAAGTGTATGTATATCACACGTACACAACCACACTAGGCCCCAATTACTATTGTTTGTACCCCTAAAAGGCTAGATGAGGAGTAGGGGGGGTATGGAACAGGCAGCACCCTCAAATCTTCAGAAGTATGAGATGAACCCCAAAAACTTGGAAAGGTGGATCTCTCTCACACGTACCAACACAGACTATCCCCCAATTTAACTGATCCCCAAAGGTTTTTGATTAAATAGCGGAATAGAAAATATGATCCAAAAAAAGTGTATGTATATCACACGTACACAACCACACTAGGCCCCAATTACTATTGTTTGTACCCCTAAAAGGCTAGATGAGGAGTAGGGGGGGTATGGAACAGGCAGCACCCTCAAACCTTCAGAAGTATGAGATGAACCCCAACAACTTGGAAAGGTGGATCTCTCTCACACGTACCAACACAGACTATCCCCCAATTTAACTGATCCCCAAAGGTTTTTGATTAAATAGCGGAATAGAAAATATGATCCAAAAAAAGTGTATGTATATCACACGTACACAACCACACTAGGCCCCAATTACTATTGTTTGTACCCCTAAAAGGCTAGATGAGGAGTAGGGGGGGTATGGAACAGGCAGCACCCTCAAACCTTCAGAAGTATGAGATGAACCCCAACAACTTGGAAAGGTGGATCTCTCTCACACGTACCAACACAGACTATCCCCCAATTTAACTGATCCCCAAAGGTTTTTGATTAAATAGCGGAATAGAAAATATGATCCAAAAAAAGTGTATGTATATCACACGTACACAACCACACTGGGCCCCAATTACTATTGTTTGTACCCCTAAAAGGCTAGATGAGGAGTAGGGGGAGTATGGAACAGGCAGCACCCTCAAACCTTCAGAAGTATGAGATGAACCCCAACAACTTGGAAAGGTGGATCTCTCTCACACGTACCAACACAGACTATCCCCCAATTTAACTGATTCCCAAAGGTTTTTGATTAAATAGCGGAATAGAAAATATGATCCAAAAAAAGTGTATGTATATCACACGTACACAACCACACTGGGCCCCAATTACTATTGTTTGTACCCCTAAAAGGCTAGATGAGGAGTAGGGGGAGTATGGAACAGGCAGCACCCTCAAACCTTCAGAAGTATGAGATGAACCCCAACAACTTGGAAAGGTGGATCTCTCTCACACGTACCAACACAGACTATCCCCCAATTTAACTGATCCCCAAAGGTTTTTGATTAAATAGCGGAATAGAAAATATGATCCAAAAAAAGTGTATGTATATCACACGTACACAACCACACTGGGCCCCAATTACTATTGTTTGTACCCCTAAAAGGCTAGATGAGGAGTAGGGGGAGTATGGAACAGGCAGCACCCTCAAACCTTCAGAAGTATGAGATGAACCCCAACAACTTGGAAAGGTGGATCTCTCTCACACGTACCAACACAGACTATCCCCCAATTTAACTGATCCCCAAAGGTTTTTGATTAAATAGCGGAATAGAAAATATGATCCAAAAAAAGTGTATGTATATCACACGTACACAACCACACTAGGCCCCAATTACTATTGTTTGTACCCCTAAAAGGCTAGATGAGGAGTAGGGGGGGTATGGAACAGGCAGCACCCTCAAATCTTCAGAAGTATGAGATGAACCCCAAAAACTTGGAAAGGTGGATCTCTCTCACACGTACCAACACAGACTATCCCCCAATTTAACTGATCCCCAAAGGTTTTTGATTAAATAGCGGAATAGAAAATATGATCCAAAAAAAGTGTATGTATATCACACGTACACAACCACACTAGGCCCCAATTACTATTGTTTGTACCCCTAAAAGGCTAGATGAGGAGTAGGGGGAGTATGGAACAGGCAGCACCCTCAAACCTTCAGAAGTATGAGATGAACCCCAACAACTTGGAAAGGTGGATCTCTCTCACACGTACCAACACAGACTATCCCCCAATTTAACTGATCCCCAAAGGTTTTTGATTAAATAGCGGAATAGAAAATATGATCCAAAAAAAGTGTATGTATATCACACGTACACAACCACACTGGGCCCCAATTACTATTGTTTGTACCCCTAAAAGGCTAGATGAGGAGTAGGGGGAGTATGGAACAGGCAGCACCCTCAAACCTTCAGAAGTATGAGATGAACCCCAACAACTTGGAAAGGTGGATCTCTCTCACACGTACCAACACAGACTATCCCCCAATTTAACTGATCCCCAAAGGTTTTTGATTAAATAGCGGAATAGAAAATATGATCCAAAAAAAGTGTATGTATATCACACGTACACAACCACACTAGGCCCCAATTACTATTGTTTGTACCCCTAAAAGGCTAGATGAGGAGTAGGGGGGTATGGAACAGGCAGCACCCTCAAACCTTCAGAAGTATGAGATGAACCCCAACAACTTGGAAAGGTGGATCTCTCTCACACGTACCAACACAGACTATCCCCCAATTTAACTGATCCCCAAAGGTTTTTGATTAAATAGCGGAATAGAAAATATGATCCAAAAAAAGTGTATGTATATCACACGTACACAACCACACTAGGCCCCAATTACTATTGTTTGTACCCCTAAAAGGCTAGGAGTAGGGGGAGTATGGAACAGGCAGCACCCTCAAACCTTCAGAAGTATGAGATGAACCCCAACAACTTGGAAAGGTGGATCTCTCTCACACGTACCAACACAGACTATCCCCCAATTTAACTGATCCCCAAAGGTTTTTGATTAAATAGCGGAATAGAAAATATGATCCAAAAAAAGTGTATGTATATCACACGTACACAACCACACTAGGCCCCAATTACTATTGTTTGTACCCCTAAAAGGCTAGATGAGGAGTAGGGGGAGTATGGAACAGGCAGCACCCTCAAACCTTCAGAAGTATGAGATGAACCCCAACAACTTGGAAAGGTGGATCTCTCTCACACGTACCAACACAGACTATCCCCCAATTTAACTGATCCCCAAAGGTTTTTGATTAAATAGCGGAATAGAAAATATGATCCAAAAAAAGTGTATGTATATCACACGTACACAACCACACTAGGCCCCAATTACTATTGTTTGTACCCCTAAAAGGCTAGATGAGGAGTAGGGGGGGTATGGAACAGGCAGCACCCTCAAATCTTCAGAAGTATGAGATGAACCCCAAAAACTTGGAAAGGTGGATCTCTCTCACACGTACCAACACAGAATATCCCCCAATTTAACTGATCCCAAAAGGTTTTTGATTGAATAGCGGAATAGAAAATATGATCCAAAAAAAGTGTATGTATATCACACGTACACAACCACACTAGGCCCCAATTACTATTGTTTGTACCCCTAAAAGGCTAGATGAGGAGTAGGGGGAGTATGGAACAGGCAGCACCCTCAAACCTTCAGAAGTATGAGATGAACCCCAACAACTTGGAAAGGTGGATCTCTCTCACACGTACCAACACAGACTATCCCCCAATTTAACTGATCCCCAAAGGTTTTTGATTAAATAGCGGAATAGAAAATATGATCCAAAAAAAGTGTATGTATATCACACGTACACAACCACACTGGGCCCCAATTACTATTGTTTGTACCCCTAAAAGGCTAGATGAGGAGTAGGGGGAGTATGGAACAGGCAGCACCCTCAAACCTTCAGAAGTATGAGATGAACCCCAACAACTTGGAAAGGTGGATCTCTCTCACACGTACCAACACAGACTATCCCCCAATTTAACTGATCCCCAAAGGTTTTTGATTAAATAGCGGAATAGAAAATATGATCCAAAAAAAGTGTATGTATATCACACGTACACAACCACACTAGGCCCCAATTACTATTGTTTGTACCCCTAAAAGGCTAGATGAGGAGTAGGGGGGGTATGGAACAGGCAGCACCCTCAAACCTTCAGAAGTATGAGATGAACCCCAACAACTTGGAAAGGTGGATCTCTCTCACACGTACCAACACAGACTATCCCCCAATTTAACTGATCCCCAAAGGTTTTTGATTAAATAGCGGAATAGAAAATATGATCCAAAAAAAGTGTATGTATATCACACGTACACAACCACACTAGGCCCCAATTACTATTGTTTGTACCCCTAAAAGGCTAGGAGTAGGGGGAGTATGGAACAGGCAGCACCCTCAAACCTTCAGAAGTATGAGATGAACCCCAACAACTTGGAAAGGTGGATCTCTCTCACACGTACCAACACAGACTATCCCCCAATTTAACTGATCCCCAAAGGTTTTTGATTAAATAGCGGAATAGAAAATATGATCCAAAAAAAGTGTATGTATATCACACGTACACAACCACACTAGGCCCCAATTACTATTGTTTGTACCCCTAAAAGGCTAGATGAGGAGTAGGGGGGGTATGGAACAGGCAGCACCCTCAAATCTTCAGAAGTATGAGATGAACCCCAACAACTTGGAAAGGTGGATCTCTCTCACACGTACCAACACAGACTATCCCCCAATTTAACTGATCCCCAAAGGTTTTTGATTAAATAGCGGAATAGAAAATATGATCCAAAAAAAGTGTATGTATATCACACGTACACAACCACACTGGGCCCCAATTACTATTGTTTGTACCCCTAAAAGGCTAGATGAGGAGTAGGGGGAGTATGGAACAGGCAGCACCCTCAAACCTTCAGAAGTATGAGATGAACCCCAACAACTTGGAAAGGTGGATCTCTCTCACACGTACCAACACAGACTATCCCCCAATTTAACTGATCCCCAAAGGTTTTTGATTAAATAGCGGAATAGAAAATATGATCCAAAAAAAGTGTATGTATATCACACGTACACAACCACACTAGGCCCCAATTACTATTGTTTGTACCCCTAAAAGGCTAGATGAGGAGTAGGGGGGGTATGGAACAGGCAGCACCCTCAAACCTTCAGAAGTATGAGATGAACCCCAACAACTTGGAAAGGTGGATCTCTCTCACACGTACCAACACAGACTATCCCCCAATTTAACTGATCCCCAAAGGTTTTTGATTAAATAGCGGAATAGAAAATATGATCCAAAAAAAGTGTATGTATATCACACGTACACAACCACACTAGGCCCCAATTACTATTGTTTGTACCCCTAAAAGGCTAGGAGTAGGGGGAGTATGGAACAGGCAGCACCCTCAAACCTTCAGAAGTATGAGATGAACCCCAACAACTTGGAAAGGTGGATCTCTCTCACACGTACCAACACAGACTATCCCCCAATTTAACTGATCCCCAAAGGTTTTTGATTAAATAGCGGAATAGAAAATATGATCCAAAAAAAGTGTATGTATATCACACGTACACAACCACACTAGGCCCCAATTACTATTGTTTGTACCCCTAAAAGGCTAGATGAGGAGTAGGGGGGGTATGGAACAGGCAGCACCCTCAAATCTTCAGAAGTATGAGATGAACCCCAAAAACTTGGAAAGGTGGATCTCTCTCACACGTACCAACACAGACTATCCCCCAATTTAACTGATCCCCAAAGGTTTTTGATTAAATAGCGGAATAGAAAATATGATCCAAAAAAAGTGTATGTATATCACACGTACACAACCACACTAGGCCCCAATTACTATTGTTTGTACCCCTAAAAGGCTAGATGAGGAGTAGGGGGAGTATGGAACAGGCAGCACCCTCAAACCTTCAGAAGTATGAGATGAACCCCAACAACTTGGAAAGGTGGATCTCTCTCACACGTACCAACACAGACTATCCCCCAATTTAACTGATCCCCAAAGGTTTTTGATTAAATAGCGGAATAGAAAATATGATCCAAAAAAAGTGTATGTATATCACACGTACACAACCACACTGGGCCCCAATTACTATTGTTTGTACCCCTAAAAGGCTAGATGAGGAGTAGGGGGAGTATGGAACAGGCAGCACCCTCAAACCTTCAGAAGTATGAGATGAACCCCAACAACTTGGAAAGGTGGATCTCTCTCACACGTACCAACACAGACTATCCCCCAATTTAACTGATCCCCAAAGGTTTTTGATTAAATAGCGAAATAGAAAATATGATCCAAAAAAAGTGTATGTATATCACACGTACACAACCACACTAGGCCCCAATTACTATTGTTTGTACCCCTAAAAGGCTAGATGAGGAGTAGGGGGGGTATGGAACAGGCAGCACCCTCAAACCTTCAGAAGTATGAGATGAACCCCAACAACTTGGAAAGGTGGATCTCTCTCACACGTACCAACACAGACTATCCCCCAATTTAACTGATCCCCAAAGGTTTTTGATTAAATAGCGGAATAGAAAATATGATCCAAAAAAAGTGTATGTATATCACACGTACACAACCACACTAGGCCCCAATTACTATTGTTTGTACCCCTAAAAGGCTAGGAGTAGGGGGAGTATGGAACAGGCAGCACCCTCAAACCTTCAGAAGTATGAGATGAACCCCAACAACTTGGAAAGGTGGATCTCTCTCACACGTACCAACACAGACTATCCCCCAATTTAACTGATCCCCAAAGGTTTTTGATTAAATAGCGGAATAGAAAATATGATCCAAAAAAAGTGTATGTATATCACACGTACACAACCACACTAGGCCCCAATTACTATTGTTTGTACCCCTAAAAGGCTAGATGAGGAGTAGGGGGAGTATGGAACAGGCAGCACCCTCAAACCTTCAGAAGTATGAGATGAACCCCAACAACTTGGAAAGGTGGATCTCTCTCACACGTACCAACACAGACTATCCCCCAATTTAACTGATCCCCAAAGGTTTTTGATTAAATAGCGGAATAGAAAATATGATCCAAAAAAAGTGTATGTATATCACACGTACACAACCACACTAGGCCCCAATTACTATTGTTTGTACCCCTAAAAGGCTAGATGAGGAGTAGGGGGGGTATGGAACAGGCAGCACCCTCAAACCTTCAGAAGTATGAGATGAACCCCAACAACTTGGAAAGGTGGATCTCTCTCACACGTACCAACACAGACTATCCCCCAATTTAACTGATCCCCAAAGGTTTTTGATTAAATAGCGGAATAGAAAATATGATCCAAAAAAAGTGTATGTATATCACACGTACACAACCACACTAGGCCCCAATTACTATTGTTTGTACCCCTAAAAGGCTAGATGAGGAGTAGGGGGGGTATGGAACAGGCAGCACCCTCAAATCTTCAGAAGTATGAGATGAACCCCAAAAACTTGGAAAGGTGGATCTCTCTCACACGTACCAACACAGACTATCCCCCAATTTAACTGATCCCCAAAGGTTTTTGATTAAATAGCGGAATAGAAAATATGATCCAAAAAAAGTGTATGTATATCACACGTACACAACCACACTAGGCCCCAATTACTATTGTTTGTACCCCTAAAAGGCTAGATGAGGAGTAGGGGGGGTATGGAACAGGCAGCACCCTCAAACCTTCAGAAGTATGAGATGAACCCCAACAACTTGGAAAGGTGGATCTCTCTCACACGTACCAACACAGACTATCCCCCAATTTAACTGATCCCCAAAGGTTTTTGATTAAATAGCGGAATAGAAAATATGATCCAAAAAAAGTGTATGTATATCACACGTACACAACCACACTAGGCCCCAATTACTATTGTTTGTACCCCTAAAAGGCTAGATGAGGAGTAGGGGGAGTATGGAACAGGCAGCACCCTCAAATCTTCAGAAGTATGAGATTGTGTTCACTGTACCCCACAAAGATTGAGTTCACTGCACCCCACAATGATTGTGTTCACTGCACCCCACAAAGATTGTGTTCACTGCACCTCACAAAGATTGTGTTCACTGTACCCCCCAAAGATTGTGTTCACTGCACCCCACAAAGATTCTGTTCACTGTACCCCACAAAGATTGTGTTCACTGCACCCTAAAAGGATGTTGTTCACTGCACCCCACAAAGATTGTGTTCACTGCACCCTAAAAGGATGTTGTTCACTGCACCCCAAAAAGATTGTGTTCACTGTACCCCCCCAAAGATTGTGTTCACTGCACCCCACAAAGATTGTGTTCACTGCACCCCAAAAAGATTGTGTTCACTGTACCCCCCAAAGATTGTGTTCACTGCACCCCAAAAAGATTGTGTTCACTGTACCCCCCAAAGATTGTGTTCACTGCACCCCACAAAGATTCTGTTCACTGTACCCCACAAAGATTGTGTTCACTGCACCCCAAAAAGATTGTGTTCACTGTACCCCCCCAAAGATTGTGTTCACTGCACCCCACAAAGATTCTGTTCACTGCACCCCACAAAGGATTTTGTTCACTGCACCCCAAAAAGATTGTGTTCACTGCACCCCAAAAAGGATTTTGATCACTGCACCCCAAAAAGGATGTTGTTCACTGCACCCCAAAAATGATTTTGTTCACTCCACCCCAAAAAGATTGTGTTCACTGCACCCCACAAAGATTGTGTTCACTGCACCCCAAAAAGATTGTGTTCACTGTACCCCCCAAAGATTGTGTTCACTGCACCCCACAAAGATTCTGTTCACTGTACCCCACAAAGATTGTGTTCACTGCACCCCAAAAAGATTGTGTTCACTGCACCCCAAAAAGGATGTTGTTCACTGCACCCCAAAAAGGATGTTGTTCACTCCACCCCAAAAAGATTGTGTTCACTGCACCCCACAAAGATTGTGTTCACTGCACCCCAAAAAGATTGTGTTCACTGCACCCCAAAAATGATTTTGTTCACTGCACCCCAAAAAGGATTTTGTTCACTGCACCCCAAAAAGGATGTTGTTCACTCCACCCCAAAAAGATTGTGTTCACTGCACCCCAAAAAGATTGTGTTCACTGCACCCCACAAAGGATTTTGTTCACTGCACCCCAAAAAGATTGTGTTCACTGCACCCCAAAAAGGATGTTGTTCACTGCACCCCAAAAAGGATTTTGTTCACTGCACCCCAAAAAGATTGTGTTCACTGCACCCCACAAAGGATTTTGTTCACTGCACCCCACAAAGATTGTGTTCACTGCACACCAAAAGGATTGTGTTCACTGCACCCCAAAAAGATTTTGTTCACTGCACCCCAAAAAGATTGTGTTCACTGCAGCCCAAAAAGATTGTGTTCACTGCAGCCCAAAAAGATTGTGTTCACTGCAGCCCAAAAAGATTGTGTTCACTGCAGCCCAAAAAGATTGTGTTCACTGCAGCTCACACACAGAAAAATGGATGTGGATCACTGACACCTGCCTATCTCCAATCCCACACCACACAGCAATATCGATTGTAGTTTGTAGAACACAGTTTCCCTAAAATTCAGCAGACTCTGTCCCTAACAGGATTGAGAAGAGATCGTAGATCAGGATTGAGTGCAGATTCACCCCACCCCCCACACAGCAATATCGATTGTAGTTTGTAGAAGACACTGACCCTATAATTCAGCAGACTCTATCCCTAAAATGCCTACAACTCGCCCTGCCTAAACACTCCGACCTGTCCCTCAATTCTATCCGGACACAAATGGTTTTTTCCTGCCTATCTTTCCCTAATCAGCAGCCAGCACATTGATGTGTGCTCTGTCCCTTAGCTAAGCAGCAGAATGACGCTGCTGCGGCGGCTGCCTCGAACTTATAAAGACTTGGTCACATGCTTCAGACGGCCAATCACAGCTACTAAGACATTTGCAGGCATGGCTGGGATGGCTTAAGGCACACCAGTTAAACGATTGTTGATTGGCTGTTGAAAGCCCGCCATGAAAAGAGCGCCAAAGCATGCAAAACCCGGAAATAAAACGACCGAACACGGATTTTTACCCGAACATACAGTAAAGTGTCCGTGTCCGTGTTCGGGTAAAAAAAATCCAATTATTCGGTACGAACACGAATAATACAGTCCGTGTTCGCTCAACACTACTGGTGGGTACTGGTTCTCCTGTCCTGTTTTGTTTTTGATGTTTTATATATATTTTTACCTATACATTTTATATATATATATATATATATATATACGTATATATACATATAAATACATATATATATATATATATATATATATATATATATATACATATATATATATATATATATATATATATATATATATATATATATACATATATATATATATATATATACATACAAATATATATATATATATATATAAACATATATAAACAGCGCTCAAAAAATTAAAGGAACACTATAAATAAAACACATCGGATCTCAATGAGGAAAAATCTCATGCTGTATATCTATACTGATATGGACTGGGTAATGTGTTGGGAACTAAAGGATGCCACATCGTTTGATGGAAATGAAAATTATCAACCTACAGAGGGCTGAATTCAAAGACATCCTGAAAATCAAAGTGTAAAAAATGATGTAGCTGGCTAGTCCATTTCGCTTGCTGAAATTTCATTGCAGCAACTCAAAACGGTTTGTATGGCCCCCACGGACAATGTCGGGACATGCTCCTGATGAGACAACGGATGGTGTCCTGGGGTATTTTTTCCCAGATCTGGACCAGGGCATCACTGAGCTCCCTAATAGACTGAGGTGCAACCTGGTGGTGTTGGATGAACCAAAACATAATGTCCCAGAGGTGTTCTATTGGATTTAGGTCAGACGAGCGTGGGGCCATTCAATGGTATCAATTCCTTCATCCTCCAGGAACTGGATGCATACTCTTGCCCCATGAGGCCTGGCATTGTTGTGCACCAGGAGGAACCCAGGACTAGGGATGATCGAACGGTTCGGGTCGACCATCGGTTCGACCCGAACATTGACTGTTCGAGGTTCGGCCGAATTCCGAACTTTTTTCTGAAAAATTCGGAATTCGGCAACCAGAACCGACCAAAATGCAATGGGACAGGAACTGGGCTTTAAAAGCCAGTGATTGGACCAGAACCATCAGTAAAAGCCAATTGAGGGGGCAGGAGAATGCTAGGAATGTGATTGGAGTGACTATTGGGTCCAGAGGCCAATCATTAGTGAATACGCCCCCCAGTATATAAGATAGCCCCGCCAAATCTCTACCATTTTAATACAGGACTGTGGAAGAGAGTGGAAGCAGTTCTGTTACTTCTGCTTCAAAGTGTCATTTAGCAATTATTAGTGTGAGGAAAGGGATATCTAGTGTAGTTAGGGTGCTATTTTCCACTATAATTAGATTTAATAATCTAGTTTCTGTAGGGAAAGTGTTAAGTGTAAGGGTACTGTAGTGTAGTGTAGGGTTAACTGACTCTGACTGCTATGGCAGGGTGACAAAACCCTTCCATGTCAGGGTGACCGCTATAGAGAAAAGATCGTTTCTCTTAGAACACTTATAGAACCGGATAGTGGCTTCGCCCCTGTCACAGGCTTTTTGTTGCAGGCGTTTATAGGGCTTTTTTGAGGACATGTTTGGAGTCAGGCATGACATCTGAACTTCTGTGTAGGGGTATATATACACACACACATGTATGTATATATACACATACACATATATAGGTGTGAAAGTAGCAGAAACCTATGCTTGCGCTAATGAAATAATTAACACCCATATGGCTTCTCTGCTATAACACCTATATGTGTGTATGTGTATAAATACATATAAGTGTGTGTGTGTGTGTATATATACCCCTATACAGAATTTCAGATGTTTTGCCTGCCTCCAAAGACCCCCAAAAAATGCCCAAAAAAAACGCCTGCTGCAAAAACACACCTGGGCGTTTTTGTAGCTGGCATTTTTTTGGGCATTTTTTGGGCGTCTTTGGAGGCAGGCATAACATCTGTACTTCTGTGTAGGGGTATATATACATACACACATGTAATGTGCCCAAAATGTCCAAAAAAATGCCAGCTACAAAAACGCCCAGGTGTCTTTTTGCAGCAGGCGTTTTTTTTGGGGCATTTTTTGGGGGTCTTTGGAGGCAGGCAAAACATCTGAAATTCTGTATAGGGGTAAATATACACACACACACTTATATGTATTTATACACATAAACATATATAGGTGTTATAGCAGAGAAGCCATATGGGTGTTAATTATTTCATTAGCGCAAGCATAGGTTTCTGCTACTTTCACACCTACATATGTGTATGTGTATATATACATACATGTGTGTGTGTGTATATATACCCCTACACAGAAGTTCTGATGTTATGCCTGCCTCCAAAGACTCCCAAAAAATGCCCAAAAAAACGTCTGCTACAAAACCGGCAAGGTGTGAAAATAGCGGAGCCACTATCCTGTTCTATTGCAATTCTAATACAAACAAACTTTTTTTTGCTGGTTCTGGACATGCTACAGAGCTGAAACTTCACAGGTACACTTTTTAGACCCCCCAGACACTAAATCCAAAGAAATCTCTTTTTTTTCCAATAATTTTTTCAATAATTGGCTCTTTATCAAAAATTACAATTTTTAAGAACTTTTTTTGTGTGATTAATAGTCCCTGGGGCATGACCCAGAACCCTATGCACTTTTTAGGGGCATTTATTGGGTTTTAGGGCTTCAAAATGGTGTTTTTTGATTCCAGAAGTTCGGGTCCCATTGATTTCAATGGGGTTCTGAAATCCGGGCCGAACTTTTGGGAAGTTTGGGTGTTCTGATCGAACCGAACTTTTGAAAAGTTTGATCATCCCTACCCAGGACCACTGCACCAGTATAGGGTCTGACAATGGGTCCAAGGATTTAATTCCGATACCTAATGGCAGTCAGGGTGTCATTGTCTAGCCTGTGGAGATCTGTGCATCCCTCCACAGATATGCCTCCCTAAACCATCACTGACCCACCACCAAACTGATCATGCTGAACGATGTTACAGGCAGCATAACATTCTCAATGGCTTCTCCAGACCCTTTCACCTCTGTCACGTGCTCGTGGTGAACCTGCTCTCATCTGTGAAAAGCACAGGGTGCCATTTGTTGACCTGCCAATCCTGGTGTTCAATGGCAAATGCAAATTGAGCTCCTCGGTGCCTGGCAGTAATCCCTGGGCCCACTAGAGGACGTCGGGCCCTCAGGCCACCCTCATGAAGTCTGTTTCTGATTGTTTGGTCAGAGACATTCTCATCAGTGGCCTGCTGGAGGTCATCTTGTAGGGCTCTGGCAGTGCTAATTTTTTTTCCTCCTTGCACAAAGGAGCAGATATAAGACCTGCTGATGGGTTAAGGACCTTATATGGCCCCGTTCAGCTCTCCTAGAGCAGGTCCTAGAATCTCCTCCATGCTTGAGACTGTGCTGGGAGACACAGAAAACCTTCTGGCAATGGCGCGTATTGATGTGCTTGCTGGAGGAGTTGGATTAATTATGCAGCCTTTATAGGTTCCAGGTATCACCTCATGCTACCAGTAGTGACACTGACCCTAGCCAAATGCAAAACTAGTGAAAAACAGTCAGAAAATATGAGTAGGAAAAAAAATGTCAGTGGCCTCCACCCGTAAAACCATTTCTGTTTTGGAGGTAGTCTCATTTTTGCCCATCTAGTGCACCTGTTGTTCATTTCATTAACACCAAAGCAGCTGAAACTGATTAACAACCCCCTCTGCTACTTGACTTACCAGATCAATATCCAAACAGTTTAATTGACTTGATGCTACACTCTGATTTAAAAGTGTCCCTTTAATTTTTTTGAGCAGTGTGCATATATATATATATATATATATATATATACACTACACACACACACTGCCTCGCCACCAAAAAAAAAAAAAGGTCACACACTTTGGACCACCTTTAGCTTTACAGCACGCATTCGCTCTGGCATTGTTTCCATAAGCTTCTGCAATGTCACAAGATGTATTTCCGTCCAGTGTTGCATTAATTTTTCACCAAGATCTTGTATTGATGATGGGAGAGTCGGACCACTGCGCAAAGCTTTCTCCAGCACATCCCAAAGATTCTCAATGGGGTTAAGTTCTGGACTCTGTGGTGGTCAATTTATGTGTGAAAATGATGTCTCATGCTCCCTGAGCCACTCTTTCACAATCTGAGTCCAATTAATCCTGGCATTGTAATCTTGGAATATTCCTGTGCCATCAGGGAAGAAAATATCCATTGATGGAATAACCTGGTCATTCAGTTCATTCAGGTAGTCAGCTGATCTCATTCTTTGGGCACATGCAGTAACTATCCAATAGCAAAGTATAATTTCTTCAGTGTCGTCACATGAATAGATATGTATACAGTATCTTACAAAAGTGAGTACGCCCCTCACATTTTTGTGAATATTTTATTATATCTTTTCATGTGACAACACTGAAGAAATGACACTTTGCTACTTCTCTCTCAGCAGGGAGCGATCGCGAGTGCACGGCAGTAATTGCAGCTGCCAGTCCCATGGATCAGGATCCCCGCTGTCTAGTGGGGGTGGGAGCGCCCGGCCGGCAGCACGCGCTCGCCCCCCCCCCCCCCAGTACCATGCGTGTGACCGACGTAGGACTTTGTCATTTTGCGCAGCCGAGCCAGCCTGCCACAGTAAAACTGCGGTGGGCGGTTGGCAAGTGGTTAACCTTTATCTTCTGAGATAGGACAACATGAAAGGGTTCCTGTGTAAAATCCCCACTTAACCAGTCACTTTCCACAAGTGGTGGCAGTCTCAGCTCTTTTTTTCTAGGTCTTGCATTGTTTTCTCCAGAAGCCAACACCTTCAGGGGTTCCTCCCAGGCAGTGAGATTCCTGAAAATTTCCATCCCTAGGCCCAAGGCATGGGAAGAGAGACAGAATTTCTAGAATGACATCCTCACAAGGCAAAAGCCCAAGAGGGAAGAGGAAGAAATTTAACAGTTTAGCAGGTTCACCAGGCCTGCTGATTGGCTAAGCCATCAAACTCCCGTAACACAAAATGACACCTCTCTAGCACACCTTGCTGGAGCAAGGTCCATTAATATGTTGGAGAAAATATACTCTATGCCTGTTGAGCTATAAAATTACAAAAAGGAATTTACTGCTACATGCCTAAATAATAAATATACACACACCTTTGTCAACCACCCCCTGACTCGGATGTACAGAATCTCACAAAAGTGAGTACACCCCTCACATTTTTGTAGATATTTTATTGTATCTTTTCATGTGACACCACTGAAGAAATGACACTTTGCTACAATGTAAAGTAGTGAGTGTACAGCTTGTATAACAGTGTAAATTTGCTGTCCCCTCAAAATAACTCAACACACAGCCATTAACCACTTTAGGACCGGAGGATTTTCCTGCTTTACGTCCAGGCCACTTTTTGCGATTCGGCACTGTGCGACTTTAACTGACAATTGCATGGTCATGCAACGGCGTACCCAAACAAAATTTGTGTCCTTTTTTTCCCACAAACAGAGCTTTCTTTTGGTGGTATTTGATCACCTTTGCACTTTTCATTTTTTGCGATATTAATAAAAAAATGCGACAATTTAGAAAAAATAATATTTTTCTACTTTGACAGTTAAAAAATATCCAATATATTCAATTTTTGTCATATATTTAGGCCAAAATGTATTTAGCTACATGCCTTTGCCAAAAAATTCTCAATGAGCGTATTTTTAACCGCTTTAAGACCGGAAGATTTTACCCCATTCCTGACCAGGCCATATTTTGTGATTCGGCACTCCGTTAATTTAATGGACAATTGCGCGGCCGTGCGACACTGTACCAAAATTTAAATTATGTCTTTTTTTTCCCCACAAATAGAGCTTTCTTTTGGTGGTATTTGATCACCTGTGCGATGTTTACTTTTTGCGCTATAAACAAAAAAAGAGCGACAATTTTGAAAAAATAACAATATTTCTCACATTTTTTTATATGAAATTCCCCCCCAAAAAATGTAAAAATCAAATTTTTTTAACATTTTAGGCCAATTTGTTTTCTGCTACATATTTTTTGTAAAAAAAATCGCAATAAGCGTATTTTGATTGGTTTGAGCAAAAGTTATCGCAGCTACTAACTAACTAACGGGAAATTTATGTAATTTTTATTGTTTTTTTTTTAACTAGTAATGGCGGCGATCTGCGATTTTTTTTGCTAGACTGCAACATTGTGGTGGACAGATCGGACCTCTAACTGACATTTTTTACACTTTTGGGGGGACCAGTGACATTACTACAGTAATCAGTGCTATAAATATGCACTGTTACTGTAAAAATGACACTGGCAGGGAAGGGGTTAACTTTTATTGGTGATCAAGGGGTTAATGTATGCCTGGTGCTTACTGACGTGTGTGGGGGGAGGGGACTGTGTGACACAGGCACAGATCGCAGGTTCAGCTATGCTGAATCCTCTAATCTGTCACTGTCTGTCACTTAGGAGATCCGCCCGCTTTGTTTATACAAGCGGGCAGATCTCCTCACTCGATCGCCGACGATTGGGGAAGAGCGGTGGTGATCACAACCTCTCCTCCCCTGGCCCGACTCCCGCTGTGACTGAATACAGTGGGAGCGAGCCTCCGGCGGCGCGCGCGCGCCGCCCACAAGGGGAGGAGTCCAGCGACATAGACCTACGTCGCTGGACGATAATGAGCCAATTTGCCGCAGTACGCTCCATGTGAGCGGTCGGCAAGTGGTTAATGTCTAAACCGCTGGCAACAAAAGTGAGTACACCCCTAAATGAAAATGTCCAAATTGGACCCAATCTCTCTGCTGATCCCCGCTGAGCAGGCGGATTACAGGTTCGTGTCTGCTCTTCTATGGGATGGTCAGGTGGAAATGGACATCCGAACCAATCTGCTGGATAGATGGCAAACGTATCGCCATACGTCTATTTTTAGTGGATTTTATCGGATCAGAGCCCCATAGAGAACAATGGGTGGTCCGATCCTGTCTGCCTGAAAAACTGACAGGCAGACCCGATCGGTCTGCTGGTGTGAAAGGGGTCTTATACGTTGTATCACATTTAATTTCTTATTTAATATTTGTATATTTGAGAATAACACGGATGATTTGAGATATTGGGAGTGCTACATCATTTATAATTCATCTTTGCATTTACGGATCTGACTTTTACACAAAGTCATACTGGAACAAAAAAGGCCTTCCCCAAACTGTAACTACAATGTCTAATGTCTAATTGCCTAAAATGTTTTTTGTTGCATTTTATTGTGTTTTGTTGCATTAACAGTTACCACAAGATTGGAAGTGCACAATTGTCAAAAATGAAGACCCTTACCAGAAACACCTGAACTCAGAAATTTGTTCATGCATTTTTGGCCATCCTTTCCTGACATTATTACTTGCGAATGATTGGCCCTGGACACAGACAGTCTGTGTTCAGGGCCAAACGGGGACATGAAGGGAATGTTGCCTATCTTGAGGCTCTTGAAGTTATCATACTGTGTCCCCACTCAAAAATAATCAGTCAGCATAGGAAAAAGTGATTTGGGCTGGTTGACACTGCCGCATGGAGCGGCTCACAGCAGGGGTCCGGTGCGTCCCTGTTCATCGTTTCAGGTCCGATTTCAGTCCAAATTATTGGCTGAAGTTGGACCTGAAATGGACCAGAAGATGCACAGGACTCCTGTGCAATTTGCACTGGAGCCTCTCCAGAGATATGTGAACCGGCTCAATGAACAAAAACCCACAACAGTGGAAACCCACATCTAATTTGCAATAGTGTGAACCCAGCCTTAGGGGCCCAGTGCTAAAAACAAACCATATTTTGTTTTAGTTTGTTTTTGTGCTTGGTCCATAGATCTCTTTTTTCTTATACTGACTGTAAAACCTGCATATACTTTACAGTGACTGTTGTCACAGTCCCCATAAGGATTGTCCATCGTCTCTCCTCAGTATTGGGCTGCCACATGTCCAATTTCATCCCGGGGGACTTTTCATTTTGGATAGAGTAAGGAAGGGTTAAAACCCCATCAAATGTTTTTTTTTTTTTTTTGTTTTGCCATCTGTGTAATATTGAGGAGATTTACCATCACTTCCTGTTCCTTAGTCAAAACAGGAAGTGAGAGAATTCCTCCAAAGTGAGGGAATACCTTATGGTCACCAAATTTACCTTGAAAAGCATCCCCATTGGAAGATTTCCCCTCTATTCCTGTTCTAGTGACCATAAGTGTGCGCAGCCTATTGCAATAGGGTGTGCACCCCAACGCTCAAATACACCTGCCTTTCTCTACAGCCTCAGCTGCACCTTACAATGAATGAATGAAAAGTGCTCTGTGCTTAGTGGCTTCCTGTTCATTCACCATCTAAAGCATAGTAAACATAGTTTACTATGCTTTGGTTATGAATGTACACACAGTGAGCTAGTGTATTTTATGGCACTTTTCCACTGCAAGTACCGGCTCGGCTCTACTCGGCCCTGCTTGGCCCGGTTTGCTTTTCCACTGCTGGTACCGCATGGTACGGTGTTGGAACGGTTCGGTACGGTTTGGTATGGTTTGCTTTTCCACTAAAGTAGTACTAAAGTAAGTGGGTGGGATAACAACGATTCTCTGACCAATCAGTGGCTAGTAGTGACTGCATGCAAAGGATTGTGGGATATGGTACCGGGTATGGTACCTCTTGGAACCACAATCGAGGTGGAACTGTTTTAGAGAGCCGTACCGTTCGGTTCCATGCAGTGGAAAAGCGCCGCCCTACCGAACCGTTCCTACACCGTACCATGCGGTACCAGCAGTGGAAAAGTACAAAAGCGAGCCGAACCGTTCGGTTCCATGCAGTGGAAAAACGCCTTTAGAAAAGGAAGAGGCCAGTTAATTATATATTTACTAGTCCCTTTCCCCCGCTCTCTATCCTGAAACATACCCCGCAGCAGCAGAGGGGAGAGAAGTAGAGGGAAGTCAGCAGCACCACGGGGTGGGAAGCCTGGGTAGTAGGGGGAATCAGCCCCACACATAGTAATTAGGGTGTGCCCGGGTACACCTGGCACGCCCCCTGCGCACGCCTATGCTAGTGACTATTCAAAATTTGGGATTTTCATTCATTTCTTAGTGATAATGGTCACCAGGACAAATAGAGAGGGTGAATTTGCCTAACGATGACACAGACAGCAAATAAAAATCTGACAGGTGCTCTAATCATTCTCCACTCTATCCAAAACAAAAAAACGTTTGGCGTGATTATACATAGAATTTGGCCTTGCAACTCTGATAACTTCACTGCATTGATCATTCTCCCTGCAGCTTCAAGCTGCCCTAACTCATATCAGCCATACGGAATATGCTAACTTACCCAATATCAGTCTCACAGAAGCATCGCTTGGATTGGTCCTATACGCTGGAATAGCACTACGTGATTGGATGTTTGCTATAACTTGTTAAACTTCCCTCTGTTGGGCTCATCACAAGGGTGATCGAAGTATAAAGCAGTTGAACGTCTTCCAAACACTTTGTGCATCACTGTGAAGAGCCAGGTTCACCTAGAAGACAAAAGTCACAATGGTCAGTGGAATCAGTTTAGGAGGAACAATTATTAAGCATACAAAAAGGTTTCCAGCTGTCTTGCAAGATTCTTCTTTCTATGTCCCTGAATGTTTAAAGCTGAACTCCATGCAGGGGCAGACTGGCAACTTTCAGCCCAGGGGGCAAGTACAAACCAGAAGCCCATGGTGCAGCGACTCGGCCCCCCTCCCACTCTCCCTCTTCCCATCCTCCTCCTGACCCCCATTCCAGGCTGAAGCTCTGCTCCAGGTACTCTCTACTCACCCCCAGGCTGAATCCGGGTTCCCAACCTGGGCAGCAGGGGGTGGTTAGGGGGATATGGGACTGCTTAATTCTGGGCTGGCCAGGGGAGGAGAGTCTCCAGTGGGGCATAGAACCGGCCTCTGCTCAGACACAGTTTACACCATCCATGCTGGGGAGGGAGGTCTGCGCTCTGTCCTTGTCTTCATCCCGCACTCCCGTAGGTTAGCGGTGGGGACTTTTTACTTCTCTTCACCAGGAATCCTTTAGGCATGTCTGTGGCAGAAGTGGTGCAGCCTTTTTCCAGGACATCAGAGAGGCCCAGGGGGCAATTGCCCGCCTGCCCCCTGGCCCAGTCCTCCCCTGACTCCATGCATATATAAAAGACACACATTTATACAAATCTGCATCCATTAACCACTTCTGGACCGGAAGATTTTCCCCCTTAATGACCAGGCCATATTTTGTGATTCGGCGCTGCATTACTTTAACGGACAATCGCGCGGTCGTGCAACGCTGTACCCAAATAAAATTGATGTCCTTTTTTTTTCCCCACAAATAGAGCTTTCTTTTGGTGGTATTTGATCACCTGTGCGATTTTTGTTTTTTGCGCTATAAACAAAAAAAGCGACAATTCTGAAAAAAAAAAAACAATATTTTTCACTTTCTGCTATAACATTCCCCAAAAAAAATAAAAAAATCTAATTTTTTTAAAATCCAAATTAGGCCAATTTGTTTTCTGCTACATCTTTTTGGTAAAAAAAATCTCGCAATAAGCGCATTTTGATTGGTTTGCGCAAAAGTTATCGCGTCTACTAACTACGGGAAAGATTTATGTCATTCTTATTGGTTTTTTTTTTACTAGTAATGGCGGCGATCTGTGAATTTTAGCGGGACTGTGACATTGCGGCAGACAGATTGGACCCCTAACTGACATCTTTGACACTTTTGGGGGGGACCAGTGACATTACTACAGTAATCAGTGCTAAAAATATGCACTGTTACTGTAATAATGGCACTGGCAGGGAATGGGTTAACACTGGGGGTGATCAAGGGGTTAAATGTGTACCTAGGGGCGTGTTTCTAACTGTATGGGGTTTGGGCTTCTGAAATGATCACAGAGACCTGTGATCCTATATAGGTCGATCACAGGAGCTCTGTGATCATTCCAGAGAATGATCCCCGGGGAGCAATTGCGGGTGTCAGGCGGCAATCAGAGCTGCCTGCCCCATGCATCAGAGTCCCTGCTGCCGAGTGGGGGAGCGAGAGCACACGGCCACCGGCACAGGCTCGCCCCCTAGCTGCAGGCGCGCGACCGTCGTGGCCCTACGTCGTTTCGCGCAGGAGGGCCAGCCTGCCCCAGTAAATATGTGGTGGGCAGTCCGGAAGCGGTTAATGCATTATTAAATGTATTATTTTAACAGTGAGCAATGCAAATACCTAAAGTTAACCTTGTATCGGTCTTTTGCAAACCCTTGTACAATAGAGCTCAGACTGAGAGCTTACAAAAGCTTCCATATATAGTGAAAATAACATTTATACTCCATACATTAATTGTGTGGGAATGCAAAATGGGCATTAAAATGATTGAAGGCTCTGAAAAGGGCCTGGTGCCACTGTGGGGGGTTGTGGAATGGGTTATGGAACTCTGCAGCAGACTGCGTGGCCCTGTAGGGGATGAGGTTGGAGGCACTTTAAGACACTGTTGGAAGTTGGGTGCACTGTGAGAGACTGCAGGTTCTGCAGCAAGCTGGGGGGCATTATGGGAAGTTAAGTGGCATTGAGGGATAGTGTTGGAGGGGGCCTGAGGGCACTGCGGGCCAGTATGGGAGGTTGGGGGGGAGGGCACTTTGGAAGCTGGGAGACATTGGGGGAGGTGATGAAATTTGAAGCTGGTTGGAAGCCTGAGTTAAGGAGAACTACAGCCTTGGCCTTGTGGTTGAGAATTATTGATATATATTTCTGTAATACTCTCTAAAGCCCGGTAACTTTTTAGAGGACACCACGGATAGGTTCTGGAAGGCAGGTACGTTCCCCCATTTTTGAGTTGTGGTCCTTTTATGGGGGACAATAAGAGACATTTTAGGGTACTCGGTACTAGGAACTTTCAGTAACGCATTATGAAGGGTTCCAGGATAGTCCATTCGGAGAGGAGAGAACTGGTTTACAGTTTTCTTAGGGTTGGTAAGTCCAGAACTCAGAGAGACTTTGGGTGAGGAAGAGTCTCCAACCCTGATTAAAGAGACTGTGAATGCTTTCCGGATGCACTCCATATATCAGTGATCGACCGTTATCGGGCCATTGAATATCGGTATCGGCCGATATTTTCTTACATTTAAAAAATGTTTTATTTTTTATTTTTAGCACTTGACAGGTACTGTTGTGGAGGGATCTGGGGGTCTAAAAGACCCCAAACCCCTCCTCTGCACTTAAAAGCATTAAAAATGCCAAGTTTGGCTGTTTGAATGCTGTAATTTTTTTTAAATCTGGCGCCGAGTACCCGGAAGTGATGTCATGACATCACTTCCGGGTTTTTACATGGAGACCCGATCAGAGCCGAATGCGGCTTTGATCGGGTCTTTGGTGGCCGTGCAGGCTGGTTGCCCGGGTCTCCCGGTGGGACGGGAGACCCGGGCGAGCGGCAGAAGGCGGCGGGAGAGGGGGGAACGTCCCCTCCCGCTCCTTGTAATGACAGCCGAGCGGCTTCTCAGCCGCATTGGTTGTCATAACAAGACATCTGACTGTCGGCTATGGACGCCGGTACCGGGGTGATGCCTCTAGCTGCAGGCGTCACTCGGGTACAAGCACTTTCCGAAATATCGGCAATATCGGTAACCTCTGGGGGCCGATTCCGATATATCCGGGAAAGTGCATATCAGTTTTGCCGATAATCGGTCGATCCATAGTGTATATATATATATATATATATATGTGTGTGTGTTGTTACCTTTAGGATATGCAGTTTTTTAAGAAGAGAAAAATATGAAATGGCTCCTGAAAAAAAAAATTCCCTTTAAATTCAGCAGCTTTGCAGCAGATGTGGGATCTGAAATGTATCGCTTTGCTTTTATTCAATTATCAGCTCTTTCCGCCTCCTAATAGAACATATTTTGAACAAACAGTTTTGTTGACTCTTGAGATGTGTCAAACTGCAGCGCCAACACCGAGACATACTCAGCTAAGTCAGCAGTGTGAATGGGACCTAATTGAGATGCTGTAAAGCCAGGAGATAGTCAGGGATAATGGACGCCTCAGGGGCAATTATAGAAGTTAATGTGTCAGTTTTTTTCCTTAGCAAATAAAACGCTTTCTCGTACTTGTTTTAAAGTCTTTCTGTGTCGTGTCGGTGCTCGGGTGACGGATAATTCTGCATCTGATTCTAATCTACCGGCATTAAAACAGAAATCCACACGCTGAGGATAAAAGGAGAACATTTTTTATTCGACAATTCTCGATCAGCAGATTAAACTGCTGAATGGAATTATATTAGGTGCTGGAATACTTTAGCAGTAAATAAATGCTGTAACCATAGAAGATCAGAGAGAGTGATGCGGTAACTATTATTTTAGGCCAGATGCCTCCAAACTTTCTAAACAAAGGGTTAGTTTACAGTCCTTTGGACTATAGGGAGGCTGGACTGTGGCCAATGAGGAGTAGAAAATGTCCTGTTGTCAGTGGGAGTAAACAATGTCTTATCTTTGGTATTAGTGGGAGGAATAGTGTCCCATTATTGGTGTCAGTGGGAGGAATAGTGCCCCATTATTGGTGTCAGTGGGAGGAATAGTGCCCCATTATTGGTGTCAGTGGGAGGAATAGTGCCCCATCATTGGTGTCAGTGGGAGGAATAGTGCCCCACCATTGGTGTCAGTGGGAGTAATAGTGCCCCACCATTGGTGTCAGTGGGTGTAATAGTGCCCCATTATTGGTGTCAGTGGGAGGAATAGTGCCCCATTATTGGTATCAGTGAGAGGAATAGTGCCCCATTATTGGTATCAGTGGGAGGAATAGTGCCCCATTATTGGTGTCAGTGGGAGGAATAGTGCCCCATCATTGGTGTCAGTGGGAGGAATAGTGCCCCACCATTGGTATCAGTGGGAGTAATAGTGCCCCACCATTGGTGTCAGTGGGTGTAATAGTGCCCCATCATTGGTGTCAGTGGGTGTAATGGTGCCCCAGCATTGGTGTCAGTGGGTGTAATAGTGCCTAAGCATTGGTGTCAGTTGGAGGAATAGTGCCCCAGCATTGGTGTCAGTGGGAGTAATAGTGCCCCATCATTGGTGTCAGTGGAAGGAAAATGCCCCATCATTGGTATTAGTGAGAGGAATAGTGTCCCATCCTTGGTGTCACGTAGGAGGAATAGTTCCCCTCATTGGTATTAGCGGGAGGAATAGTGTCCCATTATTGGTATTAGTGGGAGGAATAGTGCCCCATCATTGGTGTCACATGGGAGGAATGGTGTCCCACCATTGGTGTCAGTGAGAGAAATAGTGTCCCACCATTGGTGTCAGTGAGAGAAATAGTGTCCCACCATTGCTGTCAGTGGGAGAAATAGTGCCCCACCATTGGTGTCAGTGGGTGTAATAGTGCCCCAGCATTGATATCAATGGGATTAATAGTACACAGAGTCAGAGGGAGGAAGGGAGGAATAGTGTCCCATCACTGGTATCGATGGGAGGAAAAGTGCCCCATCATTGGCATCAGTGGAGGGAAAAATGCCCCATCATTAGTATTTGAGAGAGTTACATTTGGAAGGATTGGGAAACAGAGATTTCGGGCACAGGAGTTTTGTTAAAAAGATTTCTTTTATTCAACACAGAACTAAATATTTTAAAATCATAGAAAAATACAGGCAAATAATTGTGTATTAAGGACACAGTGAGACCACACAACAATGGTCTATGTTGTACAATATCTCAGTGCATAGAACTTATAAAAGTCGGTTTACATACAGTTCAAAGTACAAGATCATTAGTAGTGATATAATCCTTGGAAACGTATTGCTTGTTATCAGAAGAACCGCCGACGGACACCCAAGCAGTATGGTGCCGGTCAGCAGGGTCGACTGAAAATATAAGTTAACATTCACCATGTAATATATGACCTTTGCTCGACATGTTTCGCTTTCTTAGACAAAAAAGCTTCATCTGGAGCATATCATTTCTTTTGTCTGTGTGAGAAATAACAGTATTTAGATAGATTACATATATGTGTTACCTTTTTTTTTCAGTATGTTATAATTACAATTGCATATCATTTATCTTTCCTTTTAATTACATATAATCGTCTTACACATCTCAGATAAGTCCTTCTATTTTTGCAATATCAACACAATATAACATTGGGTCTTAAGTTGCATTCAGACACTAGAGGAGTTTAGGGGAAAGAACGGAGGTTGCCAATAGTGAGTATATGTGGGGATCCATGCTGTAATTATAGTATAAGCATATATATCCTATTTATATCTGGTAAATGGACAGAAAGATGTATACATACCTGTACATATAGTAATCAGGCACATATCTCAATTTCCATAGAGAATTCTTTAACGAGGAGGACTGTGCGTTTTGGGAAACTCAAAAAGGCAATGTATAGTGACATAGTAGTGAGGGTAGTCACTCCATGTCTCATATCTGGGTGGATGAGAGCAGAAAAACAATGTTTCTCAGAGTAGTAAGCGTTTTAATTCTATGATATCACTTTAAGGGAAAGCCCATAGGAATGCCAAACCATAAGCTCAAGTGTTCTAAAGTGGTAAAATCTGTATGCCTCATGCTTGTTATAAAAGTGTGTAAGTACCCATAGAGCTCATAGAACATCTGCCCTAAAAGGGGGGGGGGGGGGGGGGGCAACAGAAAAGACACATAGTCATTCTGGACCGTAAGAGAAGACAGGTGCCATGCGTTTATAAACGATTACACACCAACATATAGAGTTTACCCATTCGTATGTAAGCTACCCCTATAGTAAAATATATATCATGTATACTGATTTGCTTTCACACACATATGTGAATATGTGTGTGTAATCAATTTCGTATCCGGCCCACCCTCCTCTATAATAGTAGGGGGGTGACCAGGGTTATATATAGATAAGCAGTTGCTACATGAGGTCCAAGATGAGTACATGCAAAGCGTGCTTAGAATAAACATAAGTAATAAACATAGTAGTAAATATATATAGAGTGCCACCCAAGATGATAGATCGCTATGCAGTACAAAAGTTCCAAGCATACACAGACACCTTAGCAATGCTCACCAAACTTAGGAAGGACCAGAGCTTAAATGTAGGGAGCATGTCTCCTCTGCTTGTATGTCGGCTGTTAAGCACAGTAAGATTAAGGTGAATTCCCGGATATCACAAAAGTGTAATGTTACAGTATTAAATACTGGCCATATAAAGCTTACCCCTTGCCACGCTGTTCCCAGCTTCCGCACAGTCCTCACCGGATGGGGAACCTCCACCATACCAGGGCTTGTAAATGGCGCCCTTAAGTAGCATGGATCCCGGGTGGTTCGTCAAACGGACGTCACCGCCCCGGCCACTCCCACCGGACATCGCTCGAGAGCTAGCGCGGGGACACCCCGGCGAGGCTCTCGGCTTAGTCACAGGTGTATGCAGACTATACAGAGGCAGGAAGTGCCTCCGCAGTCCGCTCAGGTGCCACAGGAAGTTCCGCCCGGAAGGGGCGGGACTGACCTGCGGCCTATCTGGCCGCACATATCTCACTGATGAGGCCGACCTCCATGCTTACCCACACTGCCCCCACAGGATCGGTCCGCAATTACATCAGAATTCTAATTGCCTGAAATGAAAAAACAACACAACAAGGACAGAAATTATATATTTAAAAAAGGTACAAAAATGTTCCTGGTGAAACCAGGAGATATATATCGGTAACATATTTATTTATCAAAAATTATTCTATAACCATGTTTATTTTTTGACATTAACCACTAGTAAGGGCTTCAATAGTAACAGCCCTAATGAAAGAACAGGGGCTGAACTGCCCCCTACTAGAAACACTTCCATGCTTCAAACCCCAAGAGAAAGTTGCATATTTTGACTTATTATAAATCCTCAAGATCATAGTATTGATGAGATAGGGATTATAGCACAACAAAAAAAAAAACTGTTTGTTATACATAAGAAAGGAAGAGGGGTATATGTGCCATAAGACCTATTTAATGTGAAGAGGTATCAGAATAGTTGAATATATGTATATACGGGGGGAGGATGATCACGCCAAAATCAAGCCGACACCCTGACCCATATATCCCACAGAGGGCCATTATCGTAACCCGAGTATACTACTCGAGGTCAATTAGGTCTGTTGGCATTAGGTAAGCAAGGAAACCTTCACAGAAAGGGTTTGTACGACTGTGTTTCGTTTAACCCAGGTCTATAAGTGGCATTGAGACGCTCTATCCAGAGAGTTTCTCTCTGGAGAATTTTTTTGTCCCAGTTGCCACCCCGAGGATCTTGAGGAATAACCTCAAGCACATAAAATCTTGCCTTTTTGGGATTGAACCTGTGGTATAGGTCAAGGTGTCTGCTCACGGGCGTGATCATCCTTCCCCCTGCTGATACGTACACATGGTCATTTATCCTTTGGCGGAGCTCTCTTATAGTTTTACCTATATAGAACATGCCGCAGGTGCAATGCATCATGTATACCACTCCACGTGTGCTACAGTCGGCTCGAAATTTTGGAGCAAATGTCTCCCCATTAGGTAAAGTGTATTCAGTATTCTCCTCTATCCAAGGACATAAAGCGCATTTGCGACATTTATAAGTACCTCTACCTGTTGTTACTTTATTTCTAATGGGTTGATAGTGGCTTGTTGTTAGTTGATCTCTTAAAGATCTTGTTCTCCTGAAAACAATTTGGGGATGTTTGCCCACGTATTTGTTTATAACTGGATCATCACGAAGAAGATGCCAGTTCCGTTCAAGAATATCTCTCAATACTTTTTCATGAGCGGAGTATTTGGTTATTAGTTTAACTGTCGATTGCGTATTTGGAGGTTTGGCTCTAAAGATGAGGCTGTTTCTATTTTGAGAAAACGCTTTGTTAAAAGCTGTTCTCAACAGACGCTTACTGTATCCACGAGCCCTTAGGCGTTCTCGTAAAAGGTTAGCCTGTATTTTGAAATCCTTATCAGATGTGCAATTACACCGTAGGCGTATGTATTGGGCGTATGGGATACTACGTATAAGCGCCCCTGGGTGGGCGCTAGACGCATGTAGTATTACATTCCCTGACGTCTCCTTTCTGTATAGGTTAGTCGTCAGGTGTCCATCCACATGTTTGAGTACCGTTAGGTCAAGGAAATTAACACTCGAGTCACTGATGGTAGATGTTAACTTCAAGTTGAAGTCGTTTATATTTAGTTGGGCAATAAACTCATCTAGCATTGATTTTGAACCTGTCCAGACAGCAAAAATGTCGTCTATATAACGAAACCAGATTGCCACAGAGGAAAAAAAATGGGATAAATTTTCATCTGATGTGATTTGTCGCTCCCACCCCCCCAGGTACAGGTTGGCGTAGGCCGGGGCACAACAAGTGCCCATGGCCACGCCCTGCACCTGGAGGTAGTGGGACCCGTTGAAAGTAAACCAGTTGTGTTTCAAAATAAACAATAGAAGTTCCAAAATAAAATCACAAAATGGCCAAGTGTGATGATCTTGCTCATATAAGAACGTGCGTATCATCCCGACGCCCTGCTCGTGAGGGATACTGGAGTATAATGCCTCCACATCCAAAGTCACGAGCAGGGCGTCGGGAGGAACCACCATATCTTCAATCATTTTTAAAAACTCGAGTGTGTCCTTGACGTATGGCGGTAACCGCACTACGTGTGGTAGTAAATAATAATCGATCAAACGACTCGCATTTTCAGTTAAACTTCCAATGCCCGATACAATAGGCCTCCCCGGTGGAGAAGTTAAATTTTTATGGATTTTTGGGAGTGAATAGAATGTCGCCTGTCTCGGAAATTTGTTGTTAAGAAAATTATAACAGTCTTTGTCTATAAGAGCCAATTGATATGCACGTCCAATTATATCCAAATACTCTGCTTTAAATTCTGTAGTAACCGATGGGGATATCTTTTTGTACCATGTACGATTTGAGAGGATATTAAGGCACATTTTTTCGTATCCCTCTCGAGTCATCAATACTAGGTTACCACCCTTATCTGAGGGTTTGATAACCAAGTCTGTATGGTTTCTTAGTTTGTTAAGCATCTGTAGTTGTTGTTTAGAAAGATTATTTTGTGTTGATTTTAGCTCACAATTTTTAATCTCACCTACCACTGTAGTCAGAAAAGCCAAAAGGTTAGGATTTGTAGTCAAGTCAGGGAAATTATTGGATTTTGGTTTGAAGGGGACCTGTCTTGGATTTACTGTCTTTGTTTGTATAGGTTGATCGGGGGACTGGGAATCCGGAAGACTGCCTTCCTCCAATAGTAAGATTAGATCCCGTAGAACACGGAATTCTTGCATTGTATAATGTTTTATTTTTTCTGAAATTTCTTTATCTTGTGTATTACGTTGTCTTTCTGGGTCGTAGATATGTTTATACGTCAAGTTCCTTATGAACATATAGACGTCCTTTATGGTCTCATATCTATCCATAGGAGTAGATGGACAGAACGTGAGGCCAAGTTCAAGGACCTCTTGTTCTTGGGGGGAGAAGTGATAAGGGGTTAAGTTAATGATCGATAATTTTAAGTGGGAAGGCTTAGTGATGTGCTCAGGGGAAAATTTGAGGCCTGGGCCTGTGAAGCTGCAAAGTGGCCATCAATAGTGGTTTGTCTAAGAGAGGTAGTGCTGGGTATATTTGAAGGTAGTGTGTTAGAAAAAACCGGTGCCACAGCACCTAGTGAATGTGTTTGAGAATTAGATGTGAAATCCTGTGTGGATGGATTACTTGAATTAGTGTTAGTGGATAAGGGTTGCAACATTTGTATCGCTTGGAGAGCCAGGGGTCCCAAATAAGGGTCCTGTGCTTCCAAACCATCTTGTGTGAGTGCCTCGACAGATCGAACAGTCTGTCCAATTTGAGTCCCCCCAGTTCCTAATGGTTGAAATTTGGAAGTTTCATCGGGTCGCTTTTTGGAGTGTGGTGTGTAATTGGCTCCTTCCTGTTGTCCTCGTTTACGTGTCGCCATGTCTGTTTTTGGTCTAGTATCTTGATTAGATCTAATCGATGTTTTGGATCTATTAGATTGTGCGGAGATCGAAGACGAGTCTGATTCCCAATCGGTTTCCCTTGGACCTGTATTCAACATCTGTTCACGGGGGCCTCGCGAATAGCGGGGTCGCCTTGAACTATTGGGTCCCGGCCATCGGTAAGCATAGCCTTCCGTGAAGGCCATCTTATCTTTTAAAAATTTAGTTTGTTTTTTACCAATGATATCCCTATTAAGTTTGATTCCATACTCCTTCACCTCCTTCCATCTTGCCTCGTAATGTATATGTTTTTTTAGATTCTCGTTCTTAGTATATAAAGATGATAACTCAGTATCCAAAGTAGCTAGGTCTAATTTGTATTGGGACACCAACAGCTGGCACAAGTCGGTACTGCATTTGGTTAGAATACGTTCCCACAAAGTTCTAAACTCGCTCGAAGCATTATCGAAGGAGGGGAATAGATGAATCCTCAGACCCATAGGGTATACATTTGCCTGTATATACTTCAAGAAAAATTCTATATGCCAATATAGATTTGACTTTTTTTTAATAAGTCTCTTTACTGTATTAATATATTGGTTTAGGCTTATATCGTCCTTGGCCGGGATGTTACAGGTAGATTCAATTTCAGTCATAAGACCCGTCCATGCATTTCCAACGAAATCCATGGTTGTCCTATGAGTTCTATCAGTTGTTGTTAGAATGATTTATGGTCTCTTCTATATAGGTTTCTATTTTTTTGAAGAAATGTGTATAAATTATGGCTTGACTAAATAAACAAATACAAAATTATTTTCAAAGGCCAGATGCAGGCCAAAAATTGGCACTAGAAAATTATAGGCAACTTTTTACGGGGTTTTTTTTGCATAAAAGATGTTTCACGATCCTTCCATATGATACTGCTCAAATATAATATGTATACAAGGTAATAAGTGATACTTAAACCTATATACTTTGCTGCTTGCCACTTCCCAGGATGGCTGGTGCTTCCACCTTTATATCAGAATTATTTTACAAGTCATGTGTCCACAGATAGCAGCCATCTTGGCCATGACGTATCCAATTTAGGGTGTGCCCCTATCCTCAATTGATCAATTACATTTGGAAGGATTGGGAAACAGAGATTTCGGGCACAGGAGTTTTGTTAAAAAGATTTCTTTTATTCAACACAGAACTAAATATTTTAAAATCATAGAAAAATACAGGCAAATAATTGTGTATTAAGGACACAGTGAGACCACACAACAATGGTCTATGTTGTACAATATCTCAGTGCATAGAACTTATAAAAGTCGGTTTACATACAGTTCAAAGTACAAGATCATTAGTAGTGATATAATCCTTGGAAACGTATTGCTTGTTATCAGAAGAACCGCCGACGGACACCCAAGCAGTATGGTGCCGGTCAGCAGGGTCGACTGAAAATATAAGTTAACATTCACCATGTAATATATGACCTTTGCTAGACATGTTTCGCTTTCTTAGACAAAAAAGCTTCATCTGGAGCATATCATTTCTTTTGTCTGTGTGAGAAATAACAGTATTTAGATAGATTACATATATGTGTTACCTTTTTTTTTTCAGTATGTTATAATTACAATTGCATATCATTTATCTTTCCTTTTAATTACATATAATCGTCTTACACATCTCAGATAAGTCCTTCTATTTTTGCAATATCAACACAATATAACATTGGGTCTTAAGTTGCATTCAGACACTAGAGGAGTTTAGGGGAAAGAACGGAGGTTGCCAATAGTGAGTATATGTGGGGATCCATGCTGTAATTATAGTATAAGCATATATATCCTATTTATATCTGGTAAATGGACAGAAAGATGTATACATACCTGTACATATAGTAATCAGGCACATATCTCAATTTCCATAGAGAATTCTTTAACGAGGAGGACTGTGCGTTTTGGGAAACTCAAAAAGGCAATGTATAGTGACATAGTAGTGAGGGTAGTCACTCCATGTCTCATATCTGGGTGGATGAGAGCAGAAAAACAATGTTTCTCAGAGTAGTAAGCGTTTTAATTCTATGATATCACTTTAAGGGAAAGCCCATAGGAATGCCAAACCATAAGCTCAAGTGTTCTAAAGTGGTAAAATCTGTATGCCTCATGCTTGTTATAAAAGTGTGTAAGTACCCATAGAGCCCATAGAACATCTGCCCTAAAAGGGGGGGGGGGGGGGCAACAGAAAAGACACATAGTCATTCTGGACCGTAAGAGAAGACAGGTGCCATGCGTTTATAAACGATTACACACCAACATATAGAGTTTACCCATTCGTATGTGGGCTACCCCTATAGTAAAATATATATCATGTATACTGATTTGCTTTCACACACATATGTGAATATGTGTGTGTAATCAATTTCGTATCCGGCCCACCCTCCTCTATAATAGTAGGGGGGTGACCAGGGTTATATATAGATAAGCAGTTGCTACATGAGGTCCAAGATGAGTACATGCAAAGCGTGCTTAGAATAAACATAAGTAATAAACATAGTAGTAAATATATATAGAGTGCCACCCAAGATGATAGATCGCTATGCAGTACAAAAGTTCCAAGCATACACAGACACCTTAGCAATGCTCACCAAACTTAGGAAGGACCAGAGCTTAAATGTAGGGAGCATGTCTCCTCTGCTTGTATGTCGGCTGTTAAGCACAGTAAGATTAAGGTGAATTCCCGGATATCACAAAAGTGTAATGTTACAGTATTAAATACTGGCCATATAAAGCTTACCCCTTGCCACGCTGTTCCCAGCTTCCGCACAGTCCTCACCGGATGGGGAACCTCCACCATACCAGGGCTTGTAAATGGCGCCCTTAAGTAGCATGGATCCCGGGTGGTTCGTCAAACGGACGTCACCGCCCCGGCCACTCCCACCGGACATCGCTCGAGAGCTAGCGCGGGGACACCCCGGCGAGGCTCTCGGCTTAGTCACAGGTGTATGCAGACTATACAGAGGCAGGAAGTGCCTCCGCAGTCCGCTCAGGTGCCACAGGAAGTTCCGCCCGGAAGGGGCGGGACTGACCTGCGGCCTATCTGGCCGCACATATCTCACTGATGAGGCCGACCTCCATGCTTACCCACACTGCCCCCACAGGATCGGTCCGCAATTACATCAGAATTCTAATTGCCTGAAATGAAAAAACAACACAACAAGGACAGAAATTATATATTTAAAAAATACAGATATAAAAGCAAATTTCACTAAGGTACAAAAATGTTCCTGGTGAAACCAGGAGATATATATCGGTAACATATTTATTTATCAAAAATTATTCTATAACCATGTTTATTTTTTGACATTAACCACTAGTAAGGGCTTCAATAGTAACAGCCCTAATGAAAGAACAGGGGCTGAACTGCCCCCTACTAGAAACACTTCCATGCTTCAAACCCCAAGAGAAAGTTGCATATTTTGACTTATTATAAATCCTCAAGATCATAGTATTGATGAGATAGGGATTATAGCACAACAAAAAAACTGTTTGTTATACATAAGAAAGGAAGAGGGGTATATGTGCCATAAGACCTATTTAATGTGAAGAGGTATCAGAATAATTGAATATATGTTTATACGGGGGGAGGATGATCACGCCAAAATCAAGCCGACACCCTGACCCATATATCCCACAGAGGGCCATTATCGTAACCCGAGTATACTACTCGAGGTCAATTAGGTCTGTTGGCATTAGGTAAGCAAGGAAACCTTCACAGAAAGGGTTTGTACGACTGTGTTTCGTTTAACCCAGGTCTATAAGTGGCATTGAGACGCTCTATCCAGAGAGTTTCTCTCTGGAGAATTTTTTTGTCCCAGTTGCCACCCCGAGGATCTTGAGGAATAACCTCAAGCACATAAAATCTTGCCTTTTTGGGATTGAACCTGTGGTATAGGTCAAGGTGTCTGCTCACGGGCGTGATCATCCTTCCCCCTGCTGATACGTACACATGGTCATTTATCCTTTGGCGGAGCTCTCTTATAGTTTTACCTATATAGAACATGCCGCAGGTGCAATGCATCATGTATACCACTCCACGTGTGCTACAGTCGGCTCGAAATTTTGGAGCAAATGTCTCCCCATTAGGTAAAGTGTATTCAGTATTCTCCTCTATCCAAGGACATAAAGCGCATTTGCGACATTTATAAGTACCTCTACCTGTTGTTACTTTATTTCTAATGGGTTTCATTAGGGCTGTTACTATTGAAGCCCTTACTAGTGGTTAATGTCAAAAAATAAACATGGTTATAGAATAATTTTTGATAAATAAATATGTTACCGATATATATCTCCTGGTTTCACCAGGAACATTTTTGTACCTTAGTGAAATTTGCTTTTATATCTGTATTTTTTAAATATATAATTTCTGTCCTTGTTGTGTTGTTTTTTCATTTCAGGCAATTAGAATTCTGATGTAATTGCGGACCGATCCTGTGGGGGCAGTGTGGGTAAGCATGGAGGTCGGCCTCATCAGTGAGATATGTGCGGCCAGATAGGCCGCAGGTCAGTCCCGCCCCTTCCGGGCGGAACTTCCTGTGGCACCTGAGCGGACTGCGGAGGCACTTCCTGCCTCTGTATAGTCTGCATACACCTGTGACTAAGCCGAGAGCCTCGCCGGGGTGTCCCCGCGCTAGCTCTCGAGCGATGTCCGGTGGGAGTGGCCGGGGCGGTGACGTCCGTTTGACGAACCACCCGGGATCCATGCTACTTAAGGGCGCCATTTACAAGCCCTGGTATGGTGGAGGTTCCCCATCCGGTGAGGACTGTGCGGAAGCTGGGAACAGCGTGGCAAGGGGTAAGCTTTATATGGCCAGTATTTAATACTGTAACATTACACTTTTGTGATATCCGGGAATTCACCTTAATCTTACTGTGCTTAACAGCCGACATACAAGCAGAGGAGACATGCTCCCTACATTTAAGCTCTGGTCCTTCCTAAGTTTGGTGAGCATTGCTAAGGTGTCTGTGTATGCTTGGAACTTTTGTACTGCATAGCGATCTATCATCTTGGGTGGCACTCTATATATATTTACTACTATGTTTATTACTTATGTTTATTCTAAGCACGCTTTGCATGTACTCATCTTGGACCTCATGTAGCAACTGCTTATCTATATATAACCCTGGTCACCCCCCTACTATTATAGAGGAGGGTGGGCCGGATACGAAATTGATTACACACACATATTCACATATGTGTGTGAAAGCAAATCAGTATACATGATATATATTTTACTATAGGGGTAGCCCACATACGAATGGGTAAACTCTATATGTTGGTGTGTAATCGTTTATAAACGCATGGCACCTGTCTTCTCTTACGGTCCAGAATGACTATGTGTCTTTTCTGTTGCCCCCCCCCCCCCCCCTTTTAGGGCAGATGTTCTATGGGCTCTATGGGTACTTACACACTTTTATAACAAGCATGAGGCATACAGATTTTACCACTTTAGAACACTTGAGCTTATGGTTTGGCATTCCTATGGGCTTTCCCTTAAAGTGATATCATAGAATTAAAACGCTTACTACTCTGAGAAACATTGTTTTTCTGCTCTCATCCACCCAGATATGAGACATGGAGTGACTACCCTCACTACTATGTCACTATACATTGCCTTTTTGAGTTTCCCAAAACGCACAGTCCTCCTCGTTAAAGAATTCTCTATGGAAATTGAGATATGTGCCTGATTACTATATGTACAGGTATGTATACATCTTTCTGTCCATTTACCAGATATAAATAGGATATATATGCTTATACTATAATTACAGCATGGATCCCCACATATACTCACTATTGGCAACCTCCGTTCTTTCCCCTAAACTCCTCTAGTGTCTGAATGCAACTTAAGACCCAATGTTATATTGTGTTGATATTGCAAAAATAGAAGGACTTATCTGAGATGTGTAAGACGATTATATGTAATTAAAAGGAAAGATAAATGATATGCAATTGTAATTATAACATACTGAAAAAAAAAAAAAAAAAAAAAAAAGGTAACACATATATGTAATCTATCTAAATACTGTTATTTCTCACACAGACAAAAGAAATGATATGCTCCAGATGAAGCTTTTTTGTCTAAGAAAGCGAAACATGTCGAGCAAAGGTCATATATTACATGGTGAATGTTAACTTATATTTTCAGTCGACCCTGCTGACCGGCACCATACTGCTTGGGTGTCCGTCGGCGGTTCTTCTGATAACAAGCAATACGTTTCCAAGGATTATATCACTACTAATGATCTTGTACTTTGAACTGTATGTAAACCGACTTTTATAAGTTCTATGCACTGAGATATTGTACAACATAGACCATTGTTGTGTGGTCTCACTGTGTCCTTAATACACAAT